>NW_026705530.1:313786-627573 GCF_029867415.1 Vicia villosa
AATCAAAACTAATAAACTTATCAGAGATTTGGGTAAGGGGGTTTGTTATACAAGGGGAAGGTTTTAAGCACCCCTCATATCCATGGTACTCCATGGGAACCTCTTTGAAAATGTTATTGTCTTTGTTTTGTACATGCATTTTGAAAATCATATGTGAACTTGTTTAAAAAGAGTGTGGGGATGGGAAAAGAAGTTTTTTTTTTAAAGTGAGCTCGATAAGACATCGCATCTTAGGCCTACATACCCCTTAAGTGCAAATATGGAAGTCAAAGCTTTTGTAGTTCCTCTTAAAAGGAAAATAAAGGGGGGCCAAAGTGACCAAAATCTTTTTGGGTGTTAAGCTTTAACAATACTTAACAAAACATTTTTGAAAAATATTAGGCTTTAAAATACCTAATAAGTTTAAAAGGTTAAGCTTTAAAGTACTTAACAATTTTAAAACAAAAGAGACCAAGATTTAAAATACAAGGTCAATGGGTTATGAGAAGTTTCATCGGGAATAATTCTTCTCTTAACACCAAGGTTTTAAAACAAAAGACCTAGCTTTAACAATACAAAAGTCAATGGACTAAGAGTAGTCTCACCGAGAATAATTCTCCTCATAGTACCAAGGTTTAAAAAAACAAAAGGGTTTGGTTGAGCTTTAACAATACTAAACCATTTTAAAAGACAAGGTAAAAGCTTTAACAATACTTTTAAACACAAGATAAAAGATATTTGAAAGGGAGTTTGAGTACCTTGACAATTTTAGTCAATATCATTCCCATCCTTTTGGACAAAAACAACAAACTTAAGCAATTAACAATGGACACCTCAAGTGTGTGCGTGGGATATCATGTGACACAAGAACAAACAAGTGAGCATGATAATCAATAAGTAAGAGAGATGGATGTATCTAAACCCTTAGATTCAAATTCATGTATGAATGATGGATGATTGATATGATGAATAAACATGTGGTTAGATGAACAACACATAAGAGAAATTAACAGGATAATGGTTAAAATAACAATTAAGTACTAAACAAGGATTAAATCAATAAGTATGTACAAGATAACAAACTTAATTAATCATGGATAAACAAAGATCAACATGTTTCTTTTTCTTTTTGGGTTAGGGTTTTAAACCTAAGGTTTTTGAATTAGGGTTTGAAATTAGGGTTTAATCATAAACACCTAAACCTAATTGATTTTAATTGTTAAATACCTATTTCTTTAATAGAAATGGTCTAAGGGTACATGAAGAAGTCAAAGACATCCTATTATAACCCTAAACAAATATATTTACAAAACATTCACAAAGTTCTATAGAAGAAATAATCAAAACAAAAGATTTTTAGTTGATTTTCTTAACATAAAAGACATGTTTTTGAATTAATTTTTAAATAAATAAATATTAAATATTTTTGGGATTTTTTAACATGGTATGAAAATACACAAAGTAAATAAATCACACAAAAAAGAAGGGATTAAAAAACATTAATTTCGTATTTTTTATGATTTTTTGAAGTTTAATAAAAACTAAAATAAAATAGTGATAAAAAAGAAAGGTGTTGTCTTTGGAAGGGTTTGAACCCAGGCCCTTCACATTACCACTCAAAACCTTAGCCACTGGGCCAAGCGCGTGTACTGATCATAAGGCCCATCTCAATTCAATACATATTAAAACAGTTTGCAAATATTAAAAATAAAAAAGGAACAAAAGGTCTGGGGCAAGGGGGATTAGAACCCCAGACCCTATGGGCACGCGTGCAACACACAAACACACACAACCAACTCAGCCAAACGATGTAGTCATTAGACATACGCCTTGCAATAAATATAATATGAACTTGGTCATGAATGGAAATTTTGAAGACTTCATCTTTATCCTTCAGCAACAACAATGGCGCCAAGAACAACAACAACATACAAAATTCAAACTTTTGCAAAACTTAATCATTTTTAACAAATTAAGACTCTAAATTGATCAGCATTTAATCACGAATCTAACCATATGATTAACTAACACAACCACTTAAAGATTAATGTGAATTTCTGGAAAATAACTAAGAACCCTAAAATTTCAATTTCAAATTAAATTCGTAAAACATTAAATCAAAGCCCTAAAACCTTAGGGCTATTGTTCCCTACATTGTTCTGAGTGGATTGATAACACGAAACACAACAAACAATGCTCCTACAGATACGCCAAAGTTTGAGTTTGATACCTCTGAAAATGGGGATCGTGACTTGTGTTAGAGATGTTTCTAAGCTGCCAAACCTATCTGGAATCCTTCAACAATGTCCTAGGAAGCTTTCTGGGTGCTTAGAATGGATTGATCACTTCTCCTTCTTCAAACCCGATACCACCTACAAAACAAAAAAGTTATGGCTGGAACTTATAGTTCCAAGTGTTACAGATCCAAACAGGTGTTTGGATAGCTTCTAAATGATGTTTATAAGGTATCCAACACAAAAGGCCTGAAAACGCACGAGCCAAATTGATTTTGACAAGTTTGGTTCAAAGAGGTATTTTAATGGTGTTTTGAATGGTGATTTTCTATTTATGGCCTTTGGTAAGTGTTTGAAGGTTGTGGATAGCTTCTATATGATTAATAGAAACTATTGGAAAGGCTAATTTGGATTGTAAGTCTTTGGTTTGGATTTTAGTAAGTTATGAGCTTGAAAGAAGCTTCAATGGAGGAAAAAATGTGATTTTTGGTTAGCGGACCTTTGAGAGGCTGAGGAAGGTATGGACAACTTTTAAATGATGTTCATAAGTTGTCTAAACCTTTGGTTGACACTGTAGTAACCTGCCCTAAAAATAAAGATTCTAGAGTCGCCACCTATTCTGAAGGGCGAATAGGAAACCTTACACAGTTAAGAGATCAGGGTAAGATACTATATTCAGGTCGAGGGAAGGTGTTAGGCACCCTCAACCCTTTCCTATGGTTTGCATTTTAATGATCAGGGTTTGTGGCAAAAGATAAAGAAAGATGACAGACAGTAAATAGAGTTAAAGGCTAGAGGGGGACTCGCCTTGTTGCCAAGTGCCTACGTATCTCCTTATGGAGAATCAGAGTCAACGTAGTTCGGGCACAGGATTGTACGCCTTAGTTGAATTGAATGTATTTGAATTTGTTTTGAAGTTGTTTTGAAATGCGAATGTTCGAAGGTATTTTGAGTTACCTTATCGTAGTTGTGAACATCGCAGTGTTGAAACACCGTAGTGTCGTGGTTTAGTGTGTTTTGAGTGTTTTGAAGTGTTTTAGGATATGGGCGTACAACCCTGATTTGATTTAGCACTATTAACCGCAACGATCAATAGATTCGATCGCCATAGTTAACAGATTAGTAGTTGTATCGTTATCAATTTTAATCAATTGATTTGATTACCACTAATAACGAATTAGGATATTTTTTAATAATTTTAATAATTAGTTTGCATCGTTACCCCTCATAATCGATTGATTCGATTAAAAAGAATAGCAAATTAGAATTTAAAAGAAAAACGATTAATCATCACAACTAATAAAGTAGTTGCAACCATTTAATCAAATTGAAATATTGTTAACCATAGCGATTAATTGATTTAATCGGCACGAATAACAAATTATAATTTAACATAAATATTATATATTAATCTATTTATAAAAAATAATGATTATATAATTAATTAATATATTAAAAAGAATTTAATTAAAATAGATATATTAATTAAAAATAATTTAGTTTCATTAAGGTTTATGATTCTGTGTGGTTGTCACTATGGTGCATAATATGGGAGCAGGCTCTGGATACGTTGGATTTGGGTGGGTGGATGATTAATGGTGAGATCTTGAGGGTGTATGGCGCACTACGCAGTTGGCAGCGCATGGGATCAAAGGTTTTAGATTTTCAGAAAAAATATGAAAGGGCCAGGGATCGAACCCTGGACCCTTGGGTGAACAATTAACACACACGCCCACTGAACCATGGTGTTGACGTGTTAACCAAACACAACGAATGAATTATATAAAAAACAAACAATCACTTAAACCAACACGCGCAAAATTTTAAAATTGGCGAACCAGATGCTGCCAACTCATCATCGTCTCCATCAGGACTGCAAAACCTGTGAAATTTTGCTACGAAATAGCTACGAGTTTGCTCGTAGCAAACGAAACTTCCAAAATAACGAACAGCGCCCAGACCTAAATAAATAGGACGCGACCATCTCTTTCTCTTCGTCTGAATCTCACGAACCTGGCTATACCTTTAAATCCCCCTAATTTAAACCCTAACGAAAACCCCTAAATTGAACCCTAAAAGCTTGGATCGCCCTCCAATGGCCGATCACTCTGGAACGCGCCAAAACTCAAACAATTAATCCAGAAACAATCACAACACTTAAGAAAAGCCAAACATACAATCAAAACAACAAGAACATGCTTACATGATGCTAATCGAACCAAGATTTGAAACGACTTACTTTGGCTTAGTGGAGAAAAATCTGGGGGTGCTGAGGTAGTGTACCAATCCAAACACGTCCAGAATCCTCTAGAGAAGCTTTTGCAATCTTCAAATCGGGTTGAAATGCCCTAATTATCTGAAACCGGTTTTGAGTTCCTTGAAGAAATTTTGCGTTCCTGCAAGTATGCCCTTTTCTCAATTTTTCGTCCCCTATTCCATTGGCTTGTGTTTTCTACTTATAGAGGAACAAAATTAGGTCAACAAAGAGAGCCTAAAGCCTTTGCATCCAATCTTGCCATATTTGATAATTTGATTTTATTTCTTTTATCCAAACCTTCTATTCTTGCCCCAATCTTGTGCCTATCTTTTTTCACTCATTTAATCACAAAATTGGACTATATTTTGCCATTAATACTGATTGGAATCAATCAAAATATCTCCCTTACCAAATATTTGATCTTTATCTTAATTAAATCATTAAAAAATGAAATAAAATCCTTAAAAAAGTCAAATAAAAATATTTAATTTCGTGACATGTGTCTTGGGCAGCCTAAATATCTTATGGATCAAGTTTGGATTACAAAACATAGGCCCACTTGTAAAATTTTCCAATTTGAACCTTCCTATTTCACACTTTGCCTCCAAAAATCACCCAACTTTGATCAATCATATCTCACTCAATTTTTAATCTATGAGGGAGTTCTAAGACTTTTTGGAAACCTCAAGTGGTCCTCTATAAACCACTTTGGAATATATTTTTCATTTGGAGCTTTTATCTTGATCATATCCTCTTTGGGAAAAAACTGCTTTTTGAGGATGCCTGAAAATGACCTGTAATCTTTTGCATTGTATCTCTCAAATGAATCATTTCTAGCCCTGGCTTGTGAGAGACAAAGTTGTAGGGAATCCAATTTCCTTCAAAATAGGCTTTGAGCGGGGCATTTTTGATGTTCCATGTGAAAGTTATGCCCAGTCAAAGTTGGGTTGACTTTCTCCTAAGAAACCCTAATTTGAACCTTTTTGTATTTGTTCATCTCTGATTTTCTATTAATGGAATCATGATCATTCTTTGATCAAATGATGGTTATGCACCTCTATACTTGATATTTGACCAATGATCATAGGTTTGGATCATGCTTTGATTGTGGTTGGTCTTTAGGATTGGATCGGTTGACTATGGATCTTGGGATTGTTTGAGCAAAGCTTTGGGGTTTGAATCTTGAACTTTGAATCATTGTAAATGGAATATGGATTGCAAATTTTGGGGTATGACAGCTGCCCCTGTTCAATCTTCTTGAACCTGAAGAGGTAGAAGATGATTGGACACTGAAATGCCCTGAAATTTGCTTGCGTAGGGAAAGAGTTCTGTGGGAGATGGGCTTATAGATGCCATCGATTTGCTTGGAAGGGTACTTGTCTAAAGCATATGCTTTTCAGACCTGGATCATTTGATTGTATCTGAGGAGAGAGGAAGTAATGTCTTACATAAGACTACCTGAAGAGGTTCCTGAATAGGGTGTATCGAAGGTTGATGCGAAGAAGCTTAGGCTTTGAACAATGCTTGGGAAGAATGTCTTGGAGAAGACTAACTGAGGAGTTCTTTAAAAGAACAAAGCGTGTCTTAGAAAAGATTGGATAAACATTTTAAGAAGGCTACCTAGAAAGGCATGATATATCTTAAATAAGACTCACCTAGAAAGGCTCCTAAAAAGACATGAAACGTCTTAAACAGGACTACTTAGACAGGTTATGGTACGTCTTAAACAGGACTCACCTGGAAAGGCTCTTAGATAGGATACGGGATATCTTAAACAAGACTTACCTAGAGAGGTTCCTATAAAGGGAACGATACGTTTTTAACAAAACTACCTAGAAAGATTCCTATAAAGGACACGATATGTTTTAAACAAAACTACCTAGAAAGGTTCCTATAAAGGACAAAAGATGTTTTAAACAAAACTACCTAGAAAGGTTCCTATAAAGGACATAAGACGTTTTAAACAAAACTACCTAGAAAGGTTCCTATAAAGGATACAATATGTTTTAAACAAAACTACCTAGAAAGTTTCCTATAAAGGATACGATACGTTTTAAACAAAACTACCTAGAAAGGTTCCTATAAAGGATACGATACGTTTTAAACAAAACTACCTAGAAAGGTTCCTATAAAGGATACGAAACGTTTTAAACAAAACTACTTCGAAAGGTTCCTATAAAGGACGCGATATGTTTTAAACAAAACTATTTAGAAAGATTCCTATAAAGGGAAAAGATGTTTTAAACAAAACTACCTGGAAAGGTTCCTATAAAGGACAAAAGATGTTTTAAACAAAACTACCTAGAAAGGTTCCTATAAAGGACATGAAGCGTTTTAAACAAAACTACCTAGAGAGGTTCCTATAAAGGTCGTGAAACGTTTTAAACAAAACTGCCTAGAAAGGTTCCTATAAAGGATACGCTTTAAACAAAACTACCTAGAAAGGTTTAGGATATGTCTCAAACAAGACTGTTTGGAAAGGTTAGGATAATTGTCTTGGACAAGACTACCTGGAGAGGTAAGAAATTCTTTGATTGCTTCTGTATTGTCTTTGAAGAAAGACTTGGAATGAGGTATTGGAACTGTATCTGTTAAGATTGAATCGTTGATACGATCGTATTTGCACTGTAATTGGATGATAACATCCTTTTGATTATGAAGTGACCTGAAAAGGCAGCGTTAGTTTTATGCAATGTCATGATGCATGTGTCATGTAATGAGATTCTCAAAATAAATGAGAATTATACATGTATGCTGATCCCACACTGAGGGATGTAAATAGTATAGGTGTGGGAAGATCAATTATGCAACAATGCTCCTTGTATGATACTAGTGTGACTCCCCGATTATCAGAAATTTTGAGAGACGTGCCCCCCCTTAATCTGGAGGAGGGACCTTTAGAGGGAACTCGAGTTTCACCATGTCTTGCCTGATACGCATTGCCCCAGTGTTTGAATTCTTGAAAGATATGCCCCTAGTCAATAGGATCCTTGGTTGTATGCCCCTTTTTTTTAGGAAAACCCTCTAGATGTGGTTTCCCCATTTATCAGAAATGATTGCCTTTGGTTAAACCAGTTTAGAGGTCTCCTCGGTGCTAGGTGTTGATTTGAATGTGAAGCAGATGCTTTTCAAAATGAGTCATGCATTTCGGTCGCATCCTGACGGACAGTGATTTGCTGAGTACTCAGAATGAGATGATGTCTTCTATAAGACTACCTGAAGAGGTCCTTGGAAAGAATGGGAAATTGTCTTAAACAAGATTGCGCTTCAAACAAAGCTCAAAGGGATGTGTTTGTGCAGAGGGTCAAAAATATTCCTATAGAGGATAAAGACTGTTTTAAGGAATGTGGGGTTTTAAACAAAACTTAGGAAAAGACATCTTGAAGAAGATCACCCTAGAAAGGATGGTGAACTGTCTTAGAGAAGACTCTGTACTTTAAATAAAGTTTGACAAGGTTCTTGAAAGCATAAGAGAAGTTTGAATATGTCTTAAAAGACTAACTGAAAAAAGGTTAAGAGATGTCTTACAGAAGACTACCTAGAAAAGGTTCTTGGAAATGAATATGTCTTAGAGAAGACTGTCTGCAAGGGTTTGAAAATAGAAAGGATAAGAAGGTGGGTCTTTAGAAGACTGTCTGAAAAAGGCTCCTGGAAAGGGTAAAAAGTATTTGAACATGTCTTAGAGAAGACTATATGGACAGATTGAGAAATATCCCATAAAGGTCCCTGGAAAGGATGTGGGAGTGGCATTGACACCATCTGCTACTGAGTGACCTTTGCAACGTGCCCCCAGGTAATGGGCTTGCCCCATGGGCTCTTCAGCGTCTTCGAGAGATTCTATGGATCTTGATTAGATTTTCCCCATGTAAATGGGATAATGACGAGCTATGCCATGTGTACACATTAGCCATCCCAGTCATGCGTAAGGGATGTTTCTTCTTTTGACGAGTTTTTAAAGCTACTTCGTAGTCAGTAGGATTTTTTAGCCATTAGCCATGCCCCATGCAACTTCTCCCTGATGTTAACATTTAAATCTATATAGACAAGTGTACTTTATAACGAAATGCGAATGCATATGTCTGTCTTGAAAGTTTAAAAACATTTTTGAGTAAAACAAAATTTTTTTGTAAGAAAGTGATATCAACTCAAGAGTTATAGTAGACCTTAAGGAGTCGGGATACCTTTGGTAACGATATGCTT
This sequence comes from Vicia villosa, assembly GCF_029867415.1. Lineage (NCBI taxonomy): Eukaryota > Viridiplantae > Streptophyta > Magnoliopsida > Fabales > Fabaceae > Vicia > Vicia villosa. The sequence continues at coordinate 322,457 of NW_026705530.1, forward strand.
TCGAACTAACCATGTTTCAGTTAGGACTTTTAAGGGTTGTAACGTGGCCTGGTTCACGGTTTAGAGAAACAAAAGATAGAGGCTCAAAGTTTATTTGTACCCATCCCAATCTTCGTGATGTTCTCCAGTCCTATGCTCGGTTAGCTATGCGTTTAGTCTCCAAAAGAATTTGGGAATTGTGACATTGGTATTTATGATGGTTCAAAAACCAAAGGTTTATCTGCAAAGGCAGTCATTCTCCTTTTTTGTAATTTTTCCTTTTGTCGAAGGTACATAGCAACCTTTTTTCGACTTTGTTATCCCTAACTTTTGCCTGAACTGTTTGTTTTAAAACTGCAGTCAGCGGGATGCCCCAATGTTGCCTAAGTCTCCTTAATAGGTTTTGACTCAGCAGGCTTTTGCATTGCTTTCTCTTTTTTTTCTTTGCGGATATTGACTGCCAGGCTTGATCATGACGGAGAACCATCGGTGGTTATGTTCAAAGGAACAGTTTGGAATAATTAAGTTAACTGAGCAGCTACCCTACCCCAGGTTATATATTAAGGGTTTTATTTTGTATGAAGGAAAACTCCTACTTCTTTGGGCTCAAAGGGGTTGACGAGGGATTAACATCCTTATATCTCCATTATTTAGGGATTGAACAAATGCCTGTACATCGTCAACACGGTCTGTTCGAAAGCATAGTGTATGAAATTATGGTATCGTTTTCGTCATTCTCCCTCAAAAGATGTACGACTTTGATCGAGAGTTGAATATCACAAAGAAGAAAACCAAGTAAAAACACAGTTTTAAATATAGTGAGAACACTAGGAATGAATCAAGACAAACGTAAGCAATGCATTAATGATTGTTGTAAAGTACATAGCATATGTCGTAAGACTAATGTTTAAACAAACGAAAAGAAATTGCGAATGAAAACAAAACTAATGATCTATGAAATAGCCACCTATGGCTTTAGACTTGCTAGGATCTTCGAACTCAATGAGCCCTCCGTCAATTAAATCTTGTATCTTATGCTTCAACGGCCCACAATCCTCTGTATCATGACCAGGACTATCTGAATGATAAGCGCACCTAGCATGATGCTTGTACCCGGGAGCGGGGTTAGCCGGAGCTGAGTATGGAGGCAGCAGAGTTATCAAGTTCTGACTGAGCAGATGTTGCAGAGCTTGAGACAGCGGCATGGGCAATGGGGTAAACGATCGTTTCGGCTTGGACCTCCAGGGGCGTTGGCCACCCTGTTGTTTTTGCTGATCCTTCTGTTGTACTGCTGGGGTCTGATTAACCAGGATATCTCCAACGGTGTTGGGTTCCTTTTTTCCTTCATATGACTTCTTTGTGTGATAGGAACCTGAGGGTGCCCCTTGTATCTTCCCGTTTTTGATTCCATCTTCAATCCTCTTACCAATGACTACCAAGTCCGAGAACCCTGAAGATGTGCTTCCGACCATCTTGTCGTAGTATGGTCCTTGCAAGGTGCTCATAAATATGTCCAGCAGTTCTTTTTCCATTAGGGGAGGTTGGACTCGAGAAGCCATTTCCCTCCACCTTTGGGCATACTCCTTGAATGATTCATCCTTCTTCTGTGACATGTTTTGTAATTGCATCCGATTGGGTGCCATGTCCAAGTTGTACTTGTACTACTTCAAGAATGTGTTAGCCAGATCATTCCAGCTTCGGACAGAAGACTTCTCTAATTGCATGTACCAGTCAATAGACGCTCCGCTTAAGCTTTCTTGAAAGAAATGTATCATTAGCTTTTGATCGTGGGCGTAGGCAGCCATTTTCCGCACATACATGCGCAAGTGATTCCTCGGACATGTGAGTCCTTTGTATTTCTCGAAACCGGGAATCTTGAATTTGCGAGGGATAGTCAAGTCTGAGACCAAACTCATTTCGGAGGCATCCACATCGAAGGCATCGTATCCTTCTACCACTTTTAGTCTCTCTTCCAGCGCCTTGATTTGTTCACTATCCTTGGAGTCTTCCCTAGAGTCGGGATTAGACTGTTGCGTCTGAGGTGCTTGGTCTGTATTGTCCACCTCCTGCACTCCGTATTGTAGATCCAGGTAATCTTCGTCCTTAGGGACATTGTCAGCAGGAATGCGAACTGTGCGGGTTGTCCCTTTCGTTTGTAGAGTGGGAACAAATCCTTCTTGGGAGGTTTCTCCTTTCTCTTGGAATTGGATAGCTCTCCTAACAGAGCGGGCCTGAGGTCTGTCCTTAGCCGGGCCAAGGCCTGAAACAAATCCTAGCGGCGGGTTTTCGTCGTTGGGGATCTCATCCTGAACCAGGGTATCCCTAGACTGAACCTCTTTTGCTTTTTCTTGTTTATCCAGGAGGGCCTTCATGAATTCTAACATCTGAGTCATACCTCCTTTAACTTCCTCCATACTAACCTTCAGTTGACCCACTTCCTCACGGAGGGCGGCTTGATTCTGTTCTAGCTGATCCATTGATTTCTTTTGCGGAAATCTCGTTTGATAAGACGGTCGGGATGTTAGGTTATCCTTCCCAATGGTCCCTTGTTCTGGAGATAGAAGAGAAATCTTCTCTTAATGCCATGAAAATGACGTGCATGCCATGCATGATATGCTTTGTTCGTATTTATGTCTTTATCCACATCTATGGATTAAATATAATGAAACCCCCTTTTTTTTATTTTTTGGATAAGACATGATGCAAGAATGCAAATGATGTATGATGCATGCAAACATAAAGATATAGCAACAACCAAACAAAATAACCAAACAAATCATATAAGGCAAAAATGCAAATCATATCATAATATTTCAAGAAATCCAGGTTCATAGGTTCGACGTAGCGGCTCTTGGGAGCCAACCTTTTTATAGGGGGGTTCTAGAAGGTCTCATGGGGTCGTTCGTAGCCTCCGAAACTTTTTGTCTCTTTGGGTTTTAGAACAACTCATTTTATCCATGAGGTTCAAATTTTTGGGGTAGGTTCTCAGAGAGATCAGCCAAGTATCCAGTCCTGCCCTCAACAAAGTCAAGCCTCGTTTTGGACATTTCTGAATACTCAACCCACTCCAAGTGGAGTTATCAATGAGACTCGTAGGCGATTCATGTCCCCTATTGATCTCAAAGTTAACTCCCACACTTAGGGTTTTAACATTACATAATATGTCAGCAGTGCATATAAAAATATGACAATTAGGCAATTAAATATAAATATATTAACATAAACAATTAAATATAAACATATTATAAACAATTAAATATTTTTTAGATAAAAAACAAATAAACAATTTTTTTTTTTAAAAAAAAAATTACAAACCCTAAAAAAGGCGAATTAGCCAAACCCTAAAAAAGTTGTCAAACCTAAACCCTGCCAAAACCTAAAACCTATAGGAGCATAGTATTCACTATTAAGAAGTCCCCAGCAGAGTCGCCAGCTGTAGCAACCTGCTCTAAAAATAAAGATTCTAGAGTCGCCACCTATTCTGAAGGGCGAATAGGAAACCCTACGCAGTTAAGAGATCAGGGTAAGATACTATATTCAGGTCGAGGGAAGGTGTTAGGCACCCTCAACCCTTTCCTATGGTTTGCATTTTAATGATCAGGGTTTGTGGCAAAAGATAAAGAAAGATGACAAACAGTAAATAGAGTTAAAGGCTAATTATTTGAACATGATTAGAGTTTGGAAGAGGGGGACTTGCCTTGTTGCCAAGTGTTTACGTATCTCCTTATGGAGAATCAGAGTCAACGTAGTTCGGGCACAGGATTGTACGCCTTAGTTGAATTGAATGTATTTGAATTTGTTTTGAAGTTGTTTTGAAATGCGAATGTTCGAAGGTATTTTGAGTTACCTTATCGTAGTTGTGAACATCACAGTGTTGAAACACCGTAGTGTCGTGGTTTAGTGTGTTTTGAGTGTTTTGAAGTGTTTTAGGATATGGGCGTACAACCCTGATTTGATTTAGCACTATTAACCGCAACGATCAATAGATTCGATCGCCATAATTAACAGATTAGTAGTTGTATCGTTATCAATTTTAATCAATTGATTTGATTACCACTAATAACGAATTAGGATATTTTTTTAATAATTTTAATAATTAGTTTGCATCGTTACCCCTCATAATCGATTGATTCGATTAAAAAGAATAGCAAATTAGAATTTAAAAGAAAAACGATTGATCATCACAACAAATAAAGTAGTTGCAACCATTTAATCAAATTAAAATATTGTTAACCATAGCGATTAATTGATTTAATCGGCACGAATAACAAATTATAATTTAACATAAATATTATATATTAATCTATTTATAAAAAATAATTATTATATAATTAATTAATATATTAAAAAGAATTTAATTAAAATAGATATATTAATTAAAAATAATTTAGTTTCATTAAGGTTTATGATTCTGTGTGGTTGTCACTATGGTGCATAATATGGGAGCAGGCTCTGGATACGTTGGATTTGGGTGGGTGGATGATTAATGGTGAGATCTTGAGGGTGTATGGCGCACTACGCAGTTGGCAGCGCATGGGATTAAAGGTTTTAGATTTTCAGAAAAAATATGAAAGGGCCAGGGATCGAACCCTGGACCCTTGGGTGAACAATTAACACACACGCCCACTAAACCATGGTGTTGACGTGTTAAGCAAACACAACGAATGAATTATATAAAAAACAAACAATCACTTAAACCAACGCGCGCGAAATTTTAAAATTGGCGAACCAGATGCTGCCAACTCATCATCGTCTCCATCAGGACTGCAAAACCTGTGAAATTTTGCTACGAAATAGCTACGAGTTTGCTCGTAGCAAACGAAACTTCCAAAATAACGAACAGCGCCCAGACCTAAATAAATAGGACGCGACCATCTCTTTCTCTTCGTCTGAATCTCACGAACCTGGCTATACCTTTATTTCCCCCTAATTTAAACCCTAACGAAAACCCCTAAATTGAACCCTAAAAGCTTGGATCGGCCTCCAATGGCCGATCACTCTGGAACGCGCCAAAACTCAAACAATTAATCCAGAAACAATCACAACACTTAAGAAAAGCCAAACATACAATCAAAACAACAAGAACATGCTTACATGATGCTAATCGAACCAAGATTTGAAACGACTTACTTTGGCTTAGTGGAGAAAAATCTGGGGGTGCTGAGGTAGTGTACGAATCCAAACACGTCCAGAATCCTCTGGAAAAGCTTTTGCAATCTTCAAATCGTGTTGAAATGCCCTAATTCTCTGAAACCGGTTTTGAGTTCCTTGAAGAAATTTTGCGTTCCTGCAAGTATGCCTTTTTCTCAATTTTTCGTCCCCTATTCCATTGGCTTGTGTTTTCTACTTATAGAGGAACAAAATTAGGTCAACAAAGAGATCCTAAAGCCTTTGCATCCAATCTTGCCATATTTGATAATTTGATTTTATTTCTTTTATCCAAACCTTCTATTCTTGCCCCAATCTTGTGCCTATCTTTTTTCACTCATTTAATCACGAAATTGGACTATATTTTGCCATTAATACTGATTGGAATCAATCAAAATATCTCCCTTACCAAATATTTGATCTTTATCATAATTAAATCATTAAAAAATGAAATGAAATCCTTAAAAAATCAAATAAAAATATTTAATTTCGTGACATGTGTCTTGGGCAGCCTAAATATCTTATGGATCAAGTTTGGATTACAAAACATAGGCGCACTTGTAAAATTTTCCAATTTGAACCTTCCTATTTCACACTTTGCCTCCAAAAATCACCTAACTTTGATCAATCATATCTCACTCAATTTTTAAGCTATGAGGGAGTTCTAAGACTTTTTGGAAACCTCAAGAGGTCCACTATAAGCCACTTTGGAATATATTTTTCATTTGGAGCTTTTATCTTGATCATATCCTCTTTGGGAAAAAACTGCTTTTGGAGGATGCCTGAAAATGACCTGTAATCTTTTGCATTGTATCTCTCAAATGAATCATTTCTAGCCCTGGCTTGTGAGAGACAAAGTTGTAGGGAATCCAATTTCCTTCAAAATAGGCTTTGAGCGGGGCATTTTTGATGTTCCATGTGAAAGTTATGCCCAGTCAAAGTTGGGTTGACTTTCTCCTAAGAAACCCTAATTTGAACCTTTTTGTATTTGTTCATCTCTGATTTTCTATTAATGAAATCATGATCATTCTTTGATCAAATGATGGTTATGCACCTCTATACTTGATATTTGACCAATGATCATAGGTTTGGATCATGCTTTGATTGTGGTTGGTCTTTAGGATTGGATCGGTTGACTGTGGATCTTGGGATTGTTTGAGCAAAGCTTTGGGGTTTGAATCTTGAACTTTGAATCATTGTAAATGGAATATGGAAGGCAAATTTTGGGGTATGACAGACACCTATAATTTATTGAACTCAAAATGACCTATAAAATGCAAAGATAGGAAAATGAGAATTTCAAGTGAGGTAGTGACTTGGAGAATTCTGATGTAAGAGATGCAATGAGCAATTCCCTCTATTTATAGGCATAAATTATGGTTTATGGAGGGAAAAATATCAGAAGTTTGAGTGCACATGTGAAGGATGTACCATCTCGCTTCTTTGTGAAGTTTTGTGAAAATTGGAGTTCCAATGGCAAAGTATATCTTCAAGCATGCTTGTGTGACTTTGTTCTGAATGTTAGGAGCTTGCTTGTGGTGTTTGTAATACTTTTGGTGCAGAAGATACATTGTAGTGGCTCAAGGAGAGTGGACTTTGTGATTAAAGTAGCTTTACAAGAATGGAAGTCATGGCTTTATCGTTGAAATGGAATGAAACTTTGGACAATGCTTAAAAAACATGGATCATAGCTCAAAAGCAAGTCAAATATTCTGAGTTTGGCCTCTTAAACAAGTTAAAGGGGCTGTCCTTTGAAGATTCTTTCAGATTCAAAACAAATCTCAACTTGGTTCTTCATGTTCTTCACCATTTTCAAGTGTTCACGATGCCTTCTTCACAAAATCATATCTCATTGACAAAGCCATGCATTTTCATGCTAGTGGTCTTTTTGGAAAGCCCTTGCTACATACTTCAATTCACTTGTTAAAAGTTTCCTCAAACTCTTTTTGGATCATGGAGAAAAAAAAGGCTTAAAGTTAAGAAAAAACTAGGTGAAAACACTTAGAATTTTTCTAAGTTTTGTAGACGTAAACCTTCTTAATCCAAAATCTCTCAAAATAATCACTTTTAGACAAAAGTTGAATTGTGATAAGTTTTTTGTTTTTTCAAGATCTACAACTTTCATGTTTGTAGATTTTTGAGTTTGTAGGCAAAATTTGGAGTTCCCAAAATCAGGTCAAAATTCACTTAAAACCCTAATTTTGACTTTTGTTTACTTTTTTATTCTTGAGGAAATCTTTGCATTTTCTTTGATAAAATGTATTCAATATCCATATTATGATGATTTGGATCCTTAAAAGTTCATAGTTGACCATTTTTCTCAAAAGTCAAAGGTTGACTTGCATAGTTGACTTTTTCCATATGAACTGCAGTTTTGTGATTTCCAAATGATTCAAGATCTCCTCTTTAATGAATGATATGAATGGACTATAATGTTTATTTGGATGCCCTTGAATCATAGTTTGGGTCTGGAGCCATGTCCTGATTAAAAGTCAACTCTCTAGTGGAATTAGGTCAAAAACCCTAATTGGAGCCTCTAGTGAACTTAAAGGTGATGGATCTTGTATTGACCCATCCTTGGACCTTTATATTTATTAGAGAATCCTTTGAATCATATAAAAAATGTTGAATTCCTTGTGGGCCTCAAAACCCTAATTTGCTCAGCCTCTTCTTGATCAGTCTCCTGTCGTGGGGCACAAGCAACAAACAACATTTTTTTGTATTTTTGTTAGCAAATGATAAATGCATGATGATAATGATGAATCTAATATTTAAGATATGGTGGGATCTCAGTGGTCAAAAATTGGGGTACAACAGCTGCCTCTATTTAAGTTCCTGATACCTGATGAAGGGAAGATGGAACCTTCGTCTCAGCACAGTAGGAGGGACTTAAAATTAAACAAAAGCACAATTTTGGACCCTGAGAGCCCACATGCATGATATGAAAGCAACATATTTTTTTATTTTTATATGGAATAAACAAACATCACCCTTCCTTTAAACTGGGGGAATGGAACAAATCTACCGGGGATATGTAATGAACAGTCCCTGACTGTTAGGGAGGAAAACAATGTCACAGACTTTGGTAAACTTAGGATTTTTACAAAACAAGGTTTAATCTTCTCCATAGGCCGCATTCTCATGCTGGGGAAGGAAATCAATGGGCTTTCTTAATGAACTGTCTCATACGCTGGGGAGACTCACTATTCACAAAGGAAAGAACCAACTTTAACAGGAACTGTCTCGACGCTGGAGAGACTAACCATTCATAATAACTTCAACATGAACTGTCTCGACACTGGAAAGACTAACCATTCATAATAACTTCAACATGAACTGTCTCGATGCTGGAGAGACTAACCACTCATAAAATTTAGGTTCTTCAACAGACTGTCTTCATCATCTATTATAAAACTTCTATAGTGAATTGTCTTCTTACACCGAGAGACTAATCACATGCAAAATTAGGTTCTTCAACAGACTGTCTTCATCATCTTGAGAAGGCCCACCATCTATTGTGAAACTTCTATCATTCCCAAACTTCTCTGTTGGAAACATTTTTCTTGCTCAGTAGAGACTGTCATCTTCTCTCAAGAAGGAAATTGGAGACACACAAGCTGCTCAAATAAAGAGACCATTACTTGTTGTCGGGTAATAACTGGAATAACATCTGCAGGGGATATAAATCCAACTTTCTGGGGAACCATAAACAGATTCATGTTTGAAAATATCAGGTCTTCAATCGTGCAAAATAACTGCATTCTGAGAATCCAGGATTTGCTGATCCAAATAATCATATATGCTGGAGACAAAGTTCAAACCAAGATAGAGTTGGAATGAAACACCAAACAAGACACTTCCCATTGAGGAACAAGCTCAAAATGGGGGTTCATCCTATCTATAGATAGGTGAATAAGCTAAAACAAAACCTTCCCATGAGGAACAAACCCATTGGGGAAACACAAGAATATGGGTCTTTATTCCTAAAGCTGACGCTTAAGTGGAAGGAGTAAAGACATTGCTTTATGCCTCTGTGGTATTTTCTCTTCACCTTTCTGGTGTAAAGTGTTTTCAACAGTGGAGTCTCGTTCCCAACAAAGTCTTGTTTTGCCTAGTGGATGTTCCTTCTTCAGTGAAGTTTTATTTTCCCCGGTGGAGTCCTTTCTTATCTCCCCAATAGTATTATGTTTCCCTTTGTTCGTTTAATGCATTCATTAGCAATTCGTAATATCTTAGATTCAAAAATTGTGTGTTTTATATTTAAGTCTCTTCAATCACGTTGAAACAAAGACTTCAATCCTCGTGTCTCTGGATAGAAGAAAATTAAATAGGGGCATTTGTCATACCCCAATTTTTGACACTAAGATTACCCAATAATTTGCATTTCAATCATCAATCAAGATCACAATCTTGAGGCTCCATTTTTGGTGTCGTACTTATTTCATCTCTGAGAGGGATCACCAAGCACCCATATTATTTAGCTTGTATATGTTATACTAACCAAAAATACCAAAAATATTGCTTTGTTTTTTTTTGTATGTTTGTGTTTTGTAGGTATCAAGTCAAATCATCCATTAAACAAGGCATTTTTCAACATTTTCACCAATGCAAATCGATTTGCATAAGGGAGCAGTCAATTTGAACAACTACTTTTTGCGCCATATTTTCCTTTTGATCAGTGCAAACCGAATGCACAGTGCAAAATTTGAAACAATGAAGGAAATTTTTAGCTATTGTGGGTTTTGTCACCATTTTCATGTGTGGGGGGAATATTCTTTATCTCATAATTAATTCCCTATTTCACCATGATCAAATTTTATCATACACCCTCATTTGATGACATGTGCACCACTTGATCATAATTTTGGCTCCAAATTCATTTACTAGGTCTAATTTCATTTACCAAGCCTAACTCTAAACCACCACTAATCCCATATCCATTCTCTTTTTCTTCATCAATTGCTAATAGATCAAGGCATTTGGTGGTTGTTCTTGAAGTTTAATTTGAAGTTTGAACATAATTTGGTAAATTTCTACATTCATTTCCATCCTTCAAGATATGATCCATTGTAGATTGAGTGTGCAACAACTTTGATGTTACGTTGGTGCTAATTGTTTGTGATGTGATGGTATTTACGTGCACAATGTGCTTTGTTTAATGTTTAAACAAGTTTTATCCCTTTATTTGTTGTTTTTGGAAAAACTGCACAGTGCAAATCGATTTGCATCTTGTGCAAATCGATTTGTATCTAGTGCAAATCGATCTGCACAGTTGTTTTTTGTGTAAAATTTTGAGAACTGAACAGTGCTGATCGAGTTACGTCCTGTGTAAATCAATTTCACGTTGACATAATGCTATTTTCCCCCCTTTTATGGTTATTTTGGTTATTTCTCTTCCTCTACTCAATTCTTTTGAGGATTTCTTTGAATTTGCAAATTTAGAGGTCTAATTCCTCTTCAAATTCAATGGACTTAGGGTGTTGATGAAGTTGGATAAACAATCATTAATTCAAGCCTATCATAAAGTAAATTATTCAATTCATTTTTGGTGCTTTGAGTTTGTGATATGTTTAGTGCTTTAATCCATAATATTAAGTGATTAAACTTGAAGATGGAAGGAACCTTGAATGTGATTCTTTCTTTTCTTCACCTCTTTTATTTTGGTCGATGAAAATATTTGATATCATTAGAATTCTTTGAGTTCTTGATGAAGATTAGACTGTTACCTCTTTTCTTTTTGTGCGGTATTACTTTCGGAGAACGATCTACATATTGTTTCTCTTGCATGAATTAGCACTCAAATTGTTATAGACCGGCCTCGTTGTAGGGTGACTTCTATATAAGTTACTTGGTGATTGCTTAACATAGCGTTAAATTTTTCATGTCATGCCTTATGAGGAACATCAAACTATATTATTCAGCAAACAAGTTAACACAGCGGAATTAATTCATAATCTGAATAATATAAAGCATCGGGATTCAACACTAAGAAATCACCGACTCAACACAAACCAAAACATTATTTCAACAAAATAGATAATTGTTCGTCAAACAACTCTAAGTAAACGTTCCCCAGTGTTACAAGACCAGAGCATGACACAGATATAACCGAACTAAACGAAATAACTCTACGAGCTATCCTCACCAAGCACATGCCGCTACTCCTTAATCTCAAAATGGTCAACAGTAAGGGTGATACAAATCACATTTAGACCATATTATAAGCTCGTAATGATAAAACGTCATAAATAGATCATTCATCCAACTGTAGTACAATTAGATTTCAAAAATCATTCATTAACAGTTATTCACACAACTCAAATCATAAATCACAACAAACCTATATAACATTGGACAACCTCCAATCATGTTATATCAACATATATGCAAATGCAATGACTCTTATGCATGTGGTACCGATCATGGGATTAACCCATCTCACCGATCCACCACCAACAGGATACAGCTACTTCCACTCACTAATTCCACACAATAGGAATTAGCTACCGATGATCCTATACCACCAGGATACAACCAAAAATGATTATGAATGCATGCACCACCTTAAGCATGCTAATCGTCAACACCAATTAATATGAATAATCATTATCATATTTTAACTCTCCGAAGGAACACCAAAATAATGCATTTATATTTCAACACCATTCAGAAATTACATTATGCATAATCAACATCCAAATACAACATCCACAAAGCAATTACATTTCTACAATTCCACCTTTTTGTTACACTGAACACTTAAACATGTAACATACAACTCACCACCATAAAATAAAATCGGGTTTTAAAAATAAAATCGAGGTACAGCCTAAAACACCAGTTAATTATATAAAATATTTAATTAGTGACACAACACTCAAAACGGAACTTAAAACGGATATACAGTTTGAAAGATATGAATTTTCAAAATAATTTTTCAAAATGCATCAGGTGTAACCGGTTACAGCATGAGCGTTACCCGGTTACGCCTTTATGTTAATGTATTCGCTATTTTCAAAACGCGCCTGTAATTGGTTACAACATGGTGGGTAACTGGTTACAGTACTCAAAATTGCCCAGATTATTCATTTTTCCACGCGGTTACAGGTTACACCAAGGCTGCTACCCGATTACAGCGTGCACAGAACCAAAAACTAATCTTGATAGCACTTCTCCATTCCAATTCCAATCCAAATCGTTCCAACATCGTTAAATCACCAATATAGTCCCAATTCAAACATTCAAACATCTTCCTAACATATTTTGGGGTCCATTAACATCAAGCATCATTCCAATTCATCCAATTTCATCACAATCCAACAATTGTTCTACATTTTTCAAAAACCCAAAACCTAACATACTATCAATCGATTCGAACAACCTACATACTCAATCTTATAACTATTAAACCGATAATTGATTGTAAATGGATTAGTCACCCCTTACCTTAGCAAAATTCTTGAGATCCTTCCTCTTCTGCTATTTCATGTACTTGCTCTTCTCCTTCTCTGGCTCTTTTGCTTTCTATTTTTCAATTTTTCTTCTTTTCCTATTTTATGAAAAATATAGCCATTAGTTAATAAGGCCTACTCAACTTAACACCTCCCTTCTACTAACTACTACACTAATCCCAATTACTTTCTTTCACAATTTTCTCCCCTTAACTCACCAAATAATAAATTAATTCCAATTAATTAATTTAAATTCCAATTAAATTAAATAATGAAGTTATGGGGTGTTACGACTCTCCCCCACTAAAAGAGTTTTCGTCCTCTAAAACATACCTCAAGTAAATAGTTCAGGATAAGAGTCCTTCATCTGACTCTCCAGCTCCCAAGTGACATTACCACCTGTTGGTTCTCCCCAAGCTACTCTGACCAATGCTATCTCTTTACCATGCAGTTGTTTCAACTTCCGGTCTTCAATCGTCATAGGCAATGCTTCGACCGTCAGATTATCCTTCACCTGTATATCATCCACTTGGATTAAATGAGAAGGATCCACAATGTATTTCCTCAACTGAGACACATGAAATACATCGTGCAAATTTGCCAGTGTAGGAGGCAACGCACTACGATAAGATACTTCTCCCACCCTTTCCGTAATCTGAAACGGACCAATGAAATGCAGCGTCAACTTCGTTGACTTTAGCGCCCGACCAACACCAGTCATAGGAGTCACTCTTAGAAATACATAATCTCCCTCTTGGAATTCCAGTGTTCTCCTCCTCTTATCATGATAGCTCTTCTGACGACTCTGAGAAGCTTTCATCTTCTCCTGAATCATCTTGATCTTTTCTGTAGTTTCTTGGACAATTTCTGGTCCAATCACAACACTCTCACCAGATTCATACCAACATAATGGTGTCCTACATCTTCTACCATACAAAGCCTCAAACGATTCCATACCAATGCTCGAATGAAAACTATTATTGTAAGTAAACTCAATCAAAGGTAGATAACTATCCCAAGAACCACCTTTCTCCAGCACACAAGCACGCAACAAATCTTCCAACGATTGAATTGTCTGAAGGATAGAAAAACACTTAGAAAGGGGGTTTGAATAAGTGTAGCTTTAAAACTTGTAAGATAAAAACTATTTGCACAATGATTTTTATCCTGGTTCGTTGTTAACTAAACTACTCCAGTCCACCCCCTTGGAGTGATTTACCTCACTTGAGGATTTAATCCACTAATCACACTTGATTACAATGGTTTTCCACTTAGCCAACTGCTAAGTCTTCTAGAGTATCCTGATCACAACCTGATCACTCTAGGAACAAACTGCTTAGACAACTTCTAAGACTTGCTAGAGTATACTGATCAACAACCTGACCACTCTAGAACTTACAAATTAATGTAAACAAATTCTTTTAAGATTACAATACTTCTTATAAAGCTATTATCACAACTGTGATTTTCTCTTAAGTTTAAGCTTAAATCTCACTAAGATATTACAACAGCAATGTAGTGAGCTTGATGATGAAGTTTGAGAGCTTTTGAATTTGACAGCGTTTCAGTTTAATGCGCAAGTGTTGTATTGAGCTTCTCATCAGAACTTCATATATATAGGCACTTGAGAAGATGACCGTTGGGAGCATTTAATGCTTTGCGTATTCCGTACATCATTGCATTTAATGTTTCACTCTTTTGTCAACTACCTCGAGCCTTGTTTCCGCTGTGTCTACTGACGTTGCCTTTAATAGCTTCTAACGTTCCTTTTGTCAGTCAGCGTATCCTGCCAGTCTAGTACTTGCTTCTGATCTGATGTTTGTGTAAACAACGTTTGAATGTCATCAGAGTCAAACAGCTTGGTGCAGAGCATCTTCTTGTCTTCTGACCTTGAAGTGCTTCTGAGCGTGATACCATTAGAACTTCAGTGCTTCCGCTTCTGATCTCAAGTTCTTCTGATGCTTCCATAGACCCATGTTCTGATTCTTCTTGACCATCTTCTGATGTCTTGCCAGACCATGTTCTGATGTTGCATGCTGAACCTTCTGAGTCAGTTGCCTCTTGCGCTGATTTTGTGCATACTCTTTGTATAATTCCTGAAATGGAAATTGCATAGTATTAGAGTACCACATTATCTCATACAAAATTCATATCCTTGTTATCATCAAAACTAAGAATATTGATCAGAACAAATCTTGTTCTAACATTGTCCTCTCTGTTTGACCATCAGTCTGCGGATGATAAGCAGAACTCAATCTCAACTTAGTACCCAAAGCTTTCTGCAAACCTTCCCAGAATTTGGATGTAAACCTTGGATCTCTATTAGACACGATACTCGAAGGTATACCATGTAGACTCACTATCTTCTCGATATACAACTGAGCTAACTTTTCCATAGGATAATCCATTCTCATTGGTATAAAATGAGCAGACTTCGTCAATCTATCCACGATAACCCAAATAGCTTCATAGTTATTAACTGTCCTCGGCAACCCTGAAACGAAGTCCATAGATATGTTATCCCAGTTCCATTCCAGAATAAACAACGGTTGCATAACTCCATACGACTTTTGATGCTCAACCTTCGACTTCTGGAAACTCAAACAAGAATAAACGAATTCAACAATTTCCTTCTTCATTCCAGGCCATCAAAACAACTTTCTCAAATCATGATACATCTTGGTAGCACCAAGATGAATACTCAACCCACTACGATGTCCTTCTTCAAGAATACTCTTCCTAAGCTCAGCAACATCAGGAACACAAACCCGATTAGTGATTACCAAACCTCATAACACCATTCTCGTTAATTCTGAAATCACCTCCTTTGCCTTGGTTAATCAACGTTAACCTATCAACTAACTCAACATCAGTTTTCTGATCCGCTCTAATTTTATCAAGAATACCATTTGAAATAAAATGATGTCCCAAAATAAATGATCTATTTCAATTTTCAATATACTTTTTCCAATATTATTCTTCAATTAATAAAAATGTTATCATTTTCAATACTTGATAAATATACTATAATAAAAATAATATTCTCTGTTTCCTTTATACATTTTTTAAATTTATGTGAAATAGTGTGATGGGTAAGACAAAGAGAGTAAATAAAGGAAGTAAATGGAAAACAGCATAAAGAATCTTAAAAGGGATATCCAATATAAAATATATCAATTAAAGTAGATGAACTTTACATATATTTCTAAGAAAATGAGAACCTTATATATTGGAGAAAAAATTATTACATGCAACTAACAATGGTAAAAATATTTTAAGAATGAAAATAAATTTGTTGGGAAAAGCACAGAAATATCCAACGGATAAAAAATTTAAACATGTATAGCGGATGGTATTTCTTGACCATATAAGTAATGCATTTTAAATATAAATTTAATTTATGAATTAATCAAGTACAATATTCATTCAAAATAAAAAATAAGTACTTTACGAATAAAAATAAATTTGTTGTAAACAGAAAGCATAAAGGAATTTTAATAAGGATATCCAACGGATAGAATATTTTAACATGTATAATGGATGATATTGCTGACTAAAATACACTAGTCAAATTTATATTTAAATTAATGTAAATTAAATTTATAAATTAATAAAGTAACATGCTCATTCACTATATATAAATATCAGACGAAGAGTGTAGATGAACAAGAATGTACACTACAATGAGTTTTAAACTGAAGCTGGTGTTTTTGTTAATTTTATTCGTCATTGCATCGGGTTAGAAATTTAAATGTAAACTTTTTGTTGGTTTTATTTGTTAAATAATTTACTATTAAACTATTCTTCTCTAAAATTGTAATATTATTTTTGTGTAGAATCTGAAGCAAGAAACGTTGTGCACATTGCTTGTACTCAAGGTTGCTTCCACACTGGTCCATGTGTGAACCATTTCTGTACGTGTAATAAAGAAGAAGCTGGTAAATTTGAATTTTGTTGTGACTCATGTGTTGGATTCGTGTGTTTCTGTCCTCCAACTCGTGAACAATGTGAAGCTTTGTGTCCACATGCTTTCACTAATATGTTTCCTATTAGTCAAAAAAATCAATCACCATAGTATATTGTAAATTGAGAATTAGGAGTTTTGTGATGTACGGGCGATAATGTTTTGGGAGATTACTTACTCATTATGGTTGACATAATCTCAGTTGATGAAAGTTTTGTATTTACTTTAACAAGTTTTAGTATGTGAGAGAGATTGAAGGCTGGGTTTGGTCAAAGTTTACCAAATTCAATATTAAAACCAATGAACTGTTTATTATTTATTCCTTGAGAAATGTTATGCTTACACTTATTTCTACACTTACACCATAATTTATACCAAAATTATATACTCATCACTTTTTAATTATTTTTTTCTCACTTTAGAATGTGTGCAGCACTAAATGAAAGGTATATGTATACGGTGTAAGCTACAAGGTGTAAGAAAAGAATGTACATATAGCATAGCTCTTATTCCTTTCATCCCACAATGTGTGCTGCATCTGACCCTTATATATATATATATATATATATATATATATATATATATATATATATATATATATATATATATATATATATATATATATATATATATATATATATAATTTAAAAACATATATAATATTAAAAGAGAAAATAATTGTTTTACTAACGTAACCCTTTTTTTTTAAATAAGAGCTGGCATATTAAAATAAAAAACTGTTACAAACACAAGGAACTGAAGGGGGGAGAAAAACAAACCCCGTAAAAAACGAGAACATAAAGAAAAGTATACCTAACATATTCTTTATAAATTTTTGAAGCAGGAGTATAGTTGAGATATGTTAATCTCCAGATAGTTAAGTCTTCAGTTTTTCAGAACTTGTTCGCTTAGAATCTTGTCTTTTGAACTTTCGGCACTTATCTTTGAAACCTTATTCTTCAAAACTTCAAGTCTTCAGAGTCTTTAGAACTACGTCTTCAGAGTCTTCAACACTTGGTCTTCGGAACCTTTTATTTTTCAGAACCATGAGTCTTTAGCGCTTCAGTCTTTAGAATCCTACATCTTTAGAGTCTTCGCTTTCTTCAGACTCAGAAACACTCTTAGAACAGAATCCATAGAAACATTGCAACAGCAATATCAAACATCCTTGGATCTTCCCAATTATGATTATATACAACAGTATACTCGCTTCTTCAATATGCTTGTGACTTGTGTTACACATAACTCGCATACGATCTTCATCGTTCATCTTGATAATGTTTGTTTGATCTGATATCTTCAATAGTCATGATCTTGTACAAAAACAAACATTAGAGCATACAATAGTTCTTTCACAATTACACCATTGTTATCATCAAAACTCAGAGATATACTACACAACCAAATCTTGTTTTTATAAACTAAGTAAAAGGAGAATAGAGAGATAGAGAGAGAGAGAGAGAGAGAGAGAGAGAGAGAAATATTCATTTCGTACGAGTGAAGTTTTGGGAAAAAAGGGAAAAGCGGTTAGAGCATAGAGAAAAGAAAAGAAGAATTCATCTCGTAGAGCCTGAAAGATATCAAATTTCTAGGAGATTCGAGGTAAGGGATGTTATCCTTATCATGATTGATATGAGGTTACGTATTGGTAGGTTTGTATTTGGGTTTTTTTTTATGATAATATGGTGATTTATGGTGAGAATGATGATTTGTGATGTATTTATTTCCCTTGATTCAAGTACCATATGATATGATATGTTTTGGGGTTGTTGGAGGTCAAAACTAGGGGTTTAGGATTTGTTGAAAGGCTGAAAAATAAAAAATCGCACAAAATCAGAAAAAAATATGATTATCTGGGCTCCATTATGGTCGTAATACCCATTACGTATGCCTGTAATCTCCCCCTTGGCTTTTGTACCAGAAACCTTAAAAAAAATGAAATTCTGGATTTTCAGCATTACGTGCTGTAATTCCCATTATGAGTGCCCGTAACAGCTTGTGGGTCTTTGTAATGCGAAATCCTTTTGATCATAACTTTTGATCCGTAAGCCCATTTGATGCACCGTTCGAAGCTTTAGAAAGCTAACGCGATGAACTAAATTTTAGTAAAATAAAATGAATCATATAATGTATTTTTATTGTAATGGTGCTATGATGAACTGATGTGATTATGCATAGATGTAACATAATGTATGCTTCCTTTGATGAACTGATATGATTATGCCTTGATGTAATATGATGTTAGCTTTCTATGATGAATAAATGTCGTTATGATGATGTTGCATTTATTATGAAGTGTTTGCTGATGATTATATGGTGATGATTATAAGATGATAATTATATGATGATGATTATATGATGGTGAATATGTTATGTGTTAAATGAAGTTGATGTTAAGCATGGTTTAATGT
The DNA here is from genome assembly GCF_029867415.1 of Vicia villosa. Taxonomy (NCBI): domain Eukaryota; kingdom Viridiplantae; phylum Streptophyta; class Magnoliopsida; order Fabales; family Fabaceae; genus Vicia; species Vicia villosa. The sequence goes on from NW_026705530.1 coordinate 341,410, forward strand.
GCACACATGATATGTGAAGGATGTATTTATGATGATTACATGAATTATGATGCAATCGACTAGCCGTGGTCGAATTATTATTGGTTTTGTGTATCATACGTTTATGGCATATATTAGGACGTTTATCTAATGATGTTAGGACGCATGTTCAGTGATGTTTGGACATTTGTCCAGTGTTGGCCTTAGTCCCTTTGTATGGATTGAATTCGTTATTATGCTGTGCTCCTATTCCAAGACGGAATCGATCCTATGGTGGGGATCATTGGAGGAAGATGACTTGGTCATCAGTGAAGTTTTGGTACCACATGCATGAGTCAGTGATGTTTCATTGCATTCTTTGTGACAATGCATAATGATTGATTAAGTAATGTTTTGATGATGTGTGAATTAATGAATTCTTGGTGAAATTTTTTTATTGGATGACAAGATGATGTTGTGGATGAATTAATGATGTGAAAATGTGAGTATATATATGTGAAGTGTGATTACATGTGGAATCTTAGATGATTGTTGTGTAACTACTATATTTATTCCTTATATTTTTTATAATTATCTGTGATTACTCACTCTTTCTACTTGAAAATGTTGCCTCTATACTTGGGTAACTTGCAGGTAATCAAAAATAGCTCGTAGGAGATTGAGGATAGCTTAGAGTTATTCAGTTATTTTTGTTATTGTTAGAGTTCTTGCTATGATATCATAATATCGGGTAGGGAACACTTGAGTTAATGTTCAATTATTGTGATAAACCTCTTTTTATAAGTTTTACTATGTTGAATATATTTGACAATATCTTTTGATATTGACCTAAAAGGTTTTTATGTTGATGAACTAAATGAAGTGATTTTAGAGACTATAAATTCCGCTACGAGTAGTTGAAGTGTTATTGTTGTTATTAATGAGGTATTTGTCATAAATGATATTGAAAACCCGTGTTACGGAGCAGGATGTTTGTTATATGATGATTATATGAAGATGTGACACACTTTTGATGGTTTTATTTAATTTATTTTCGTAAATTAAATGCGATAAATATGTGGGTTTAGAAGGGTGTTAAATTAGTGGAATCAAAGCAAGTCGGTTTGTCCGGCTAGGTTGTCTAATGTGGTTTGTTCCCCAGTACATAACATGTGTGTGAAACACTTTCGGTGCTTGTTTATTTTTCTACATGTTTTTCTTCAGGAGTTGGTTTAAAATAAGTAGGGGAGAAGCATTTGCTTCTCTGAAGATGTTTTTGTTGTGAATTGTTGGTTTGATGTGCCGCTGTTTACAAGTTTGCTAGTGTTGTTGAGACGATATTATTTTTGAACTCTAGGAGAGTATGAATTTGTGATTCTTGTCTATCGGTCAGGTTAGGATGTCTTTGAGGGAAAACGACCATGTTCTGTTGATACTTGCTTCTCGAACAATAGAGAGCAATGTGACGGATAGTGATATGCCAATGATGTGTATTCCCTGATGTTTTTTCTGAACATATCTGCGGCTTTCCTCTAGAGTGTGGATCTGAGTTGGTGACAGTGGAAGAATGGTATTTTTATTGGCTAAGCAAGTAGATGAGTCTGTGAAGGATGGAGTGATGGTGTTGCTTTATTGGATACTAAGAGTAAAGGAGTAGTTAGTGAGTTTCATTTTGTGTGTGAATTTTCAAGATGTATTTCTAGATGACATCAGTGATGTACCTCTAGAGCGTGAGGTAGAGTTTTCCATAGAGTTAGTACCAGATACGAGTCTAATGCCAATGGCTCCTTATAGGATGTAAGCGCCAGAATTGGTTGAGTTAAATAAACAATTGGAAGAATTACTGGAGAAGAAGTTTGTTCGATGAATGTTTCTCCGTGGGGTGCTCTTGTGTTGTTAGATAAAAAGAAAGATGGATGTATGAGATTGTGTGTAAACTCCTGGCAATTGAACAAGGTGATTGTTAAGAATGAGTATCCACTCCCAAGTATTGATGATTTGATAGATCAGTTGGTGGCTGCTCGTGTTTTTATTAATATTGATTAAAGGTCGGGTTATCATCAGTTTCGTGTTAAACCAAATGATATTCCGAAGAAGGCTTTCTGAACAAAGTATGGTCATTACTAATACACTGTGATTTCGTTTGGGGTATCTAATTCGCTTGGTGTTTTTATGGAGTATATGAATCGAAACTTCCATTTGTATCTAGATAAGTTTGTTGTGGTTTTCATTGACAACATTTTGTTATTTTCTAAATCAGAAGAAGAACATACTGAGCATTTGTGAATTGTGTTGCTAGTGCTGAAAGAGAAGAAGTTGTATTCAAAATTGTCGAAGTGTGAGTTCTGGTTAGAGGAAGTGAGTTTCATTGGCCATGTGAGTTCTAGTGATGGAATTGTTGTGGATCTTTCTAAAGTTGATGCAGTGTTGCAATAGGAGAATATGAAGGTTATTATCGAAGGTTCCTTGAAGGATTTTCTAATTTGACGTTACCGTTAACTCAGTTGACTCGAAAGGGTTAAGCTTATGTGTGGGATGTTGCATGTGAAGAAAGCTTTGTAGAATTGAAGAAGAAGTTGACGACCACTCCAGTATTGATTTTGCCTAATTCGAGTGAGTCTTTTGTGGTGTATTGTGATGCGTCTAAGATGGGTATTGGTGGTGTACTAATGCAAAATGGACAGGTAATTGCTTATGCTTATAGACAACTGAAAGTTCATGAAAGGAATTATCCTACGCATGACTTAGAATTTTCATACGTAGTGTTTGCGTTGAAGATTTGGAGACATTATCTTTTTGGCTCTAAATTTGAAGTGCTTAGTGATTACAAGAGTCTGAAGTACTTGTTTGATCTGAAAGATTTAAACACAAGGTAGAGAAGGTGGCTTGAGATATTGAAAGATTATGATTTTGATTTAAGTTAATATCTTGGTAAAGCGAATATAATGGTTGATGCATTGAGCACAAAGTCTTTGAATATGTCGATGCTCATGGTGCATAAGTTGGAATTGATTGAAAAATTTAGAGATATGAGTTTAGTATGTGAAGCAACTCCTGATAGTATAAGTTGGAAATGTTGAAACTGACTAATAGCATCCCCAATAAAATCAGATAAGGTCATAAATTATATTTGAGTTTGGTTGACCGACTTATCTTGATTAACAAAGGTAATGGAGGTGAGTTTCGAGTTGATAAGAATGGTGTGATGAGATTCAGAGATAGAGTGTGTGTTCCAGATATCTCAGAACTTAAGAAGAGTAGTCTCGAGGAAGGACATAAAAGTGGTTTAAGTATTCATCCAGGTTCTATAAAGATGTATCAAGACTTGAAGAAGCTTTTTTGGTGGCTTGGTACGAAAAATGAAGTTATTGATTTTGTTTATGCTTGTTTGACTTGTCTGAAGTTGAAAATTGAACATCAGAAATATTTGGGTCTAATGCAACTGCCGTATATTTCAGAATGGAAGTAGGATAGTATTTCCATGGATTTTTGTGTCGGGTTTGCCAAAGACTTCTAAGGGGAATGATTCTATTTTGGTGATAGTGGGTAGATTAAGTATTTTGGATCATTTCTTACCGATGAAGATTAAATATCCTATGCAGATGTTGGCTGAGTTGTATATCAATGAGGTGGTGAAACTACGTGGAATGTCATTGAATATTGTGTCAGATAGAAATCCGAGGTTTATGTCGGATTTGAGTTCTTCTTATCATCCGCAAACAAATGGTCAGATGGAGAGAACTATCCAATCTTTGAAAGATTTGTTGAGGGATACTGTGTTAGACCAAGGGGGAGCTTAGGATAACCATTTTCCATTGATTGAATTTACACACAATAACAATTTTCATGCGAGTATTAGTATGACACCGTATGAAGCGTTGTATGGTAGAAGATGTATGACTCCATGGTGTTGGTATGAGTCAAGCGAGAGTATTGTACTAAGACCTGAGATGTGCATGGGATGACTGAAAAGATAAAGATGATTCAAGAGACGATGAAAACTTCTTAGAGTCGTCAGAAGATTTGTGATGACAAGAAGAGGAAAGCACTTGAGTTCCAAGTAGAGATCATGTGTTTTTTAGAGTTACTGCGATAACTGGTGTCGATAGAACTTTGAAGTCGATGAAGATTACACCACGTTTTATGGTTTCATATCAGATTTCCGAGAGGAAAGGTGAAACTATACGCTGAATTACCTTACCGCCATCACTTGCGAATCTTCATGATTTGTTTCATGTATCTCAGTTGAGGAGGTATATTTCGGATCCTACGCATGTGATCCAAATGGATGATGTACAGGTAAGGGATAACTTGATAATTGAAGCGTCACCTGTGCGGATAGAAGTTTGGGATGTGAAGCAGCTACAGGATAAACAAATTGCTTTGGTGAAGATGTTGTGGGGAGGACCAGCTGGTGAGAGTTTTCCTTGGGAACGTGAGGATCAAATGAGAGAGTCTTATCGATTCATGTTTCTGTCAGGTAATTTTTCAGGGCAAAAATTCCTTAAGTGTGAGAGAGTTGTAACATCCCATAAATTAGAAATTTATTGTTTATTTGAATATTTGTGAGTTATTGGTGAATTTGTATGATTTGTGTGAAGTATGATGTATGTGAGGTGGTAGTTGAATTAGGACGAATTAGAATGACCTTAATTTAAATAATTAAATTATATTATTTAGATTAATATTAATAATATAATGACGAAATAAATAATTAGGAGAATTAAGTGAGGACATAATAGGAAGATCATAGAAAGGGTCCTAAAGTAAGAGGAGGAGAGAGAGAGAGATTCATTTTGTACGATCTTGAAGTTTTGGGAGAAAAAGGAGAAGCGGATAGGGCACAAAGAGAAGAAAAGAAGAACTCATCCTGTAGATCTTGAAAGAGATCAAATTGCTAGGAGATTTGAGGTAAGGGGGCTATCCTTATCATTATGATTGCTATGGGTTTAGGTATTGGTAGGTTTGTATTTATGGTTTTGTTTGATGATGATAATATGGTGATTTGTGGTAAGAATGATGATTTGTGATGTCTTTATTTCCCTTGTTTCAAGTATCATATGATATGATATATTTGAGGTTGTTGGATGTCAAAACTAGGGGTTTGGGGTTTGTTGAAAGGCTAAAACACAAGAAAAATCACACAGAATTGCAACAAAAAAAGATTTTCAGGGCTTCATTACTGCTGTAATGCCTATTACGAGTGCCCGTAATCGCCCCCTAGACTTTTGTACCAGAAACTTGCAAAAAATTAAATTTTGGATTTTTACAATTACGTGCCTTATTTACCTTATGGGTGCCTTTAACAGCTCACAGGTTTTTGTATTGCAAAATCATTTTGATCATAACTTTTGATCCGTAAGTCTGTTTGATGCACCGTTCAAAGTGTTAGAAAGCTAACACGGTGAACTATAATTTGGTAAAATAAAATGAATCATATAACGAATTTTACAGTGATGGTGCTATGATGGTCTGATGTGGTTATGCTTGGATGTAACATGATGTATGCTTCCTTTGATGAACTTATATGATTATACCTTAATGTAATATGATGTATACTTTCTTGATGAATTAATGACGTTATGATGATGATGATGCATTTATGATGAAGTGTTTGGTGATGATTATATGCAGATGATTATATGATGAAGTGTTTGGTGATGATTATATGCAGATGATTATATGATTATGATTATATGATGATAATTATATGATAATGGTTATGTGTTGGTGAATATGTGATGTGTTAAATGAAGTTGATGTTAAGCCTGTTTTAATGTGCATATTTGTTATGTGAAGGATTTATTTACGATGATTACATTTATTATGATGGAATCTGTAACGCCCCGAATAATTCAATTAATTACTTAATTAATTATTTCTGAATCATTGGATGAATTGTGAAGTGGATGTGAATTATTTGGATTTAAGTAACTTCATTGGATTAATTATTTAATTATCGGTGGTGAAATAATGAAGTAATTATTTAGTTGGGATTGTTTCGATGGTTAGGAGTAGCATTATTGGGGGGTGAATATTAGGCCCAATGAGAATAAAGAAATAATAGGAATATTATATTGATTAAGTGGAATTATAAGAAAAAGGGGAATTAGAAGTATCAGTAATGGTTTCAAAGTGCTAGCAGAAACAATGGTTTTGGAAGACGAACGTGGAGGTTGAGGTGAAGAGGAAAAGGTTGGAATCTACGGTGAAGCTCGGATTCAATCGGAGAATTATAGAGAGGCCTCCAATACAAGGTAAGTGTGGGGTTCAACTCTATAACCAGGATTATGATGAATAATATGTGGGGTTTTTGGGTGTTGAAATTCTACTGTGTTGATGTTATCTGTGTTAATGTTGTGTGTTGTGATGTTTTTCTGAAAATCGATGATGAAACTGATCATGTTCTATCAATGAAATGTTGTTGAAAAAAATTGTTCGTGTGGATTTACTATAAATCGATGTTTCTGAATTACTGAGTATTGTGTTAATGGATCGATAAAATTATGAATATTGAATCCTGGAACTAAATTAGTAGGAAAAGAAGAAAAAAATGGTGGAAGAAGAAGATAAGGGGCGGGGGCCACCTTGAAGTGGGGTGGGCGCCCTAAGAAGTAAGGGACGGAGGCCACCATGAAATGAGGTGGGCGCCCCTAAGAGGAAAAATAAGGGGCGGGGCCCCATAAGTGTGGGGTAGGCGCCCTAGATAAGACAAGAGTGGTGGGGACCACTCAGTTTGTTCTTTTCTTAATTTAAGTTGTTTTCCTTGATTTTGTTTTAATCTGACGGTCATTATACTAGTAGGATACATCTTATGGACATATTTTAGTATGATTTGCAGAAGCTTTATGTTAACAATTGTATGTCAACAGCGGGAAAATAAATTGATAATATGCTCAACCAAAATAAAATAGCAGAAGTAGGTATATGACTTATCCGGTAGCATAGTTTGGAATTTTGGCAGAAAAATATTGGCTTAGTAGCAAAGCATATTGATGACAGTGGGAATAATATCAGATAACAGGTCGTGTAGCAGAGTCAATGATAATAGTAGAGGGTTAACTCTAATAATAGGAAATTGATTAAAATAGTACTGCATAAGATAGTAGTAATTTTAGCCGATAAACGAATTAACCAGTTTGAGTCAAAAACTGTCCGAATATTTACGGAACGCGTGTAGGTTATTTCGGTTGAATGTGTATGTGTAATCCTTGTTGAGAATGTGTAAATTTGCAGGTGATGAATTTAGTTTAATTGCCTCTAATTATTGGCAAGGTAAAGTTGTTGGCCTTTTTGGTCAATGTTGATAAGTGGTATGTTGCTGTTGAATTATTATTGTTGTTGTGACATTCATAATTATGTTGCATACATCACATATTAAGTTGGAGCTGATGGTCGGTAAGTTGGCCTGGATTTGAAAATTAAGCTGAAGGCTTATGCCTTGTTAACGCCTCTATTAACTGACGGTTTTTAAGTTGAAAGTTCTGCTCCAATGGTACCACATGCATGTGCATAGTCTTGAGTCACATTTTAAGTCGCATATTCAAGTTGTTATGTTGATAAGTTGTGAAAATTTTAATAATTGTTCGTATGAAGTGGTTATTTTGTATACTAGAATTCTAATATATTGTTTATCATACACTTGTTTATATAGTTCGATATCTCACCCCTTCGGTTTAAATGTTACCCCTATGTTGGTAACATATAAGTAATCAAGAAGGATAGCGGTTACCTCATTAGTTCGAGTCAATGTTTTCGCTCTGATACGTAGCACTCGGGGGGACGAACACATGTTTTCCTTATCGTTGATTTGTTTCCCGTTGTTGAATTTTTAGTTGTTTCCCGTTAAGACTTGTTATTTTTGAAGTTTTTTATATTGAAGCAAGTTGCTATGTTTAATTTGGAGTTTAAAGTTGTGTAATCCATTGCGTGGTTAATTAGAGTTGATTTATTTTAAAGAGACTAAACAGGTTAAATATGAGTTTATCCGTTTAAAAGTGTTACGTATCTGTATTAAATGCGCTTATGTTATTGTTATTAAGCTGTGAATGTGATATTCCATGTGTTGGTTGGAATTTTTATACTATGATTTTTATTATAATTACCAGGTAAAAATGGGTTGTTACACAATCGACTAGCCGTGGTTGAATTATTATTGGTGTTGTGCATCATACATTCATGGCATATGTTAGGACGTTTGTCATGTGATGCTAGGACATTTTTCCAGTGATGTTAGGACGTTTGTCCAGTGATAGCCTTAATCCGATTGTGTGGATTGAATGCGTTATTATGATGTACTCCAATTCCAAGATGGAATCGATTATATGGTGGGTATCTTTGGAGGAAGATGACTTGGTCATTAGTGAAATTTTGGTACCACATGCATGAGTCACTGATGGTGCATTGCATTCTTTGTGACATTGCATAATGATTGATTAAGGAATGTTTTAATGATGTGTGAATTAATGATGTTTTGGTGAAGATTGTTGATTTAATGACAAGATGATGTTGTGGATGAATCAATGATGTAAAAATATGAGTATATAAGTGAAGTGTGATGATATATGGAATCTTTGATGATTGTTGTGTGGATACTATATTTATTCCTTGTATCTTTTACAATAATTTGTGATTACTCACCCTTTCTGCTTGAAAATGTTGCCTATATACGTGGGTAACTTGTAGTTAATCAAGAATAGCTTGTAGAAGTTTGAGGTTAGCTTGGAGCTATTCATTTATTCTCGTTATTGTTAGAGTTCTTGCTCTGGTATCGTAACATCCGGTAGGAAACGCTTGAGTTAATGTTCAATTCTTCTGATAAACCTATTTTATGAGTTTTACTATGCTGAATATATTTGATGATGTATTTTGATATTAACCAAAAAGGTTTTGATGTTGATAAACTAAATGAAGTGATTTTTTAGATTATGAATTATGCTGCGAGTAGTTGAAGTGTTATTGTTGTTATTAATGAGGTATTTGTCATACATGATTTTGAAAACCCGTGTTACAGAGCAGGATGTTTATTATATGATGCTTATATGAAGATGTGACACCTTTGTTGGTTGTTTTATTTGATTTTTTTGTGTAAATTATATGCGGGATATATGTGGCCTTAGAAGGGTGTTATAGTTATTAGAACATGATATGTTCTGATCAATATTCTTAGTTTTGATGATAACATTATATATGAATTTTGTGTAAGACAATGTGGTACTCTAATTCTTTACGTTTTCCATTTCAGGAAAAGTCTAAAAGAGTATGCACAAAATCAGCATTCAGAAGTTTTGACCCAGAAGATCTGGATGGCTTCATCAGAACATGGTCTAGAAGACATCAAAAGATTGTCTTGAGAAAATTAGAACATGATATGGAAAGCATGAGAAGATAGCAGTCAGAAGCAAGGCTCTGAAGATCTGATGGTATCACACTCCAAAGCACTTCCAAAGTCCGATGACAGAAGTTGCATCTGCATCAAAGATGAAGACTCTGATATTCAAACGTTATTCTAATAATCTGAGTCCAGAAGCAAGTACAAGATGAAAAGGCTACAACTTCAAATCTGTCTGATTGACAAAAGGAACATTAGAAGCTACAAAAGGCAAAATCAGCAAAAGCAGTTGAAGCATGGCTCGAGGTAGTTGACAAAAGATTGAATCATTAAATGCAACAGTGTACTATTCACGCAAAGCATTAAATGCTACTCAACGGTCACATTTTCTCATTGCCTATATAAAGAAGTTCTGATGCTGAAGCAGAAAACAACACTCTCGCTCTAAGTACCAAAACGCTGCCAAAACGTTGTCACACAAAAACAGCAAGAAACTTCATCTTCAACCTCACATCTTTGTAATATCTTAGTGAGTGTTTAGAACTTAAACTTGAGAGAAAAATCACTTGGTGATTATAGCTTATTAAGAAGCAAATTAAACTCTTGTAATATTTGTTTACATCTTTGTAAAAGGAATTTCCTAGAGTGATCAAGTTGTGATCTGTATACACCAGAAGACTTAGAAGTTGTCTATGTGGAAAACCATTGTAATCAAGATTTATTAGTGGATTAAATCCTCAGTTGAGGTAAATCACTCTGTCAGGGGTGGACTAGAGTAGTTTGGTTAACAACAAACCAGGATAAAAATAACTGTGTGATTATTTTTATCTACCTTTTTTAGAAACAACCCTTATTCAATCTCCCCCTTTCTAAGTATTTTTCACCCCTTCAATAATTACATGTTACCTCAAAACCGGTAACCGGTTACATGACTTCCAGTAGCCCCAAAATGATATTTTTCAATGAGGTAACTGGTTAGCTCAAAAATGGTAACTGGTTACCACTTACCAGAGATAGTTTTATGCATATTTTCTAAATATGGAATCAGTCCTAACATACCCCAAAAGTTCCAACTTTATCAAATTAAAACACGAATTCAATTACGGGTATGTGCCCTATCAACATACAACAATCATATATACTCTCGCACATTAATTTCATCATTCTCTGTACATACACAACATCAATTTTAAACACATTAAGAGGAACAACAAGAAATTGCTATACAACAACACAATTCATCATACCCACACACAACAACTATGAATTTCATCTATTTCTCACACAAACAAACATACAATTTTCAGAATTCAAGCATATTACTAAAATCTTAAGAGGGGAAGGAACCCTCACTACCCTCTTATGTTCAATCACCATTAAAAGAACCCATTCCCCCCCCCCCCCTCACCTCAATTCCAAGATTTAATTCTCTTGACAATGGTGAAATTGATTAATTCTCCCTTACATGCCCTAGCTCTCCTCTTTCTCTTTTCCCGTAGAATGAATTTCTAACTTCTCTCCCTTTATTCCCTCATTCCTTATTATTTTAATTATTATTTATTTATCCCGATAATACTAATATGTATAATTACTAATAATATGAATAATAATAATAATAATAACTTATATTATCTATTAATAGAATCTCATTACTATTATTTTATTATTTTAATTCTACCTCAATAATTAAATAACCCCTTTAAACCCACACCCTACCCTTGCACTGGTGCCCTTAGCCTCATCACAACCAATTCCAATTATTAGACTTATACACAAATGAATAAATATTTAAATGGGATGTTACAACTCTCCCCCATTTAGAATACTTTCGTCATCGAAAATGTACCTGACGAGAATAGCTCTGGATACGAGTCTCACATCTTATTCTCCAGTTCCTACGCCACACTTTCTCCAACAACTCCTCCCCAAGCTACTCGCACTAAATTATTATCCTTGCCCGTTAACGATTTAGTCTTACAATCTTCAATTCTTATCGGCATTGCCTCCATTGTAAGGTTGTCTCAAACCTGTACCTCATCCCTTGGAATAACATGAGATGGGTCCGAAATGTATTTATGAAGTTTTGACACATGAAATACATCATGCAAGTTCGAAAGCTCTGGTGTAAAGTCCGCCCTGTATGCAATAGCTCCTACCCTCTGCAATATTTGATATTGTCCAATGAACTTAGGATTCAGTTTCTTTGACTTCAAAGCATGACCGACACTGGTCATAGGATTGACCCTTAAAAACGCATGGTCACCCTCATCAAAATCTAAATTCGTCCTTCTCTTATCTTGATAGACCTTTTGTATACTCTGAGACGTTTTCATCTTTTCCCTAATTGTCTTGATTTTCTCAGTAGTTTGTCACACAATTTATGCACCGAGAACTGTGTTGTCACTTGACTCATACCAACATAGAGGTGTCCTACACCTTCTACCATACAATGCTTTGAAATATATTATCCCAATGCTAGAGTGATAACTATTATTCTATGTGAACTCAATTAACAACATGTGACTATCCCAAGATACTCCCTGCTCAAGTACATAAGCCCTCAACAAATCTTCTAGCGACTGAATAGTCCTCTCTAATTGACCATCCGTCTGTGGGTGGTACGCAAAACTCAATTTTAGAGCAGTGCCAAAATCCAGAAGTAAATCTCAGGTCTATGTCGACACTATGCTCAACGGAACTCCGTGTAGCTTCACTATCACTCTAATATAAATCTCTGCTAGTTTTGTTAAAGGAAAACTGATATTAATCGGTATGAAGTTTGCTGAGTTTGTCATTCTTTCAATGATCTCCCAAATGGTGTCAAAACCTCTTACCATATTTGGTAAACCAGTCACAAAATCCATTGAAATGCTATCCCACTTCAACTCTGGAATTTCTAATAGTTACATCAACCATGAAGGTTTCTGATGTTCTACCTTTGACTTTTGGCAAGTCAAACAAGCATAAAAAATTGAGCTATTTCATTTTTCATAACCCTACCACCAGAACAATTTCTTAAGATCTTGAGACATTTTTGTAGCTCCCGGATGAATACTTAGACAACTTTGACGACTTTCTTCTAAGATTGTCTTCTTAAGTTCAGGATTATCCAATACACAAATTTTGTGTTGAAACCTCAACACACCAAAATCGTTTACCTTAAAGTCACTCTCCGCATGTGATTGCATTGCGGACATCAAATCCACCAACTTCGAGTCAAGTTTATGATTTTCTCGAATTTTATCGAGGAATTCATTATTAATTTTTAGCATACCCAGCATTGCACTATTTGATGTTAGTTCACACACTATGCTCAAGTCTATAAATTTTTTGATCAAGTCCAACTCTTTACTCATTAAAGCCGCGTGTGAATAATATTTTGACTCAAAGCATCAACCACTAAATTAGCGTTTCCCGGATGGTAACTCAAGCTAAAATCATAATCCTTTAGAAACTCTAGCCACCTTCTTTTCCTCATATTAATCTCCTTTTAGTCAAAGAAATCTTTGAAACATTTGGGATCACTGGAAACTTCGAATCTCAACCCATATAAGTAATGTCTCCAAAGCTTCAGTAAAAAACTATTGCGGCTAACTCAACATCATGAGTATGATACTTCCTTTCATGAACTTTTAGTTACCGTGAAACATAAGCTACAACTTTACCATTTTGCATCAAAACACCGCCTAAACCTATCTTAGACGCATCACAATATACAACAAAAGGTTCAAGTGGACTTGGTAGCACTAACACCGGTGCCGTAGTCAACCTCTTCTTCAATTCCCGAAAACTTTCTTCACACAGAATATCCCACACGAAAGCTTGACCCTTACGATTCAACTGAGATAACGGGAGGGAAAAATTAGAAAAACCTTCAATGAAGCGACGATAATAACCCACTATGCCCAAGAAACTCCTTATTTTAGTCACTAATTTTGTAGGTTCCCATTTCAGAAGAACACTTACTTTATATGAATCCACCGTGATACCATCCATAAAAATAACATGGCCTAGAAAAATCACTTCCTGCAACGAGAACTCGAACTTTGACAACTTTGAAAACTGTTTGTTATCCTTCCGCACCTGTAACACAACTCTCAAATGTCCTTATGTTCTTCATCCGACTTGGAATAATAAAAATGTCGTCAATGAACACTACAACAAATTGATCGAGATAGTTATGAAAGATACAATTCGTGTATTCCATAAACACTGCCGACGCATTACACACTTAAAAGGCGTCACTGAATATTCGTAATGTCCATATAAAGTCTGAAAACCTGTCTTTTGAATATCATTTTCCTTAACCATAATCTGGTGATAATTGGATCTCAAATCAATCTTACTGAATACTCGCGCCCCAACTAGTTAATCAATTAAATCATCAATCCTCTGAAGTGAATACTTATTTTTTATTGTAACTTGATTCAATTGATGATAATCATTGCAGAGTCTCATACTCCGTCTTTCTTCTTAACCAATAACACTAGAGCTCCCCACGGTGATACACTGGGTCTAATAAACTTCTAATCAAGTAACTCTTCCAATTGCGATTTCAGTTCTGTTAACTATGACGCCAACATCCTATATGTTGCCATAGATATCGGTCTAGTAACAGGAATAAGATCAATGGTGAATTCATTCTCTCTCTTCGAAGGTAATTCATAAATATCATCCGTAAACACTTTTGGAAATTCACACACCACATGAAAATCATTGATCGATGTCTTGCCCTCAACAGATAGTGAGACACACATCGCGAACACTTTGGCTTCATCTTCCGATAATGCTCTCAATTCTCTGGTGGTTAAATAATCAGATAATTCCTCTTTTTCAGGCGTAAGAAACAACAACGTCTTGTTGTAACAGTTAATATAAACACGGTTGAACTCTAGATAGTCATCCCGAGGATAATATTTAGTTTATTGAGTGGTAGACAAATAAAATTCACTCTGAAATCCTTACCAAGAATTGATAAAGGACAATCTAAGCAAACCACTAAAGTGGTTATTGACCCCATGGAAGGAGTATCAATCACCATCCCTCTACTCAGTATATACGACACAAGTCCTAACCTATTCACACATTCAACAAAAATGAACGAGTGGGTCGCACCCATGTCAATAATAACAATCAAAGGTGTAACACCGTCAAATCTATACTACTAATTAAAGCATACATTTGCAAAATTCAAAGTAAATAAGCATGCATTATATGAGGGTATTACACACACTATTTCTAAAACAATACTTTAAAATGCAATGGTCACATACGAGTAACACGGAATTAAAGATTTGAAACAAAACATGCACGGCTACAGCGGAATAATTATCTCATTAATAAAATGGTAAACTCATATGATTTCCATACTGTAGCAACCTGCCCTAAAAATATAGATTTAGAGTTGCCACCTATTCTGAAGGGCGAATAGGAAACCCTACGCAGTTTAGAGATTTGGGGTAAGTTATTATAATCAGGTTAAGGGAAGGTGTTAGGCACCCTCAACCCTTTCCTATTGGCTTTGAATCTAATGTGCAGTTTTATGGCTAAATATTAAGGTTTGATAGCTAAAGAAGTGAATAGGGTGAAAATTGAGATTTGAACTGAATGAAGGTTTTAGGGAAGGGGACTCGCCTTGGTTATCCAAGTGCCTACGTATCTCCTTAGGGAGAATCAGAGTCAACGTAGTTCGGGCACAGGGTTGTACGCCTTTGAATTTGATTTGAATGGTTTGGAGGCTTTTTGATTAGAAGTTGTGATCTGAAAGGCTTTTTGAATTGCCTGATTGAAAAGGATGAAAATCCGTAGTGTCGTGGTTTAGTGTGTTTTAGGTTTGGGCGTACAACCCTGATTTTATATGTCACCGTTAGATGCGATGATCAATAGATTTGATCAGTATAGCTAACGGATTAAGAGGCATTGCTGGTTACTCAGATCGATAGATTGATCGTCGCGGGCAGCAAATTAAATGTATTTTAAATTATATATATTATTTATCTCTCGGCTAATGCGACTAATAGCTTTAGTCGGGTCGAGGAGAGAATTAAATTATTTGCTTTGCCAAATGGCAGTGGGAACGGGCAAATCCTAATATTTATAACCATTATAGATTTTTTTGTGATTTTTATAAGCAATTAAATAAATTAATCGGCATGATCGAATAATCGGGAAATAATCCTAATGTTAATTATTAACCTAATCCTATTATTTATACTAATCCTAATTTTATAAATCAATTAAATTAATTAAATTAAACCATATATAATTATCATTTAAACTTAACTAATTAAATAAATAAATAAACATTAGAAGGAACCTGGCTTGGATCACATGTGAGTGAGTTAAGTGCCCATGTTATGCACCTCCATCTCGGGTGCGTTGGATCTCGTTGGCAGCTAATCTAACGGTCTATATGTGATGGAACATGGTACGCACGTCTTAGCCAACAACATGGGATCTGCCAGAAGTGTTGTTAATAAAAAATTCACATGGAAACGAAGGGAACTGGGGATCGAACCCCCTCCCTCTTGGTCAATGATCGCTTTCACTAGCCATTCACGCTGGAACGTTTACATGTTAAATTAAGGACCCCAAACATACATATATGAAAACGATGCGAATTAAAAATAAAAAAAGAAACATATGCGGGATCTGTTCTTCTTCTTCGCGGTTGAAGAATAACACAGTGGCTTTAGGCCACAATTTTCACTTGTGGTCTTAAACCTTCACCCCAATACCTGCAAATAATCAACAATAAATCCAAAAAGATATCTCAAATTAACCATAACCGAACCTCTGAGCATTCCCATAACATTAGTTTCTCCTAATTTCACCCAGTTTGCAAAACCCCAATTCGAAGCTTTTCCAACCTAACAATGGTGAATTGCTTAATCTGCGAAAGAAATACAATTAAACTAAACAGAAGTCATCGAAATACCAATACAAACCAACATATGCGATCAAATTTAATTAAGTTTACACGAATATGTGAAATCGAATTTAATTAAGTTTACACGAAAATTTTGAAACAACCGTGACCCAATTAGCTTGCGATTCTGAAGTTGTGGATGAACGGGAACAATGCCATTAGTTTCAGAGAACCATGAGGAATTGATTGGTAGTCTTTTTTTTCCGGCCAGCAGGCCCCCTCTATGCACAAAAATCTTCCCTTTTTATATTAGTCTATTTAGGTTAGACTAAAAAGAATGAAATCACAATTTGATTACATAATTGATATTTGAAATTAATATTTTGATCTGATATCTAAAATTTAACTATTTTGATCAATTTCAATAAAAACTATCCTAAAGTAAAAAATGGAATAAAATCAATTCAATTATTTTTTGTATTTTAGATTTTTTTTTTATTAAAAAAAGCATGAAATCAACATTTAAATGAAAAATTAATGTTTTTGAAAATTATTTAAAATAAAAAACGAAAATACAATTTAATAATACAAAAAAAGAAGACATTTTTGTGATAAATATTAAAGTTAGTAAAAATAAAAAGATGGAAAAAAGTCAGAAGTGAGATTCAAACCCGAGACCTTGTACCCGCAAGCCTCACACTCTTACCAAATGCGCCATCACTTTTATTCGCAATAAAGTGGCATTCGCAAATATATGAGGGCAAAATTTGGGGTATGACAGCTGCCCCTGTTCAATCTTCTTAAACCTGAAGAGTCAGATAGGCACGTCTGCCTATCGTGATCTAAAGGTAGAAGATGATTGGACACTGAAATGCCCTGAAATTTGCTTTTGTTGGGAAGAAGTTCTGTGAGAGATGGGCTTACAGATGCCACTAAAGGTAAATACCATTTTTCAGAATGGGAAGGAAATGCTTTTCGGAAGGAACCAGGTGCTTTAATTGTAGCATGGCCTGAAAAGGAAACCTGAATTTTATGATGCATGCGATGCATGATGCAGTGAGCTTCTCAAAATAAATGAGAGCCATGTATGTATATGCATAATGTATGAATGAGGTATGTTAGTTGAATGATGCATGATTGTCAGTTGAAGTATGTTAGTAACTTTTGAAAAAGAAAAATAAAACCTTTGTGTGTTTTTGATGATGTTTTGGAGAATATCACTGCCGAGGGACTCACGTGATGAACCCAATTGAAGAGTGAAGGATAGAAAAACACTTAGAAAGGGGGGGTTTGAATAAGTGTAGCTTTAAAAACTTGACAGATAAAAATAAATTGCACAGTTATTTTTATCCTGGTTCGTTGTTAACTAAACTACTCCAGTCCACCCCCGCAGAGATGATTTACCTCAACTGAGGATTTAATCCACTAATCGCACGGATTACAATGGTTCTCCACTTAGTCAGCAACTAAGTCTTCCAGAGTCTTCTGATCACACACTGATCACTCCAGGAACAACTGCTTAGATACCCTCTAAGACTTTTCTAGAGTCTACTGATCCACACGATCACTCTAGTTACAACCTGCTTAGATAACCTCTAAGACTTCCTAGAGTATTCTGATCCACACGATCACTCTAGTTCCTTACAACTTAATGTAATCAATTCTAAGAGTATTACAAATGCTTCTTAAAAGCGATAATCACAAACTGTGATATTTCTCTTAATCGTTTAAGCATAATCTCACTAATATATTACAGCAGCAATGTAGTGAGCTTTGATGAAGATGAAGATTCTGAGCTTTGATTTGAGCAGAGTTTAAGCAAGTTAATTTGAGTTGTTTTGGTGCGGAATCGTTAACTTTGCTTCTCATCAGAACTTCATATTTATAGGTGTTGGAGAAGATGACCGTTGAATGCATTTAATGCTTTGCGTGTTCCGTACAGCATCGCATTTAATGTTATACGCTTTTGTCAACTACCTCGAGCCTTGTTCACGCTGTGTCTACTGACGTAGCCTAGAATAGCTTTTAACGTTCCTTTTGTCAGTCAGCGTAGCTTGCCACTTGTACTTCCTTCTGATCTGATGTTTGTGAATACAACGTTTGAATATCATCAGAGTCAAACAGCTTGGTGCATAGCATCTTCTGATCTTCTGACCTTGAAGTGCTTCTGAGCGTGATACCATCAGAACTTCAGTGCTTCTGTTCTCTTGTTCTTCTGATGCTTCCATAGACCCATGTTCTGATTCTGCTTCGACCATCTTCTGATGTCTTGCCAGACCATGTTCTGATGTTGCATGCTGAACCCTTTGAGACAAAGCTTCTGAGCGCTGAATTATGCGTACTCTATATATATTTCCTGAAAAGGAAATTGCAATGGATTAGAGTACCATATAATCTTAAGCAAAATTCATATTATTGTTATCATCAAAACTAAGATAATTGATCAGAACAAATCTTGTTCTAACAATCTCCCCCTTTTTGATGATGACAAAAGCATATATAAATGATATGAATTTGCGATCAGAAAGAACAGACGGCAAAAGACAAATTACACAGCTATAGCATAAGCATATGAATATGTCTCCCCCTAAGATTAACAATCTCTCCCTGAGATAAATAATCTCCCCCTGAAATAAATACTCGAAGAACTTTAATAAAAGACTTCCCTGATTATTTCGGTAGAGACGATCATATAAGCTTCTGTCTTTAGAGAATTCATAGCTTCTGACTTCTGCTTCCATTGGACAGCTTCAGAACTAGAATTTCTTTAGATTCCTAGAACACTCACAGCTTCTGATTCCTGCTTCCATCTAGGACAGCTTCAGAACTTGAATTTCTTTGATCTTCTGAACATTCACAGCTTCTGACTTCTGCTTCCATCTAGGACAGCTTCAGAACTTGAATTTCTTTGATCTTCTGAACATTCACAGCTTCTGATTTCTGCTTCCATTTAGGACAGCTTCAGAACTTGAGTTTTCTGGATCTTTAGAACATTCACAGCTTCTGATTTCTGCTTCCCTCGGATAGCTTCAGAGCTTTGAATTTCTACCAACATCACTTCATGCTAGATTTGTATCAGAACATTGTTGAATGTACCAGAGCATCATCTGAGCATCTCTACATCCTGAAATGTTACAGAACAAAAACTACACGACAAAAGTCAGCATGAACGAGTCAGAACATAAAATGTATATTTGAACACATGATATGTATCAGAGCCATATAGGCTAAAAATAATGTATCAGAGCAAATAGAATTTTGTCAGATCAAATAGACAAATATGGATCAAATTCTATCTTCTTTCTTGCTTCTGATTTCTGAAGCTTGATAGCACTCAGCTTGCTTCAGTTTCCATGGTTTTTCTTCTTGTGTTTGCTTTGAAGATTCTCTTCACTTCTTTATTCCTGCAAAACACTTAAACCATATAGAACTTGCAGTTCTTGTTAGTAAATGTGTGGGAGCTTTGCCCAGCAACTGATAGATTTAATCAAATCATTTATCATTTATCTTCTCCCCCTTTTTGTCATAACATCAAAAAGCAAAAAAGATTCAGAGTTAAACAAAACGAAACACACGGAGAAAGAAGATGATTTCATTGAAGTTCAAACAGCAGGTAGAAGTACAAGAAGACAAGAAAGATCAGATGCACAAAACAAAACAGATGCAACGAAAAGAAAGAGACAACACAGACTCAATCTAAGATGGCCCTAGTCTTGACAAGATCTTGGTCAACATCTCTTGAACCATATTGTTGTGTCCTTCTTGCCTCACCATGAAAGCGCTATACTCAGCATTTAGTGAGCTTTGCTCATCCTGTCTTTTCTGAATTTCTTCCAGAGTCCTTGCAAGACGAGAAGATTCATCAGAAGAAGCTTCACCGCTTTCAACCACAGGAATAGCATGTTGATCTGCAGCTTCCATAGATAGATCATTTGCAGGTAATGAACGGGTAGGGTTTGATATGAATGCAAAAAGATAGAGTGAATAGAGAAAATATGAGGGGGAAGGAAAAAAGTTTGAAGAATATAAAGAAAAACAAAACGAAACAAATGATGGATAGCATTTAATGTTACGTGACGTGAGGAGAGATAATAAAGACAAATGAGGTGACTAGCACAGTTACCTATGGTCGGCGTCCCTTCAACTGCACGCGCGCTTATCCATGAACAGTAACGACAGGTTTACCATCCCGAGATAAAACGTTACAGCTGTTTTGCTTTAAAAGAGGTTCTGAATCAACTTAGACAATGAAACGTTAGTAATAACCGAATCATAATTTCTAAAAGATTTCAATCAGAACTTCTGATTAAAAAAAAATAGTCCATTTTCACTTCAGAAGATACTCATACATAAGAACTTCTCATCTTCTCATTCTGGGCATAAATCCATACTGATGTTCTTCAGAATGAACTTAAACCTATCTTCAGCCAGGGGTTTTGTAAAGATATCAGCCCATTGATGGTCTGTATCAACGAAGTTTAAAGATATAACACCCTTCTGAACATAGTCCCTTATGAAATGATGTTTAATCTCAATATGTTTAGCTTTTGAATGAAGAATAGGATTCTTAGATAAACATATAGCAGAAGTATTATCACAGAATATAGGAATGTTACTCTCAAATATCTGATAATCTTCTAACTGACTCTTCATCCAGAGCATCTGTGTACTACAACCAGCAGCAATGACATATTCTGCTTCTGTTGTTGATAGAGCAATAGTTGCTTGCTTCTTGCTATACCAAGAGATCAAATGACTTCCAAGAAATTGGCAACTTCCTGAAGTACTCTTTCTTTCAATTCTGTCTCCAGCATAGTCAGCATCGCAGAATCCTACTAAGTTGTATTCTTTAGATTTTCTGTAAACTAAGCCAACATTAGTAGTACCTTTCAGATACCTTAGAATTCTCTTAACAGCCGTTAAATGAGATTCTCTAGGATCTGATTGGAATCTAGCACACAAACAAACACTGAACAGAATGTCAGGTCTAGAAGCAGTCAGATATAGAAGAGATCCAATCATACCTCTGTATAACTTCTGATCTACCTTCTTACTTACCTCATCCTTACCTAGGATGCATGTTGGATGCATAGGAGTTTTGGCTTCTTTGCAGTCCAGAAGATTAAACTTCTTCAGAAGTTCCTTCACATACTTGGTTTGGTGAACATACGTTCCTTCTGATGTTTGATTTATTTGTATTCCAAGGAAATACTTGAGTTCTCCCATCATGCTCATTTCAAACTCAGCCTGCATAGACTCAGCAAACTCCTTTCCAAGTGTAGCATTAGATGTTCCAAAAATAATATCATCTACATATATTTGACAAATTAAAATATCCCTTTTAAAGGTTTTACAAAAGAGAGTAGTGTCCACTTTTCCTCTAGTGAAACCATTATCCAGAAGGAAAGAACTTAAGCGTTCATACCAAGCTCTGGGAGCCTGTTTCAATCCATACAATGATTTCTTTAGTTTAAAAACATGATTAGGAGACATAGAGTCTTCAAAACCAGGAGGTTGATGGACATAAACTTCTTCATCTATATAACCATTTAAGAAGGCACTCTTAACATCCATTTGATAGAGAGTGATGTTATGTTGAGTGGCAAATGAAATTAATAGACGAATAGATTCTAACCTGGCCACTGGTGCAAAGGTTTCTGTATAGTCAATCCCTTCTTGCTGACTATAACCCTGAGCCACCAGTCTGGCTTTGTTCCTTACCACTTCACCTTTCTCACTGAGCTTGTTTCTGAAGACCCATTTTGTACCGATTATATTGAATCCATCTGGTCTAGGAACAAGATCCCAAACATCATTCCTTGTAAACTGATTCAGTTCTTCTTGCATAGCAATTATCCAGTCTGGATCTTCTAGAGCATGATCAACAGAAGTTGGCTCGATCAAAGATACAAGACCTAATTGACAGTCTGCATTGTTCTTAAGGAATGCTCTTGTTCTGATTGGATCATCCTTCTTTCCAAGAATGACATCTTCTGAATGACCAGAGATGAGTCTGGATGATCTTCTGACAGATGGTTCTTCAGATATGCTTAGATTCTCCAGAGAAGCTGATACTTGATCTTCAGATTCTTTGCTTCTGAGAAGCTCTGCTTCTGATGCGTTGCTTCTTGGCTCAACAACTTCTGATATATCAATATCACAATCTGCAAAATTATCAAACTGCTTTGGTTTTTCAGAACCAAGCTTATCATCAAACCTGATATTGATTGATTCTTCTACAATCAATGTTTCAGTATTGTATACTCTGTAGCCTTTTGAGCGTTCAGAATATCCAAGAAGGAAACACTTTTGTGCTTTGGAATCAAACTTACCAAGATGATCTTTAGTGTTCAGAATAAAGCATACACATCCAAAAGGATGGAAATATGAAATGTTGGGCTTTCTATTCTTCCACAATTCATAAGGAGTCTTATTAAGAATAGGTCTGATAGAGATTCTATTCTGAATATAGCATGCAGTGTTTATTGCTTCTGCCCAGAAATGCTTAGCCATATTGGTTTCATTGATCATGGTTCTGGCCATTTCTTGTAGAGTCCTATTCTTTCGTTCTACAACTCCATTTTGCTGTGGAGTTCTAGGACAAGAGAAATCATGGGCAATACCATTCTCTTTGAAGAATTCTTCAAAGGATCTGTTCTCAAATTCACCACCATGATCACTTCTGACCTTTATGATTTTACACTCTTTTTCAGATTGAATCTGAATGCAGAAATCAAAGAACACTGAATGAGTCTCATCCTTGTGTTTCAAGAATTTTACCCATGTCCAGCGGCTATAATCATCTACGATGACTAATCCATATTTCTTCCCTCTAACAGATGCTGTTTTGACTGGGCCAAACAGATCAATGTGCAGGAGTTCTAATGGCCTTGAGGTAGAAACAACATTCTTGGACTTGAATGCAGGTTTGGAGAACTTGCCCTTCTGACATGCTTCACAAAGAGCATCTGATTTAAATTTCAGATTAGGGAGTCCTCTGACCAGATTCAGTTTGTTAATCTGAGAAATCTTTCTCAAACTAGCATGACCTAATCTTCTGTGCCAGACCCACTGCTCTTCAGAAACAGACATAAGACAAGTCACCTTCTGACTCATAAGATCTTGCAGATCTGTCTTATAAATGTTGTTCTTCCTCTTGCCTGTAAATAGGATTGAGCCATCCTTCTGATTTACAGCCTTGCAAGACTCTTGATTAAAGATTATATCATAACCATTGTCACTCAATTGACTGATAGATAAGAGGTTATGTGTTAATCCTTCTGCAAGAAGTACATTAGAAATGGAAGGAGAGTTACCAGACTTTATAGTTCCAGAGCCAATTATCTTGCCCTTCTGATCTCCTCCAAACTTGACTTCTCCTCCAGACTTAAGCACCAGGTCTTGGAACATAGACCTTCTTCCTGTCATGTGTCGTGAGCATCCAGAGTCCAGGTACCATGACATGTTGTGCTTTGTCCTTTTTGCAGTCAAGGATATCTGCAATAGGAATAATCTTATCCTTAGGTACCCACATCTTTTTGGGTCCTTTCTTGTTAGATTTTCTCAAGTTCTGATTGAACTTGGGTTTAACATTGTAAGCAATAGGAGGAACAACATGATAATTCTTAATGTGAGTTCCATGATATTTCCTAGGTTGTGTCACATGCTTTTTGGTGTGTGTTATGTGAAAACTTTGAGCATGTGAAGTGTGCCTAATATCATGGGAGTGGCCATACTTGAACTGATCATACAATGGCTTGTATGTGAATTTCATTTCATCAACAGGTTCAAGTTTGTATGGGGTTTCACCCTCAAAACCAATGCCAACTCTTTTGTTTCCAGACACAGCATATATCATAGAAGCTAGCTGACTTCTGCCAATACTTCTAGATAAGAACTTCCTGAAACTTAAATCATATTCTTTCAGAATATGGTTTAGACTAGGAGTGGATTGTTCTGAATCAGAAGGAGATCCAACATTATTGGATAATTTTAAAAGTTTTTCTTTTAATTCAGAATTCTCCAACTCAAGCTTCTTTGTTTCAAATTCAAATAGCTTTTTCAGCTTTTTGTATTTGAGACTGATCTGAGACTTGAGTTCCAGAAGTTCAGTTAGACCGGAAACTAACTCATCTCTAGTAAGTTCAGAAAATACCTCTTCAGAATCTGATTCTGATGTAGATTCTGATGCGTCATCTTCTGTCGCCATCAGCGCACAGTTAGCCTGCTCATCTTCAGAGTCTGAATCATCTTCTGACTCATCCCAGGTTGCCATAAGACCTTTCTTCTTATGAAACTTCTTCTTGGGATTTTCCTTCTGAAGATTTGGACATTCATTCTTGAAGTGTCCAGGCTCATTGCATTCATAGCACATGACCTTCTTCTTGTCAAATCTTCTGTCATCAGAAGATTCTCCACGTTCAAATTTCTTTGAACTTCTGAAGCCTCTGAACTTCCTTTGCTTGGTCTTCCAGAGTTGATTTAGCCTTCTGGAAATCAAGGACAGTTCATCTTCTTCTTCAGATTCTGATTCTTCAGGATCTTCTTCTCTAGCCTGAAAAGCGTTAGTGCATTTCTTGATATTGGATTTTAATGCAATAGACTTACCTTTCTTTTGAGGCTCATTTGCGTCCAGCTCTATTTCATGACTTCTCAAGGCACTGATAAGCTCTTCCAGAGAAACTTCATTCAGATTCTTTGCAATCTTGAATGCAGTCACCATAGGACCCCATCTTCTGGGTAAGCTTCTAATGATCTTCTTTACGTGATCAGCCTTGGTGTATCCCTTGTCAAGAACTCTCAATCCAGCAGTAAGAGTTTGAAATCTTGAAAACATCTTTTCAATGTCTTCATCATCCTCCATCTTGAAGGCTTCATACTTCTGGATTAAAGCTAGAGCTTTAGTCTCCTTGACTTGAGCATTTCCTTCATGAGTCATTTTCAAGGACTCATATATGTCATAGGCCGTTTCCCTGTTAGATATCTTCTCATACTCAGCATGAGAGATAGCATTCAGCAAAACAGTTCTGCATTTATGATGATTCCTGAAAAGCTTCTTCTGATCATCATTCATTTCTTGCCTTGTCAGCTTTACGCCTCTGGCATTTACTGGATGTTTGTAACCATCCATCAGAAGATCCCATAGATCACCATCTAGACCAAGAAAGTAACTTTCCAGTTTATCTTTCCAGTATTCAAAGTTTTCACCATCAAAAACCGGCGGTCTAGTATAACCATTGTTACCGTTGTATTGCTCAGCAGAGCCAGATGTAGATACAGGTGTAGACTTTTCACTTTCATCAACCATCTTTTACTGAAGCGTTTTTCTCTTCCTGAATCTTTTCTAAACACGGTTAAGTGCTTGCACCTTAGAACCAACGCTCTGATGCCAATTGAAGGATAGAAAAACACTTAGAAAGGGGGGGTTTGAATAAGTGTAGCTTTAAAAACTTGACAGATAAAAATAAATTGCACAGTTATTTTTATCCTGGTTCGTTGTTAACTAAACTACTCCAGTCCACCCCCGCAGAGATGATTTACCTCAACTGAGGATTTAATCCACTAATCGCACGGATTACAATGGTTCTCCACTTAGTCAGCAACTAAGTCTTCCAGAGTCTTCTGATCACACACTGATCACTCCAGGAACAACTGCTTAGATACCCTCTAAGACTTTTCTAGAGTCTACTGATCCACACGATCACTCTAGTTACAACCTGCTTAGATAACCTCTAAGACTTCCTAGAGTATTCTGATCCACACGATCACTCTAGTTCCTTACAACTTAATGTAATCAATTCTAAGAGTATTACAAATGCTTCTTAAAAGCGATAATCACAAACTGTGATATTTCTCTTAATCGTTTAAGCTTAATCTCACTAATATATTACAGCAGCAATGTAGTGAGCTTTGATGAAGATGAAGATTCTGAGCTTTGATTTGAGTAGAGTTTAAGCAAGTTAATTTGAGTTGTTTTGGTGCGGAATCGTTAACTTTGCTTCTCATCAGAACTTCATATTTATAGGCGTTGGAGAAGATGACCGTTGAATGCATTTAATGCTTTGCGTGTTCCGTACAGCATCGCATTTAATGTTATACGCTTTTGTCAACTACCTCGAGCCTTGTTCACGCTGTGTCTACTGACGTAGCCTAGAATAGCTTTTAACGTTCCTTTTGTCAGTCAGCGTAGCTTGCCACTTGTACTTCCTTCTGATCTGATGTTTGTGAATACAACGTTTGAATATCATCAGAGTCAAACAGCTTGGTGCATAGCATCTTCTGATCTTCTGACCTTGAAGTGCTTCTGAGCGTGATACCATCAGAACTTCAGTGCTTCTGTTCTCTTGTTCTTCTGATGCTTCCATAGACCCATGTTCTGATTCTGCTTCGACCATCTTCTGATGTCTTGCCAGACCATGTTCTGATGTTGCATGCTGAACCCTTTGAGACAAAGCTTCTGAGCGCTGAATTATGCGTACTCTATATATATTTCCTGAAAAGGAAATTGCAATGGATTAGAGTACCATATAATCTTAAGCAAAATTCATATTATTGTTATCATCAAAACTAAGATAATTGATCAGAACAAATCTTGTTCTAACAAAGAGACCCTTTGTAAGACCCCTTTGATCACTGCCGAGGGACTAACATGATGGGTAAACGTAACTATGAATAGCGACGACTCGCAGTTTGTGAACCCCACTTACTATAGTTCTAGTATGTTTCCGTAGTTTGTGAACCCCACTTACTATAGTTCTAGTAAGTTTTCGTAGTTTGTGATCCCCGCTTACTATAGTTCTAGTAAGTTTCTGTAGTTTGTGAATCCCAAAAGGATCACTTGCTATAGCTCTAGCAAGCTCACCTGCACCAATAGGACTACTTGTCATAGCTCTGACAAGCTCACCTGCACCATTTGGATTATCTGCCCTTGTTCGGACAAATTTCACCTGCACCATTTGGATCATTTGCCCTGGTTCGGACAAACTTCACCTACACCATTTGGATCGTTTGCCCTGGCTCGGACAAATTTCACCTACACCATTTGGATCATTTGCCCTTGTTCGGACAAATTTCACCTGCACCATTTGGATCATTTGCCCTGGCTCGGACAAATTTCACCTACACCATTTGGATCATTTGCCCTGGTTCGGACAAATTTCACCTGCACCATTTGGATCGTTTGTCATAGTTCTGACAAGTTCACTTGCACCAATAGGAGTCACTTGCCCTGGTTCGGGCAAGTTTACCTGCCTAAGAGGAATCATTTGCTATAGTTCTAGCAAACTTTACCTGCATGAAAAAGATTCACCTGTCTGGAGAACTGTTTGAGATACAGGGAAAATAAATCCCTATTTTTGCAAAGAGACGTAACTCTATATCACTGCCAAGGGACTCATGTGATACGAATCGTCGAGAAGATTTGAAAGGAGATCATTGCCAAGGGATTAACGTGATGTGACATAACTTATTGCTGCTCAGGGACTAACGCAATAAGTCATGGTTGGGATTGAAATTGAAAATTGAAATTGGAATAGGATTTGAAATAGGATTGAGATAGGATGTAACAGGCAGTCGGGAGCTGACTACCAGACGGGAACTGGATTTAATGTAACAGTCAGACGGGAACTGACTACCAAACGAGAATTGAATTTAATGTAACAGTCAGACGGGAACTGGCTACCAAACGAGAATTGGATTTGATGGTTTTCCAGGACGAGAACTGGACTTTGTAAGGATTTGCCAGGACGAGAACTGGACTTTGTAATGATTTTCCAGGACGAGAATTGGACTTTGTAATGATTTGCCAGAACAAGAACTGGACTTTGTAAGGATTTGGATTTGCAAATGAAAATTGGGCTTTTATAGTATATGAATGTAATAGACGATATGCATATGCTGATGCGTATGTATGTATACTGATGCAGTTCCCGAGATTTTATCTCCTAAAACCCATTGAACTTGTTTAATCCATGTTTGCCCCTACACCACGGCTATGCTTATGTCGGCTCGAATAATGCTCATGCGTATGTGTAGTTTGTTTATGAAATGAGTGGAGCAAAGTAATGTCTTCTGTAAGACTACCTGAAAAGGTTTTTTTGGAATGGATGTGAATGTTTGTCTTAAAGAAGACTATCTGAAAAGATTTTTGGAAATGACGATGCTCGTCTTAGCAAAGACTACCTAGAAAGGTTCTTAGAAAAAGACTGTCTTAAAGAAGACTACCTGAAGAAGTTTCTGGCAAGAGAATGTCTTAAAGAAGACTACCTGAAGAGGTGTAATGTATTAACCCATGCATGATTTATGTATTTGCATGATGCTCCAATGCTAGGTTGTTGGTAACCAAGAGCATATATAGCTTGCTAAAGTTGTAAATTTGTTGGATGCTGGCGCGATTTCCCACTACCTGCTTTTGAACTTTGATGATCGTAGTTAGGAGAGAGATTGGTTCGAGGTTGTAAGGTGTGAGAACTTCTTTTCCTTTTGTCGTGCGTCTTGCCCCAGTTTGGCTCTTTTGAATTACTCCACACCTTTGAATTTTCGAAGTCCTCCATGTTTTTCACCTTTTTGCAATTCGTACCTTTAACCTTTTCGAGGATCACTACACCTTTAACCTTTGGAGGTTCTCCACACCTTTAACCTTCCGGGATTCTCCACACCTTTAACTTTTGAATGATTCACCATATGTAATTCTCCACACCTTCACCATTTTTGGAACTTTCCACCTCTTTTGAGATTCTCCATGCCTTTAACCTTTCGGGGCTCTCCACACCTTTAACCTTTGCATTGTTCACCTTATGGGTTTGATACCCCATGCCCCAATTTTTAGTGGAAAAAGATGCCTATGATCTCCAAGTCATGAAGGAAGTGCCCCGAGAAACAACCTTGTCGCGTGCTTCGACGTTTAGATTAAAGGGTATGCCCTTGATTTCCAGATTATGGAAGGTTATCCATAGTCTTCTATCCTTCTGAATTTGAATTCTTCCCATGTTTTTACATGCCCCTGATTGCTTTTGCTTCGAGATGTGACCCCAGGTCGATTGATCCTTAGGATGAGTGTCCCTAGTCAATAGGATGTTCGGTTGCATGCCCCTGTGATCCTTGAAATATTTGCCCCTGTTTAGGAGAACCCCCTAGATGTGGTTCCCCCATTCCAGAGTCTTTATTAGAAAGGATCACCTTTTATTAACCCATTTCGAGATCTCCTCGGTGCTAAGTGTATACTCGTAGATGACGTTGTACCATTTGAGAAGTAACTCGCAATGTGTATGCAAGTTTTGAAATTGAAGTCCGTTATGAATTAGGACTGGATGTTTTAGAAATGAATGCTTGAAGAAGCGTAGTGATTTAGGGATAGTTTTAACAAACCTAGGAGTCAGTATAACAAAATCCTGCTTGATATGCTTTCATAGTTAACCTTGCCTCAATTAGGACTTTTGAATGTTGTAATTTGGCCTTGGTTCACGGTTTTAAGAAACAATGGATATAAGGCTCAAAAATTTTATTTAACCCACCCCTTTCTCCTTGATGTTCTCCAAATCCTAAGAATTCGCTTAATCCAATGATTGTGCTTTGTTTGCAAGAGAATCGTTTCAGTTTTGATGTTGAGCAAAAGCCTTAGTAGATATCCAAGCACTGATGAAAAAATATTGTAGAGATCCAAGCATTGATGAGAAACTTCGGCGATCTAGCAGTCACAAGATTATCCTTCGCATTTCGCCTTTGTTTTATTCTCTATCCCTTATTTTTGCATGAACCAATTCCTTAGAATTTGATCCATCGGGATGCCCTAATTTTTGCCTAAGTCTTTTTTGTTTTCTTTTATGGAATTTTCAATTTTGACTTAGCGGGCGCTTTCCTCCTTTTTCTTTTGAATGCTCCTTCTGAGATTTGATCCTTGGATTTTGAATATTGTGACATGCCATGTTGACTTTGATTTGCAAGCTTCGACTTTGATACTTCCTCGATCTTGAATGATGTATTGTGGAAGAAGATTATTATGAATGTTATCTCCATTGCTTCCTCAATCTGCGAGGAAGAATATATGCTTGAACCTTTGCTTTGCTTGATCCTTATGCTTGAACCTTGCTTGGATTGGCTGATTCTCTTGACAACCAAAATACACCATTGAATTAATTGAAATCTACCCTGCCCCTGGTTGAAATCAAGGTTTATTTGAAAAGTAGAAACAAACTCCAACTCCTGGCTCGAGGGGGGTAACGAGGGATTAACATTGTTATATCTCCACTATTTAGGAATTGAAGCAATTCCTGTACATCCTCGGCTCGGTCTTACCTTGAAAGCATATGTTTAGATGGACTTAGTTATTTGTATTCGTCATTCTCACTCAAGTTTGTTAATACTCTTAGATTTGAAATTGAAAATAGAATAGAAGCGTGCGAGTGGAAAGTCATAGTGGTGAGCGAATGAAGCGAATGAATTGATTCCAAAACCTGCATGGTCGTCCCATTAGAATTCCTAAATCCGAAGGTACAACTTCTATCTTGAGTAACACTTAGCGGTCGTAAGGGTTGAAATTGTGAGCATGGTAAACACCTATTGATCCTAGGGATAATATCCTTTGTAGATCCACTGACATTGTTTCACTCCTTAGTTCTTTAGACTTGTATAAGTGAGGGCAACCTCGAATTTTCCTTAGGCATGTCAAACCTGTCGGGAACAAATTGTTAGCGGTGGGTTTTCGTCGTATTGGAACTTCATGAGTTTCCTTTGACTGAACCTCTTTTGCTTTTTCTAAGGATAGTATCACACCGTTCATAACCTCAAGAGTTTGTAGATGGATAGAGAGAACCTATGACCCTTTTGCCCTTTGGTGTGGACTTAACATACGTCGCCTTCCCTCCATCGTAGTTATGCATCTTTGTTCAGGATTTTTCCCCAGTTGGGTAAACCCTTGCCCCCAAGTTATCGTAGAGCGTCCTTGTAGGTTTGATAAGTTCTAAGATGAACCCCTTTATGACTAGATACATCTTGAGTGTATCTATGAGGAACTCTTTGTTGAACTAATCCTTGCTCGACGATAGCCTTTGTTGTCTTTATAATCCTGTTACGACAAGGCATGGTGAAAGACATCCTTTTTTTCCTTAGTAAGACTAAGATCCTTCTCAATGATTTATTCTCCTTTCTCCATAGTTTATGATCCTTGGGATTTTTCTTTGCGAGTCTCGGGACATCGGCTAGCACGGTAGGTGCGGATGCGGGTGAAGATAGAAATGCAAATGCAGATGCAAAATGTATGACTGCATGAAAATGCGAATGCATGGATATGAGATACTCCTTGTATTATAACTCCGTGTGTGCGATGCATATGTGTGAAGTATAATCCTAGGGATAGTCTTAGAGGTGACATTAGACCCTAGTGAAATCCTTGCAAGATAGATGTTATGACACGCCATGGAAATCCCTTAGATTAGGGAATATGAAGAAGGTAGCGTCTGGTGACCGTTCAAGACAATCACCAAGTCTCATGGCCATCGAGAGGCCAATCAACGTGTACCAATGAAGTTGTCCTTAGTAGGAAGGTTCTCTATGCAGAACACAACCTATCTAAGAACGATATCAGATGAAGTGAAATCCCTACGGGCTAGGGATGAAGGACGTAGAGATGGGAATCAAAAACCTTACAAGTTAGAGGGTGCGCGGAAACAAGCATGGAGTGACCGTTCAGGACAGTCACTAGATCTCATAGCCATCGAGAGGCCAATCGAACGCATGCCAATGAAGTTGTCCTTCAGGGAAGGACGCGTCGTTGTGAAAACACATGGATGTAAAAGAAAATCCCTATAGGCTATGGAGTACGTAGAAGTAAGCACGGGGTGACCGTTCGAGACAGTCACTAAGTCGCATGGCCATCGAGAGGCCAATCGACGTATGCTAACGAAGATGTCCTTTGTGGGGAGGACACGTTAGGGATGCGTAGATGTAGGCACGGAGTGACCGTTCGAGACAGTCACCGAATCACATGGCCATCGAGAGGCCAATCGACGTGCGTAAACGAAGATGTCCTTCGTGGGAAGGACACGTAGTTGTAGAAATACAAAGATATGAAAGGAAACTCCCTACAGGCTAGGGAGTACGTAGATGCAGCGTGGAGTAACCGTTCACGATAGTCACTAGGTCTCATGGCCATTGAGAGGCCAATCAACGTGCATAAATATAGATGCCCTTCGTGGGAAGGACATGGTCTTGGAACTAGAGTCCCTGCAGGCCAGGGAACGCGTAGGAGTACTTGCAAAAAATTAAAATGCAAGGCATTCGCAGCATATAAATTGCACATATGCACATTAGCCCTAGGTTCATAGGTACGACGTAACGGCTTAGGGTGTCAACCCTTTCCATTGGTATGTTCTAGAAGGTCTCATGGGGTCGTTCGTAGCCGCCGAGACTTTTTGTCTCTTTGGATTTTAGAACAACTCATTTATCCATGAGGTTCAAGTTTTAGGGGTAGGTTCCCAGAGAGATCAGCCAAATACCAAGTTCAGCCCTCAACAAGGTCGAGCCTCGTATCAGACCTTTTCGGATATTCAACCCACTCTGAGTGGAATTATAACAAGACTCGTAGGCGATGTAGTTCCCCTCTGGTCTTAATTATAATTCCCACGCTTAGGTTTAACAGCAATTTATATACCCGCAGAATATGATAAAACACAAATATTCACATGAACAAATATTTAATGAAATTGCTGAATAAATGAAATAGCAAGTAAATAAATAAATTGCCAGTAAATAAATAAATAAAATTTAAATATTTACAATAAACCATAAACCATAATCTGAAACCCTAAAAATGGCAAAATTTGCCAAACCCTAAAATTCGCCAAAACCTAAACCATTGAATACAAACCTAAACCCTCTCAAGCCTTAAGAGCATAATAATTCACCATTAAGTGTTTCCCCAGCAGAGTCGCCAGCTGTAGCAACCTGCCCTAAAAATATAGATTTAGAGTCGCCACCTATTCTGAAGGGCGAATAGGAAACCCTACGCAGTTTAGAGATTTGGTGTAAGTTATTATAATCAGGTTGAGGGAAGGTGTTAGGCACCCTCAACCCTTTCCTATTGGCTTTGAATTTAATGGGCAGTTTTATGGCTAAATATTAAGGTTTGATAGCTAAAGAAGTGAATAGGGTGAAAATTGAGATTTGAACTGAATGGAGGTTTTAGGGAAGGGGAATCGCCTTGGTTATCCAAGTGCCTACGTATCTCCTTAGGGAGAATCAGAGTCAACGTATTTCGGGCACAGGGTTGTACGCCTTTGAATTTGATTTGAATGGTTTGGAGGCTTTTTGAATGGCCTATCGTAGTTTTAGAAGTTGTGATTTGAAAGGCTTTTTGAATTGCCTGATTGAAAAGGATGAAAATCCGTAGTGTCGTGGTTTAGTGTGTTTTAGGTTTGGGCGTACAACCCTAATTTTATATGTCACCGTTAGATGCAATGATCAATAGATTTGATCAGTATAGCTAACGCATTAAGGGGCATTGCTGGTTACTCTGATCGATAGATTGATCGTCGCGGGCAGCAAATTTAATGTATTTTAAATTATATATATTATTTATCTCTCGTCTAATGCGACTAATAGCTTTAGTCGGGTCAATGAGAGAATTAAATTATTTGCATTGCCAAATGGTAGTGGGAACGGGCAAATCCTAATATTTATAACCATTATAGATTTTTTTGTGATTTTTATAAGCAATTAAATAAATTAATCAGCATGATCGAATAATCCTAATGTTAATTATTAACCTAATCCTATTATTTATACTAATCCTAATTTTATAAATCAATTAACTTAATTAAATTAAACCATATATAATTATCATTTAAACTTAACTAATTAAATAAATAAATAAACATTAGAAGGAACCTGGCTTGGATCACATGTGAGTGAGTTGAGTGCCCATGGTATGCACATCCATCTCGGGTGCGTTGGATCTCGTTGGCAGCTAATCTGACGGTTTATATGTGACGGAACATGGTACGCACGTCTTAGCCAACAACATGGGATCTGCCAGAAGTGTTAATAAAAAATTCACATGGAAACGAAGGGAATTGGGGATCGAACCCCCTCCCTCTTGGTCAATGATCGCTTTCACTAGCCATTCGTTCTGGAACATTTACATGTTAAATTAAGGACCCCAAACATACATATATGAAAATGATGCGAATTAAAAATAAAAAAAAGAAACAGACGCGGGATCTGTTCTTCTTCTTTGCGGTTGAAGAATAACACAGTGGCTTTAGGCCACAATTTTCACTTGTGGTCTTAAACCTTCACCCCAATACCTGCAAATAATCAACAATAAATCCAAAAATATATCTCAAATTAACCATAACCGAACCCCTGAGCATACCCCTAACATTAGTTTCTCCTAATTTCACCCAGTTTGCAAAACCCCAATTCGAAGCTTTTCCAACCTAACAATGGTGAATTGCTTAATTTGCGAAAGAAACTCAACTAAACTAAATAGAAGTCATTGAAATACCAATACAAACCAACATATGTGATCAAATTCAATTAAGTTTACAAGAATATGTGAAATCGAAGTCGAAAATTTTGATACAATCGTGACCCAATTAGCTTGCGATTCTGAAGTTGTGGATGAACGGGAACAATGCCATTAGTTTCAGAGAACCGTGAGGAATTGATTGGTAGTCTTGGATTGGCATGAATCAAGTCGAATATTTGTCCGCGATTCCACTCCCGTCCACGTTTTTTTTTATTCAGCAAAGGTACCTTTTTTTCCGGCCAGCAGGCCCCCTCTATGCACAAAAATCTTCCCTTTTTATATTAGTCTATTTAGGTTAGACTAAAAAGAATGAAATCACAATTTGATCACATAATTGAAATTTGAAATTAATATTTTGGTCTGATATCTAAATTTTAACTATTTTGATCAATTTCAATAAAAACTATCCTAAAGTAAAAAATGGAATAAAATCAATTCAATTATTTTTTGTATTTTAGATTTTTTTGATTAAAAAAAGCATGAAATCAACATTTAAATTAAAAATTAATGTTTTTGAAAATTATTTAAAATAAAAAACGAAAATACAATTTAATAATAGAAAAAAAAAAGACATTTTTGTGATAAATAATAAAGTTAGTAAAAATAAAAAGATGGAAAAAAGTCAGAAGTGAGATTCAAACCCGAGACCTTGTACCCGCAAGCCTCACACTCTTACCAAATACGCCATCACTTTTATTTGCAATAAGGTGGCATTCACAAATATATGAGGGCAAATTTTGGGGTATGACACATACATCACCCACCATGTCACAATATCTTGGCTCAAAGCCGCACATCAAAATATAACATTTCCAAAATAGGAAATATATATGAGTAAAACAATATCTCATATCGTCAATTCAAAGATAATAAACCCAAAATCCCAAGTGTTACATTGACTAGAGCACAATATGACTACCTAGTCAAGACACACTACAAGAGATCTAAACCTCCTAGCTAGACCTCCTCCAAAGCACCACTATCCTCGATACTTGAGCAATGTCGCAATAGAACATCATTCCAACAAAAGGGTGAGAATTCAAATAATAAGAGATAAACATAATAATAGGAAATGCATCAATACAACAATAATACATTCCAAGAATTCATCACTCTTCACATAAATTTACCTTATATTTATTTTATAAAGAACCACATGTTCATCTCATACAATATAGCTCCTCAAATCAAGTAATCGCATTCAATTATCAAGATCATCAAATGTATACTCAAAACGTTATTACCGTAATCCACATATATGCATATTCACCAAAATCATATCCACACAACCATACCACATATATCACACAACATTAACAATTCACACCGACGTGTGCGATTGAAGTGTTACTCAATGCGATATGCATGTGGATCCCTCCATTATCATTTCCAATAAGCCGATTGTCCATCTCTCGGACTAGATAACCACTTCTAAATCTCCATTCGGCGTTAAGCTTTCAAACCCCATCTCACGTTAGGTTTGGGACAAGCAAACAATCTTCGCAAGATTACCCGATATTGCCTCTTTCAAAGACTCATGCTAGTGTAAGTGTGCAACAAACAAGACTCATGCAAATAAGACGATCTTAACCTCTTAAAATACACAATCACATCTCTTCCAACATTGCACAACATACACAACATGACTTTAATCCCAAACAATGCGTCAATTAGCACACATTACTCAATCACATGTATTCAAACATAGTATAAGATGTATTGCATCATTATCCATAAATACACATCATAATACATTCATATTTCAAGTATCATGTTCCCATGTAAATCCAATCATCAACCACTCACTACATGCCAAACAATTAATAAAAACTCATGATATTTATTCATAAATCAATAGTAAGCAATTCCACAAGTCAATCCAAGAAAATAAAATATTTCTTTTTCAACTACACGCCGCGCTACAAGCCCTAGTTCTTGCGCGACGACACACGCTACCTTCTGAAATGAGGGTTGCCAGATTTTCAGTAGCGGGCTACGCACCTTACATCGCATGACGCGCCCTCTGCGTTTTCTGCAGAATTCCTACTGCATTGAGAGAAATCCCTTTTCCCCCGTTTTCATCCAAAAATCGGTTCCAGCTCAGATTTTATCACGAATTTCATGTTTATATCACATACATAACATATATAACCAATGATAAACATCAAAACATAACTCATAAATCAAATTCATAGATTCTATCATAATCTCCAAAGTTAGGGTTTCACAAAATCAACATACATACATCAAATCATATGCTATTTTCATACCCATTCATAGAATCATTATAACAAGTTAGATTTCACATAATTTATGGATTAACATACTAATTCCAAGACAACGCTCGTGAAATGGTAAACTACCAATCCAAAATCATGCCTTTTCTAACCCACATACATTACCCAATTATATCTACCTATAATCACTCGGATTCACACCCATACATTGGCTTAGATGGAATCTCTAGTCCTTATTCTTCAAGAATATCCTATTTTTTCTCTTCTCTTCTCTTTTTCTTATAGCCTCTTTTCTTTCTATTTCTCTAATTTAGGGTTTTCTAACATAACACCTTTACTAACTCTAATTTGTTATTTGGGCTCAACCCATCCAACCCCACATTCTAATTAATTAAGCCCATTAGCTAATTACTAATCTTAACACATCTACTCAATTATTCAAATACCACATATATTCAAATAATCACAAAACACGCCAAATAATTAATTATCACATAAATAATAATTAATAAAAATAAACACCTAATAAATAATTACGAAAAATAAAAATAAGGCTGTTACAAAAGGAGTATCATGAATATAACAAGTACCTTTGATCAAACGATCTGCACTAGTAGGCCGAGATCTGTCAATGCAAACACTTTCCCATCTGCCAGCGACTTCTTCGGCTTCTGACAGTTGGTGCTGATGTTGTAACACCCCATATTTTCTAATTTTAATTTAATCGGAAATTAAATTATTATTTGGGATTTATTTGGTATTTTCGTTGAACTAATTGGAAGAATTATTGAGTATTGGTCTTTGGGCCAAGTGGAGTATTTAGTAATGAGGGGGTGTTAAGTGTTGAGCCCATTACTAAATTATGCCATGTTTTAATAAAACAAGTAAATAAGAGAAAATTGAGAAATAGGGAATGGAAAACCTAAGAGGGAGAGAAAGAGAAGTCATGGAGAAAAGGGATTTTCGTATTCATGGTGTAGCCCTCACAAAATGGGTCATAACTCTATGCTCGTAGCTCCAAATCAGGTAATTCTTGAAGATTCGGATTCTACACGAAATTTCCTTCGATTTAATATATTAATTCGTGTCAGGGAAGTTCTCGGTGAGGGAGATAAGCGGGTTTGAAGATTGGAGATTCTTGCTGAAAGTGATGAAAAGAGCCTTACGGGTTTGATAGAGAAGAAGGAGAAAAGTACAGATTCTTGGCTAAGGTAAGGGGGGACTCTTCCGGTTAATTTTTATTATGTGATTATGGGTAATAGGATGGATTAACGTATGATTCGATTCGATTGGGTATATTGGGATTTGATATTGTTAGGTATTTTATGATTTGGGATAATTGATGAATTTGTATAAATTGTTGGTTATTTATGTTTGTTTTGATGTATAATGATGTGTGGTGAGAAATTCGATGTCTGTATGCTTGTATATGATGTCTGGAATTGTTTTTGGGTGAAAAGGGTATGAAATCGCAGGTCTGTCGCAGACCTGAGAATTGGTGAAATCGCAGATCCGCTGAGCAGAGGTCCCAACGTAGTTCTCTTTTGTTGGACGTCGCTAGAGGTCCGCTGAGCGAAGGTCTGAAGGATTCGTTTCTGTCGGGCTTCGCTGAGCGAACCTTGCTGTGTTGAATTTTTTTAAAACTTTAAAATAACGTATCTTTTGATCCGTGTATCCATTCTTGGTGCCGTTTGGGACATTGTGAAGCAAATTAAATATTTTATATGATGAATTGGTGAGATGGGTAGTGACCCGAATTATTTTTAAAAAGATTATTTAATTGCTTCGGTGATATACATTGTGTGTATGTGGAATTGTGTAAACATGATAATGTTTTCGTGGGATGATGGAATGAACCGTTATTATTATTAATGTGATGATTATATGTTATATGTGGACATGTATGATTGAATGTAACATTGTGTGCATATGTTTTTGAATGTGACAATGTGTTGATGCGGTGATAGATCTGTTGTGAATATTATCATGATTGTTGTGATAATATGACAGTGATGATTGAATGATATATTTGATGTAAATATATGTGAGTAATTGAATGATTGTGCAGCGTGTACATACTTATTCGGTGATGAAAATGGTGAGTTAAGATGAGACGATGCGGTGCATCGGATCGATGATGTTTTAAGTATGGTATATGTGTACATTCATTCATATGCATTTGATGATGGATCCCGGTGATGTTTGGATCGTTGGTGGACATATTTCCCATTGTACGGAAATTGTGTTGGTGGGCCGTATCTCGATGAGGTGTAGATCGGTTAGGTGGATTGATTCCACGGTTTATTGGTACCACATGCATAGTGTCAGTTGTGTCATATGCATTTGTCATAACATGATTGTATGGATTTCTATGTTTTGTGTTGTAATCTATTATTGTTTGAATTGATGAATAATAGACGTGAATCTGAATATATGACAAATTGGGTGAATGATATATTATAATGTTTTGTTGCTTATGAATGCATAACATTGATTAATTGAGAATGAGACTCACCCTTACTTGTTGACAATTTTCAGATTGAGGAGTAGCGGCATTAGTGCTCGGTGAGGATGACTCGTAGAGTTTATCCGTTGTTTTGGGTCGTGTCGGTCATGCTCTGATCTTGTAACACTAGGGGACGATAGTTATAGAGTTGTATGGGATTACTCTATTTTATTTGGTGTTGGATTATGTTTCCATTTGGTTATGTTGATGATGTTTCTTATTCCGCTGTGATAAATATAATTGTGTTTTTGGTAAATCGTTTCCTAATAAAGCATGACTTGACCATGATTGGTTTATTTAATTTAAATAATTGTGGCACCCTTGTGTTTATGTTTTACTCTGATATATTTATTTAAAATTGCCACGGGGTTTAGAAGGGTGTTACAATAGTGGTATCAGAGAAGGTCGGTCCGTCCGGCCAATTGTCGAGTCAGTTGAGTTGCACGACTGTTGGATACTGTCGGCGTATTATCCCTTGGTACGCGATATGTGAGTGAATCACTGCCGGTACTTGGTTGTTTGTTGTAGAAGTTGGTTTGAAACAAGTGGGGGAGAAGCTTCGCTTCTCAGTTATGTTTCACTTGTGAGACGATTGATTCAGTAGGCTGTTGTTGGCAATAGTGTGAGCGTTGTTGGAGTTGTTGTTTTCCGAATTGAAGGTGACTTGGAATTTAAGACTTGGCTGGTAATTAAGTTGGAGCATCTTGAAGGAGGATGATTAAATGCAATTGATGATTATTTGTAGGAGAGGAAAAATTAGAAAGTTGCAATGTATCAGCTCTGCTGGTGTGCTGCGAAGTTGTCAGTTGAGTAGACTTACGTCTCGGAAGAGGTTTAGCTGCAAGTTTATAAAGAGGATTGATGTCGTAATGTTTCAGAAATCGCACATCGGCGATGGGATGAGTTGCTCAAGTTATAAGAATGTTTGGAAGTGAAGAGATATGATAAGGGGCTGTTTGGAATGTGATCGAGTTGAAGAGAATGAGTTTTGGAGTGAGATTTTCGTAAGCAAAACGCAGGAAAATTGCTGAATAGCTGCAGAACTTCGAAAATTCATAACTAGAGTTCTGGACATCCGATTTGAGTTGCGTTTGAAGCGTCGGAAAGCTAACGAGATGAACTTTGTTATAAAAATAGTTGCAGGAGCTGTAACATAATTAATTGTGACAGGGAGACGTTGGAAAGAGGTGAAGTTACGGTTACTCTTGTTCTTAGAACTAGACTTATTGGTACCGCACGGGATGTCAGTGTCAGCGTTGGACGGATTGAAGGAACAATTAGAAGGTTGTTGAGAAGTAATTTTAAGAATTGAATATACCATTTTAAGAGTTTTGCAAATACCGTATAGAGCGTCGCTGCATGATGTCGATGTTGCATTTCGAATAATGATTGGAAAATTCATATCTTGAGTTTCGAGTGTCGGATTAATGTACCGTTTGAGCCTACGAAGGGGTAAAATTATGTTCTACCTTATGGGAGAGTTATAAATACAGTAGAGGTGATCCTATGAAGAGAGATTTTGAATTCGGTTAAGGAAGCGTGAAACTTGTTGAATAGGAATGCCTACTACCGCGATTGTGTGAAACGAAGTTGAGTAGTATATGATGTTGATGAATAAGTTGATGAGATGTTCAGTAATAAAGATGATTTGAGTGCCGATGGATTTTAAGTGAGGGGTGGATTAGTAGTAAAGGTGAAATAAACTTTAGAACCGTGTGTGGTGCATTGTGATGCGTCACCGATGAGTTTGGGTGGTGTATTGATGCAAAATCAGCAAGTACTAGCTTATGCGTTGAGTAAGAAGTCTTTAAATATGTTGGTGCTGATGGTGAAAGAGTTGGATTTAATTGGACAATTTAGATATTTGAGATTGATATGTGAAGGTACTCCTAAGAATGTTAGATTGGGTATGTTAAAGCTGACTAGTGGTATTCTTGATGGGATTAGAGAAGGTCAGAAAGCTAATGTTGAGTTGACCGATAAGTTGACTTTGAATTGTCATACCCCAATTTTTGACCTAAGATACCACCTCATATCATAGCATATGCATCATTTGCATCCCTAACAAATTGCATAGCTTGTGTTTGCTACTTGTGACTCAGCAGGATTTAATCAGGAAATCACTCATCAGTACAAATACCAATCAATTAGGGTTTTGTCCTCCCTTCATCTCAAATGAATCATCTTCATCAACAATCAACATTTGGTCCTCAGAGATCCTTCTCAACAAGCTCAAAGGCTCTGAATCGACTGAATTAGGGTTTTGACTGAAGATAGCACACTCCTGACTTTAGCTCAGGATTTGACATAATGACTTGGGACATGATATCAAGACCTCAAGTGCATCATTTTGACCTAATCCATTGGCTCATAACATCTCCTACACAAAGATTGATCAGACAAATCCTCAGATCAGGGTTTTGAATTATCAGGGACCAAAATCAGGGATCACATTTGGGAAACCCTAAAAACCCCCAGGGAGTCAATCAAAGGTTTCAATCATCTTCAAATAATCCCTATGACAACATCCAATGGAAATTACATCTCAATTCAAGATCCACAGTCATCAATTTCATCTGGTCGACAATTAGGGTTTTTGACCTGATTCACTGAATAACTGACTTTTTTAATCAGGACATGGTGTCACAACTCAAACCATGGCTCAATATCCTCTAATGCTTCAATATGATTCATTCATACCATTCATTTGGTGAGGGTAGCCTGTTTCATTTGAAATCTCCAAAAACTCGATTCGTCTGAAAAAGTCAACTGTACAAGATCACCATTGACTTTTGGGGAATTTTGGTCAACCATGACTTTTGAAGTTTTAAATCATCAATATATGATATATGAAGTCATTTGATCAAGAAAAATCAAGAAAATCAATCAAGAATCAAAAAGTCAAAAGTTTGACTTTCCATACTTAGAAAAATTCTAAGTGTTTTTCAATGGTTTTTTCCAAACTTTGAAAGGGAATTTCTCAAAATTTCACCTACAAACTGAAAAAAACTTCCAACATGAAAGTTGTAGATTTTGATCCAATAAACAACTTTGACACATATAATTTTTTTCCATAAGATCAACCATTTAAGAGATATGGAGCTTCAAAGTTGGCATCTTATGAAAATTTCACTTAAAACTTCATTTTCTTCAAAGTTCATGGATCTTTTTCACCCATTTCCTTGAAGGTCTTGAAGAAACTTTCAACTAAGCTTTTGAAGTGTGTAACATGAGCTTTCCAAAATGTCCAAGAGCATGAAAAAATATGGAGTGTAGCTATGGTTTTGAATTATGCATTTAGTGATCATTTTCACTTGAATTTTCACCATTTTTCACTAAGTTTCAAGACTACATTGCCTATAATCCAAGTAATGATGCAAAGAGGCAATAATTGAAGATATTTTCTCTGATTTGAGATCAGAATGGAAGAGGATAAGAAGCTTGAGTTTTAACCATGGTTTGGTCACTTTAACCATTTTGCATTAAATGTAAAAGATTTCTTTTTATCTCTTAAGCCAAATCATCAAACTTTGATCAAGTTGCAAAGCTCTGCATTCAGAACTCTTGGCCTATAAATAGAGGTCCAAACTTCATTGCAAATCACACCAAAACCTAACAATTATAGGTTTTCTCTCTTCTTTCTTGAATTACAAGTCATGTGTTTCAAAGTGAGGTAGAAAACTCAACCTCCAAACCTTGCAAGTTCTGAACAAAGTGATGCTTCCCACAACTTCTAAATGTCATATATGATGTGTCTGAATCACTCATACACCCCAAAACACCTGAAAACTCAAAATCATCATCTCACCTCCAAATATGCATAACATGAGACTTATCATGCCAATTTTTGTTCAAGCTCAATTCTGTCCAAACTACCACTTCTAACATCATCCATATATCACATATGAACTATCCAATCCATCACATATAGCCAATAACCTCAGAATCATCAAATTCGATTCACTCTTGAAGCTTATGCAGATCGGGTACCATGGCCATGCCCAGATGAATTCAGATGGTTCCAAGCATCCAGACACCTTCCATAAGGTTCATTGAAGCTATCCAGATCATCAAACAACTTCTGTAACACCTCCAAGCAAGAATTCGATTCTCAGTTGTGCCGTTTTTAAGGTAAGTGCTCATGAACTTCAAATTCATACTTCCACGCATCATAAATGAAATGCGAGCATACCATCTTGTTTCTGCACCTATGAGGATCATTAACCCTCAATCAATTGCATCATAACTTGCACATACACGATTTCACATTGAATTTCAGTTCTAGGGTTCTTCATGTTCATGCGAAAATTGACCCCTTTAGAGCAAAAATAAATGAATTCTGAGATCACCATCATGTTCCTTGTGAAAAACCGAGTGAGATAGACCCTTTGCTTGATCAAAACAACACAGTTTTAGAGATTTTCAAATTTCAGTTGGAGGGTTGTTCTTGGCGCGTTTTTGGTTCAAAGGATTTCTGGAAATTGATTTAAAATATAATTAATTCAACGCGTGTATATTACAAGCCACAAGCGTGGCTCAGTTGGCTTTTGTTTTGAGTAGTGACCTCAGGGTCACGAGTTCAAGTCCCTATGGGACCAAACCCTTCTTTTTTATCACTATTGCTCTTCATTTTCTTCACAACTTCAACCATTAATTTAACCAATCAAATTAACTCTTTTTTTATTCATTTTTTACACACTTATTATTTTATATATGTATTTTATGAATATAAAAAAAAATCACAAAAATATATTTGTTTAATACATTTTTAATTAAGTTTAAAATAACATATTTTAAGTGTTTTTTAATACTTTTAAATATTGTTTTTC
This sequence comes from Vicia villosa, assembly GCF_029867415.1. Classification (NCBI taxonomy): domain Eukaryota; kingdom Viridiplantae; phylum Streptophyta; class Magnoliopsida; order Fabales; family Fabaceae; genus Vicia; species Vicia villosa. The sequence goes on from NW_026705530.1 coordinate 385,662, forward strand.
ACTTGATTTCTCAAACTTAATCACTTGTAAATATTTTTTGAGCAAACCCTAATCATCTAAGTGTTAATTGAAGACAATCTTTTTGTTTATCTTGATTAAATTAACTTCTTTCAAAATTCAAATCGTTTTAAATAAGCGATCGCGATTCTTTTCAAAAACGATAAACCATTTTCTTTTGATTTTCAAAGAAAACTATTGATTAAATCTTTTTAATTGATCAATTGATCTTCAAAACGATGTGGGGCCTCTCGAATATTAGAGAGTATAAGACCCACTCCTTTTTCCTTTTATACAGTTTTTCTTTGTACAGAAAACTCTTTCAAAACAATACTTTTCAAACTGTTTTCAAAACAACAAACGACGCGTCTGTAAATAAAACGATCAACCATGTTTTGTAAATATACCATGGGCCTCCATGTAGGTATAAGTCCCAAGCCTCTTTTGTACATACCCACTCAAGTACATGAAATTAGGTATTTCATTGTACGCCTTTTGTACATATCTCGATCAGTTTGATTTTTAACTTTGAATAACAAACCAAAAATGAAGGTTTCTTTAAATCTTCCCAAAAATATACCATGGGCCTCCATGTAGGTATAAGTCCCAAGCCCTTGTAAATACCTGTTTACATAGCTTTGAATAAACTCAAGTGGACCTCTCCCCGAGTATAGGTCCCGAACCCTGTGTATACAAATGGATCATGCTTACAGGTATATTTCCTTCATAAACTCCATTATATACACACACTTTGTCATATATATATAATTGTTCATACCTGTGCATGTTTGTTCATACTTGTTCATGTTTGTTCATATGTGTGATATGTGTGCTTGTTCAACTTAGTACAACACTAGGTTCCCCATAGCCTCCTATTGGGCTTCGTGCAAAGAATCTCCACTAGTTTAGGTTAGGACATAGAGTATGGTTTCCCGGTGAAATCGCTCTAAGAGCTCAAACCAACTATACCATGCCTCCCCTTGGGCTTTGTACAAACGAGTGACCCTCCCATAGCCTCCTCTTGGGCTTACAATGCAAGGACCCTGGATTGTCCCTCCCATAGCCTCCTCTTGGGCTTACAATGCAAGGACCCTCGGATAGCCTCCTCTTGGGCTTCGTACAAGGACCCACGGGCTTCTTATAAGCATCCCCAATATCCAAATCAAATACCCTAGGAGATTTGACATTTTTCATCTCTATGCTAGGAGTATCTCTTATATATCATCACAAACAATCAATCAATCAAACTTTTTTGCCACAAGTCTGGCTAATCAATCAATCTTCTTTTGCCACAAGGCTGGCTAATCAATCAAACCGTTTTGCCACCATACTGGCTGATTAATCAAAGTTTTTTGTCACAAGGCTGACTTCATTGAAACTTTTGCCACGAGGCTGGCTGATTAATCAAAACTTTTTGTCACAAGGCTGACTTCATTGAAAGTTTTTGCCACAAGGCTGGTTAAACAAACAAAAAATCAAACAGATGTATGTGATGATATAGATTAGATACATCTAGCATTTAGACGACATTTGTCTATTTTCCTTTGCTTCCACTAGCATAAGTGGGAACTACGATTGCTCTGACTTTCTCAACATCCCTTTGAGAATACGTAGGCACAAGGTCGATCCTTGGCGAGCAAAACAAAACAAAAAAAAACCATTCAAACCTTAGCACCCGTAGACCCCGAGCTACAGATGCTCTGATTCCCTCTAAGGGATATGTATGCAGAGGATCGCGATGATCTTTGCGAGCATAATCAAACAAACACCTTAGGTCCCACCTATTTCACAAGAACCTCCACCACAACAAGAATGGAATAAACAAAACAAAGAAACCTATAGAGTACTATAGATACGTTGGGTGCTAATACCTTCCCTTCGTATAACCAACCCTCTTACCCAAGATCTCTCCCCCCACTTTTAAGGTTATTGCAGCTTTTTTCCTTTTCCTCTTTTGGAAATAATAAAAAGTTTGGTCGGTACAAAAGAAAAATCATTTTTTGAGCACTCGAGCCCAAAGAAGGCATCAGGTGTCTCATTTAGAAAAACAACGATTTTTCGCCCGCGACATGAATTACCAAGGTAAAGGCGGTGAATTTAGAATCGACAAGAACGGTATGACGAGGTTTAGTGAGCAGGTTTGTGTTCTTGATGTTTTTGAGCTTTAAAAGAATATTCCAGAAGAAGGACACCGTAGTGAATTATTGGACTATGACGATGTTAATGAGTGAGTGCAAACTCAGAAGGGACACTATTATGTAGTAACGGCAGTTTATGCTTAAATGTGGTTGTCATCTATCTATTGACAAATTGAGGACTTGATCACCCTTAATCTCTTGTTGATAGTAGGCGGAATCATATAAATAGAATGAACTTGTTTTGTTACCTTAATGGTATAAGATGCGATGGATACTAAGCCATAAAGAATAAATCACTCACCATGTTGTGTGAACTTATGAAGAAGTGAATATGAAAGAGTGCAATATATTGGATGATGACCTAAGATGGGTAATCAGAGTCGCGTAGCGAAAGTGTGATGTGGAGTTGTGTTATGAGTACTACTCGTGGACAGTGAGGAATTAATATGTCGGGAGCCTACTTAGAGAACATGTATTAATCTATATGTTGGATTTAGAATCTAGTGGATGTAAAGATGTTGTGCCGGGGAATTAGAACTCTTTTGAATAATTTCCGAGTTAATGAACATGTTATTATGGTTGTACGTGGTTGACGAGTATGCATTCGGCGAAGTTAAGACGATGAGTTGATACTATATGATGCTATAATAATGTTGTACTATTGAAAGGTGTTATGGTAGATTTCCAGATATAATGATGAATTATACTCTATGAAGGACGAAGTTGATTTAATTCTTGGAGAAAAGTGGGATTCAGTTGAGCTATTTTGTAAGCAATGGTATATTGAGGTTGATGAGTGTGGTTATAACTACTCATGTGTACTCGTTCTGACGATTGGAATGTCTTAATAGATGTAGTAACCCAGGAATTTGTTGTTGAATGAGTATAAGTATTGCTAAGTGGTAAATTAGTACCATGTACGGCAAAAGAGGATTTTAAATGAATAAGTAAAGAGAATTGGAAATTGGGCAAAACTAAGAAATCTAATTGGGGATGATGATTGTAATGAGTAATAAGGATAGTGCAGCAAAAGCGGAATGTAACATGTTGGATAATTGCTGGTGTGACTTGAGAGGAGTCAGATAGTTGAAATTCAATGATAGAGGAATATTGTTATCGAGTTTCTTGAAGGAAGCGGTTAGTGAAAAGTGTAAGTATTATTTTATCGCTCAGATGGAAAAGTGTATCTAAGGTTGGTAAGTTCAGTAGATGGTATACATTACTGCAGTGTTGATCAGGTGAGATCATACCCTGGATTGAGTAATTATATTATTCATTTAATGGGCGTATTATATGGTTCGGATCTCGACGTTTCAATGTCGTTAACCTTTTCGAGATATAGCAAGTGGTACGCCTTTAGGTGGTCGAATGCGACGTAAGAGCTGAGAATGAATGCATGAGACATGCTTTCTGTTGGTTATGTCAGATGAATCTTGAGGATCGACTAGGGAAATGTTACATGGGAACTGAAGAGTCAGATGAAGGACTCCTATCCGAGACTTTTCACTTGAAGTATGTTTTCGAGGACGAAAACTCTTTTAGTGGAGGAGAGTTGTAACACCCCATATTTTCTAATTTTAATTTAATCGGAAATTAAATTATTATTTGGGATTTATTTGGTATTTTCGTTGAACTAATTGGAAGAATTATTGAGTATTGGTCTTTGGGCCAAGTGGAGTATTTAGTAATGAGGGGGTGTTAAGTGTTGAGCCCATTACTAAATTATGCCATGTTTTAATAAAACAAGTAAATAAGAGAAAATTGAGAAATAGGGAATGGAAAACCTAAGAGGGAGAGAAAGAGAAGTCATGGAGAAAAGGGATTTTCGTATTCATGGTGCAGCCCTCACAAAATGGGTCATAACTCTATACTTGTAGCTCCAAATCAGGTAATTCTTGAAGATTCGGATTCTACACAAAATTTCCTTCGATTTGATATATTAATTCGTGTCAGGGAAGTTCTCGGTGAGGGAGATAAGCGGGTTTGAAGATTGGAGATTCTTGTTGAATGTGATGAAAAGAGCCTTACGGGTTTGATAGAGAAGAAGGAGAAAAGTTCAGATTCTTGGCTAAGGTAAGGGGGGACTCTTCCGGTTAATTTCTATCATGTGATTATGGGTAATAGGATGGATTAACGTATGATTCGATTCGATTGGGTATATTGGGATTTGATATTGTTAGGTATGTTATGATTTGGGATAATTGATGAATTTGTATAAATTGTTGGTTATTGATGTTTGTTTTGATGTATAATGATGTGTGGTGAGAAATTCGATGTTTGTATGCTTGTATATGATGTCTGGAATTGTTTTTGGGTGAAAAGGGTATGAAATCGCAGGTCTGTCGTAGACCTGAGAATTGGTGAAATCGCAGGTCCGCTGAGCGGAGGGGGTCCGCTGAGCGGAGGTCCCAACGTAGTTCTCTTCTGTTGGACGTCGCTAGAGGTCCGCTGAGCGAAGGTCTGAAGGATTCGTTTCTGTCGGGCTTCGTTGAGCGAACCTTGCTGTGTTGAATATTTTTAAAACTTTAAAATAACGTATCTTTTGATCCGTGTATCCTTTCTTGGTGCCGTTTGGGACATTGTGAAGCAAATTAAATATTTTATGTTGTGAATTCAATGCCAAGAACAAAGTATAAACCAAAGAATAAAGGACAAGGAAGAAGAAGAACACACGAATTGGTTATAACTGCTATTATTTTACTTTCTCTTAAAACAAGATTACAAGTTTACAAGAATAACAAATAACCTCTCTCACCCTAAATTAGGATTTGCAGCTTAGCAATGATGAGAGACTAGTATGCTATTTATAATAAAACCTAACATACTAACTAATGGGCTTTTTCCACAAGACCCATTACACAAGCCAACTTAATAAACAAGCTAACTTAACAAATTAGGGTTTAAACACTAAAACCTAATTTAACATGCTAACAACCCTAGCATCTTCGACACAAGCATGTGAACAACCTTCGACTTCATGCTTAACCCTGTCGAACCATGAAGCTACCCTTCGGCCATACTAGAGTTCGATCCAATATCTCACAAATCTCCACCTTGGATCTAACTCTACAACATCAAGGGAACAAACTAGCTTTCTTCATGCAGCTTTAGCAACTGCATACAGTGGAAAAACTTGCAACTCGGTAATGTCTTGGTGATCATATCAGCAGCATTGTCTTCAGTCGAAACCTTCAGCACTTGGACTTCTCCACGCTCGATTACTCCTCTGACGAAATGCAGCCTCACATCAATGTGCTTAGTTCGCTCATGATAGGCTGAATTCTTCGACAGGTGTATTGCACTTTGACTATCACATTTAACAGTGATACCTCGACCTTGAAGTTTCAGCTCCTTCGCAAAACCTTCAAGCCACAATGCTTCTTTCACAGCTTCAGTTAATGCAATATACTCCGCTTCAGTGGTTGATAGAGCGACAACCTTCTGAAGTGTTGCTTTCCAACTAATTGTTGTGCCAAACATAGTGAAAACATATCCAGAAATAGATTTCCTGGAATCCATACAACCTGCATAATCAGAGTCGACATATCCTTCGATTACTGCTTTACCATCTTCACCCAAGGCTCCACCATAAATTAGGACTCTATTCAGAGACCCATTTATGTACCTTAAAATCCACTTCAATGCTTGCCAGTGAGCCTTTCCAGGATTCGCCATGTACATGCTTACAAGACTTACTGCGTATGCTATGTCGGGTCTAGTACAAACCATAGCATACATCAAAGAACCAACTATATTAGCATATGGGATGCTATTCATATAGACTCTTTCCACATAAGTACTGGGACACTGATCAATACTCAGCTTGAATTGAGGGTTTGTTGGAGTCACAACTGGCTTCGAATTCGACATACCAAACTTTTCAAGAATCTTCCGTAGATATGCCTCTTGAGATAGGCATAACTTCGACTTCTTTCTATCTCTTCGAATGTCAATTCCAAGAATCCTGGAAGCAGCTCCCAGATCCTTCATATCGAACTCCTTATTGAGTTCAGCCTTCACCCTCATCACATCTTCGACACTGTTGCTTGCTATGAGAATATCATCAACATAAAGCAACAATATAACAAATGAATTACCAGGTCGAAATCTGAAGTAAACACAATGGTCGAACTAACTTCTAATGAAACTTATGTGTGCCATGAACTTGTCGAATCTCCTATTCCACTGCCGAGGAGATTGTTTTAGCCCATATAAAGATCTTTTTAGCTTGCACACATAATCTTCCTTTCCCTTTTCGACATACCCTTCAGGTTTCCTCATCAGGATCGTTTCATCTAAATCACCATACAAGAACGCAGTCTTCACATCCATTTGTTCCAGTTCAAGGTCGAACTGTGCCACCATGGCAAGAAACATTCGAATGGACCTATACTTCACAACAGGAGAGAACACATCATTGAAGTCGACACCTTCTTTCTAAGTGAAACCCCTTGCGACCAGCCTTGCCTGGTATCTTTTCGACGTCACTCCTTCAATTCCTTCCTTAACTTTGAAAATCCATTTACAGCTGACTAACCTTGCCCCAACAGGTTTCTTGATCAGTTCCCAAGTGTGATTATCATGAAGAGATTTCATCTCATCATCCATGGCCTTCAGCCATTCAGTCTTATTTTGACTCCTCATAACTTCCTTATAATCTCTAGGTTCATCATCAAGAACCTCACTGGCAGAGATTAATGCATAAGCTATAAGATCTGCATACCCAAGTCTTTGAGGTGGTTTGATGACTCTTCTCGACCTATCTCTCGACAATAGGTAGTCATCGTCAGTTTCCTCAACTTCCTCAGCATCTTCTGCTTCTTCTTCGACTTCATCAGGGACATGCAATTCAGCATCAACATGCTCCACCTCAACAGGAATCTCTACCTGTTCCAGCTCTTCGTCAGATGTTTCTGTACTTCGACCAACATCATCAGTTTTCTTAAAAGCCATTTCAGCTTCATTGAAAACAACATCTCGACTGGTGATACACCTCCTGTGACCAGGCTCTAGGCACCATAGCCTATAAGCTTTGACTCCTTCTGGGTATCCCATGAACATGCATTTCAGAGCTCTAGGTTCGACCTTGTCTTGCCTAATGTGAGCATAGGCTATGCATCCAAATACTCTCAGTTTGTCGAGATCTGGTGGATGTCCCGACCAAACTTCTTCACGTGTCTTCATATCTAACGCTGTCGAAGGACATCTGTTTATCAGACATGTTGCTGTCGCAACAGCCTCAGCCCAGAACACCTTCTTTAACCCCGCACTAGTCAACATACATCTGACTCTCTCCAAAATAGTTCGATTAAACCTTTCAGCCAAACCATTTTGTTGTGGAGTACCTGCAGTAGTTCTATGCCTTGCAATACCAGAGGTAACACAAAAACTGTCGAATGCCTCATTGCAAAATTCAAGGCCATTGTCGGTTCTCAACCTCTTGACCTTTCTGCCAGTCTGATTTTCAACCAGAGTCTTCCAACTTTTGAAATTCTCAAAAGTTTCATCCTTAGTCTTCTGGATGAATACCCATAATTTTCTGGAATAATCATCTACTATGGATAGGAAATACCTTGCCCTAGAATGTGATGCACACCTTGCAGGCCCCCAAAGATCAGCATGGAGGTAATCAAGGGATCCATGTGTTCTTGATTTGCCTTTGTTGAACTTCACTCTGCAAGATTTTCCAAGTACACAGGGTTCACAGAACTTCAGCTTTTCGACTTTGTCTCCACCAAGCAGATTTTGTTTCCCTAATTCGACCAGACCCCTTTCACTGACATGGCCCAATCTCATGTGCCAGATTTCAGTTTTCGACAAAGGTTTCGTGGATGCAACATTTGTCGAACCACTTACAACTTCAGCCTCAAGGGTATACAAGCCTTGTTTCTTTACGCCTTTCAAGACTTCCTTCGAACCCTTCATGACTCTTAGGATACTTTTCTCTCCTTGGAAAACATATCCTTTCTTGTCGAATTCACCAAGAGAAAGCAGATTTCTCTTCAAATCAGGAACATACCTGACTTCAGTCAAAAACCTTATTGACTCATCATGGAGCTTGAATCTAACAGATCCAATACCTGCAATCTTGCAAGCCTTGTTGTTTCCCAGCAATACTGATCCACCATCTTGATCACATAATTCCTCGAACAAGTCTTTGTTTGGAGTCATGTGCCAAGTGCAACCTGAATCCATAGTCCACTCCTTCTTAGAGTCACTGCTTGAAACCACAAGAACATCAGATGATTCGAAATCATCTTGAACAATGGCAGCGTTGCCATTATCCTTCCCTCCATGATATTTCAGGCGTTCAGGGCACACCTTTCTTGTGTGACCCTCCTTCTTACAATGGTAGCATCGAATGCCAGATGCTTCGCCACTGTAAGACTTCGACTGGCTTTTGCCTTTCTTCTTGTCGAACTTACCATCCTTTCGTAAGAGTTTTCCTTTAACGGCCAAACCTTCGCCAACAGTCGAAGGTTTATGCTCCTTACGTTCATTCAAGTCCTTAGAGTACAAGGCTGATTGAACTTCTTCAAACGTCAGGGACTCCCTTCCATACAAGAGAGTTTCTTTGAAGTGAGCATGTGATCGAGGCAAAGCGCACAATAGTAACAGCACTTGATCTTCATCATCAATCTTTACATCGATATTTTCAAGATCAAGAATCAGCTTGTTGAACATATCCAACTGCTCAGCCAACACTTTGTCTTCAACCATCTTGAATGAATACAAAGCCTGCTTCAAGTAGAGTCGATTTACCAGCGATTTGGTCATATACAAACTTTCAAGTTTCACCCATAACCCTGATGCCGTCGTTTCTTTTGATACCTGCCGAAGAACCTTATCACCAAGGCTCAACAAAATTGCGCTGTGTGCTTTCTCGATCATATTTGTCTTCTCCGCCGCCGTTAATGCAGCATTCATGGCTGCCTCTCCCTTCAATGCTTCCAAACAACCCTGCTGAACCAGTAGGGCTTTCATCTTCAAGCGCCACAGACCGAAATCATTCACTCCGGTGAACTTTTCAATCTCATACTTTGTTGACGGCATCTTCTCCACGCTCACCGCACCAATTTGTTGTTAATTCAATGCCAAGAACAACGTATAAACCAAAGAATAAAGGACAAGGAAGAAAAAGAACACACGAATTGGTTATAACTGCTATTCTTTTACTTTCTCTTAAAACAAGATTACAAGTTTACAAGAATAACAAATAACCTCTCTCACCCTAAATTAGGATTTGCAGCTTAGCAATGATGAGAGACTAGTATGCTATTTATAATAAAACCTAACATACTAACTAATGGGCTTTTTCCACAAGACCCATTACACAAGCCAACTTAATAAACAAGCTAACTTAACAAATTAGGGTTTAAACACTAAAACCTAATTTAACATGCTAACAACCCTAGCATCTTCGACACAAGCATGTGAACAACCTTCGACTTCATGCTTAACCCTGTCGAACCAAGAAGCTACCCTTCGGCCATACTAGAGTTCGATCCAATATCTCACATTTTATATGATGAATTGGTGAGATGGGCAGTGACCCAAATTATTTTTAAAAAGAATATTTAATTGCTTCCGTGATATACATTGTGTGTATGTGGAATTGTGTAAACATGATAATGTTTTTGTGGGATGATGGAATGAACCGTTATTATTATTAATGTGATGATTATATGTTATATGTGGACATGTATGATTGAATGTAACATTGTGTGCATATGTTTTTGAATGTGACAATGTGTTGATGCGGTGATAGATCTGTTGTGAATATTATCATGATTGTTGTGATAATATGACGGTGATGATTGAATGATATATTTGATGTAAATATATGTGAATAATTGTGCAGCGTGTACATACTTATTCGGTGATGAAAATGGTGAGTTAAGATGAGACGATGCGGTGCATCGGATCGGTGATGTTTTAAGTATGGTATATGTGTACATTCATTCATATGCATTTGATGATGGATCCCGGTGATGTTTGGATCGTTGGTTGACATATTTACCATTGTGCGGAAATTGTGTCGGTGGGCCGTATCTCGATGAGGCGTAGATCGGTTAGGTGGATTGATTCCACGGTTTATTGGTACCACATGTATAGTGTCAGTTGTGTCATATGTATTTGTCATAACATGATTGTATGGATTTCTATGTTTTGTGTTGTAATCTATTATTGTTTGAATTGATGAATAATAGACGTGAATCTGAATATATGACAAATTGGGTGAATGATACATTATGATGTTTTGTTGCTTATGAATGCATAACATTGATTAATTGAGAATGAGACTCACCCTTACTTGTTGACAATTTTCAGATTGAGGAGTAGCGGCATTAGTGCTCGGTGAGGATGACTCGTAGAGTTTATCTGTTGTTTTGGGTCATGCCGGTCATGCTCTAATCTTGTAACACTAGGGGACGATAGTTATAGAGTTGTATGGGATTACTCTATTTTATTTGGTGTTGGATTATGTTTCCATTTGGTTATGTTGATGATCTTTCTTATTCCGCTGTGATAAATATAATTGTGTTTTTGGTAAATCGTTTCCTAATAAAGCATGACTTGACCATGATTGGTTTATTTAATTTAAATAATTGTGGCACCCTTGTGTTTATGTTTTACTCTGATATATTTATTTAAAATTGCCGCGGGGTTTAGAAGGGTGTTACAGACGTGACCCTTTTCTCCGAAGTTATAACATGTAGGTATATTGGTCCTACAATCTACCACAACGTGACTTGGTCATCCGCATTTGAAATATTTTTTCACATCAGAGTGGCACTCATTAGCACGGTGACCCATGTTACTACACCTGAAACACTTAATAGGATTGGGAGAAACACCTCCCCCACTCGGCCTCTTGCCATTAGCTGCATTCTCCTTTTCATTGTCAAGTAGGGCACTGTAAGGTCTCCCATGATTCCGATTCTGCTTTCCACTTTTCTTACTCAAACTCTTGTAGTCACCGGAATGAGCCATGTTGTCTTCTTCATAGATTCAACAATTGTTTACCAACTCTGGAAACCTATAAATTTGTTGATACCCTATAGCTCATTTGATCTCTGGACGTAGTCCATTCTCAAATTTGATACACTTTGAGAACTTCGTGGTCTCTGCATTGTAATGCGGATAAAACTTCACAAGTTCTACGAACTTAGCAACATATTCAGTAACTGTTAATTTCCCTTGTTTGAGCTCAAGGAACTCGATCTCCTTCTTCCCGCGTACATCCTCTGGAAAATATTTCCTCAGATATTCTTTACCAAACACAACCAAAGTAATAATTTCACGTGCAATTTCCCATCTCTGAATAATGCTAAGCCACCAGTTACAACCCTCTTCAGCCAACATATGCGTACCGTACCTTCTTGCCCTGAGAGAAATCCATAACACGAAAGATCCTTTCAATCTCCTTGAGCCAAATCTGTGCTCCATCAGGATCATACTTACCCTTGAAGGTAGGCGGCTTCTTTCTCTGGAACGTTCCCAAGTTACAGGATTCATCATTTCCCCTAACGTTAGTTTAATTCTACACAACTTGAGCAATAACATGCAGTGCAACTGCAATCGCAACATTATTCCTTCCAGCAATTATCTGTTTCACAACATAAATGGAAACAATGGTTAGAAGTTACTACATATAGTATACCACCGTCACACTAGACTGACTCAACAAACAAGTCGGACGGACCGACCTGCTTTGATACCAATTTTAACACCATACTTTCCCCGTTAATTAATTATAACTAAAAAAATAGTTTTTACGTAATAATCAGAGTTCACAAAATTAGGAATGTAACATTCCATAAAAATTTCATGAAGTATCAAGTCACTTCATCTTTTATTGCTCAACAATTAAATCAAATAGCGGAAGTTCAAAAATAATTCACTTCAATGGCTATAAGGCCTTAACTAAAATAACTCCACATCTTGTGGTTTAACATAATCCAAAGTTAAGATACGTAACAATGAAACAAATAAAACAACGCAAGTATAATAATCTCACGTTCCTTGTGTTACGTATCAGAGCGACACCAAAGGCTTGACCGAGCAACAGAAGCTCCACGCTTACTCAAGTACCTGAATTATCTATACTCCCGAAGAAGCACAAACACAACAACAAAAAAGGGATGAGAATTTCATTCAAATAATTATTAGTGAATATCACATGCTAAGGAGTAGTATTCACAAAACAACACAACAGTCACCTACACAATTAATTCACATAACCACACCTCGCACATTCACTATGCACAATTCACATTTAAATTATGTATGCAAAGTGATTCACCCATCGCGACACTATGCATGCGGTACCAACATAACCAATACGGTTCAAATATATTAATCCGGATGCGTGAAAATCTTTTATGTTTGAAAAATAGTATACCTTTGTAAACCTACAAGCGACGAGCAAGTAAGGCCTCAATATATATGTATTAAAACTGGATTTTCTTCTCTTGTCATCCTCTCATCATATTCATGGACTCTTTCAGTTATATATCTTTTGGTAGGCATTATAGGCTTTTATCCATGTCTCTGTGAGATAAAAATGACATCAATAACATTAAATATCTTGAATGGGTGGGTGCTTAAGATTTAAATATTATTATCTGACTCATTATTGAGTAAGCAAAATCCATTCCATTCCATTAATACTTAAAAATGACCCTATAGTCAAGAGGAATCGCCCAACCACTTAATACTAAGCCGACCTCATGGTAAGGAGATATCACTCCCTTTTTCTAGTGGCGAACTTTGTAGTTCATGATCGAGCTTGGTCAAACTTCGCCCACTATCCCTTGAGTATTCCACAGAGTCTTAGTATGCTATTATATATCTATGTACATAGTTCCTAAAACCCAAGGCATGTAGAGGCAAAATGCTTTGAGTAGTAAACCCTAGAATTACACAATCCCACAAGGATGAAGCACATACGGTAAAAATGCTTTCAGTAGTAAGTTATGACATTAAACAGTCCCTCAAGAAAGAGGCATGTAGAGGTGAAATGCTTTGGGTAGTAAGCCCTTACATTACACATACTCTCAAGCACAAAGACATGCAAGAGTGTGGGGCCCTAATTTTATCTGAGCAACTAGTCATGTTTCCAAAAAAATATATTGTTAAATTTTATTATTGTACATATTTTAATTTTACAAACAAAAATTAATAATAATAATAATAATAATAATAATAATAATAATAATAATAATAATATATTTACTTTGACTCGTTCCTCGGGTTCATAAATTTGAATCATATCTAAAATTCTCTCATTTACATTCATCATTAAAAAAATACAAAAATACAAAAAGAAGGAAATACACTTTATTTACAAGTATTTTTTAAGTAACTTTTTGATCAAACACATCTGAGCACATTAATGTAATAATTATGTATGAATTTATATATATATATATATATATATATATATATATATATATATATATATATATATATATATATATATATACACACACCAATGTATTAATATAAAAAGTAGATATGAACAAATATTAATCAATAAATAAATTAATATATGTGGATTAATGAAGTAATATGAAGAAATATATATGAATTAATAAAATAAAATGAATATATATATATATATATATATATATATATATATATATATATATATATAATAATAATAATTAATGTATCAAATATTAAATAATGTGTTAAATGAAAAATACATATGAGCAAATATTAATTAATAAATTAATATTTATGAATAATGTATTAAATATGAATTAATGAATTAATATGAATACCTATGAATGAAATAATTCATATATATTTATTTATTTAATACAATAATTCATATATTATTTTATTCATATTATTAAATTAATTCATAAATTTTTATTTATATAAATACGTTAAATAATATAATATAATTTTATAATTATTTAAATAATTTATACTAGATTTTAAAATAACTAATCTTAAAATAATAATTATTTATGTATTTTGTAATAAAAATGTACTTACAAATATTATATATTAGATAATTTTTAAAATAAATATATTTTAAATTATTATTTAATTTTAACTTTCATAAATTTAAAATATATAATAAATAGTTTATTAAATATGAAATAAATATTTATATAATTAATGAAATATGATTTAATAAAATAAATGTGTAATTTATTTTTTAATATTGCAAATTTATAATGTATATATATATATATATATATATATATATATATATATATATATATATATATATATATATATATATATATATATATATATATATATATATATATATATATACATATAGAGGAGGGATCAAATTACACCCGAAGAGTTACACCACGAGTTACACTCGTTCAAAAACTACATCTCGAATTAATATTTTTTAAATTCAACCGTTGGATTGAAACATAATATCATATAGATCATACCTATAAAGTTTGAGCTTAATCTATAATGATTTACTATATCATCAAGATATCCAAAGATTAACGTTAAAATGAGCTTTCATATAACGTTAATTTTGATGTGATTCAATGACATAGTAAATCATTATAGATTAAGCTCAAACTTTATAGATATGATCTATATGATATTATGTTTCAATCCAACGGTTGAATTTAAAAAATATTAATTCGAGATGTAGTTATTGAACGAGTGTAACTCGTGGTGTAACTCTTCGGGTGTAATTTGATCCCTCCTCATATATATATATATAGGCAAAATTATACGCACGGTCCTTTATCTTATTTTTTTGTAACAAGGTGGTCCTTTAAGTTTATTTCGCTACAAAGTGGTCCTTTATCTTAACAAACGTTTGCACGTTTGACCTTTTTGACAAACTCCGTTCCAAAAATGCTTATGTGGCAGTAACGTCGCTGATGTGTCACTTAACTGTGTTGAATAAGTATTAATTATAATATTTATTCTATATTAGGACTGAAATATGTAGCATTAACATCCCAAATTTCAAATTGCTTAGAACCCTAACTTCCCCAAATTCAATCAATGGCCTCATATGGTAGCAGCGGTCCAAATCGAAGAAGTCAGAGCTCTAATACATTAATTTCAGGTGCTTCTCAATATGAAATTGCACCCACTTGTTCGTGTGGATCCAAAGCAGTTATTAGAACAGTTAAGAAGAAAGGAAGGAACCTTGGGAAGCTATTTTGGGGATGTAGATACTTTGTGGTAAGTTTAACTTATTTTCTTGAGTCATATTTAACTTATTTTCTTGACTTGTTCATGTTTTTTAAACAGAGTGAACCTGATAATGTTGGGTGCAACTTTTTTGAGTGGTATGAGAACCATTACAATGATGAAACCAATCCAGGGATTCATGCTTCAGTAATTTCCAAATGTTCCAAATGTGAAGAAAAAGATGTAGAAATAAAGAAGCTTAGAAGGGCCTCTGCAAATAATGACAATGTGATGCAGAAGAATATGATAAAAATGATGAAGCTACAAGTCTATGTCATTATGTTTTTAGTTTTTCTTGTTGTAGGGTTGATGTTTATTTTGATCAAGCAATGGTGAATGAATGACCACCTTGTACTGCAGTGTAAAACATGAAGCTAATGATTATATCAATTCTGCATATTTTGTGTTGTATTTGTATAACATTCTGCATTGACCAATGTACGAATTATGTTACTACAATATAAGTAGAAGGACCTGGTTGTTACAAATTTAAAACAAATAGTCCTGCTTTGTTACAATCTTAAATATAATTTCCAGGTTTTGTTCATATATTTAGTACCTCAAAAATAACCTAAAGAAGAACTTAATAGATCGAAACACATCCACAATGTTGTAGATCCATAATACATTGATACAATACTCAAAATACAAAAGAAGAATCATATATGTTATAGATCCATATTAGGAACAAAATACAAAATAAGAACCATATGAGATCCAAAATACAGAATTAGAATCATATAAGATCCAAAATACAAAATAAAAATCCAACAAGATTCTATTTTCCCTTTCTCTTTATGGCCAGCTTTGGTCTCTGGCTTGTTGGTGGCTGAAATGCAGCAGTTGGTCCTTGTCTTGCCCTTTCCATTGCAAGCAATTGAGCAACTATGATGGTTTGCCGTGTCTGGACTCTTGTTGTTGGGGCTGGATTAGAGATGACTATCTTGTTTGCATTCTTTGGGTTGGTTGAGATTGGACAGTCTGTGATTCCACATTGGTGGCAGTTTGTGATTCCACATTGGTGGCAGTTTGGGATTTCCGTGGAGCAGCTGGACAAGATGCTTTGTTTGCATTAAGGACTTGAACTCCTCCTTTGTCTGGAAAATAATGTTCCAAACAAGTGCTCAATATGTGGTATGTCTGGACACAACTGTCGCGGGCGAAAAACCGTTTTGTTCCTCTTTTTTGTGGGATGAGACACCTGATGCCTTCTTTGGGCTCGAGTGCTAAAAAAAAATGATTTTTCTTTGTTTCGACCAAACTTTTTATTATTTCCAAAGGAGGAAAAGGAAAAAAGCTGCAATAACCTAAAAGTGGGGGGAGAGATCTTGGGTAAGAGGGTTGGTTATACGAAGGGAAGGTATTAGCACCCAACGTATCTATAGTACTCTATAGGTTTCTTTGCTTTGTTTTTCATTCCATATTGTTGAGAGGTTCTGTTGTGAAATAGGTGGGACCTAAGGTGTTTGTTTGATTATGCTCGCAAAGATCATCGCGATCCTCTGCATACATATCCCTTAGAGGGAATCAGAGCATCTGTAGCTCGGGGTCTACGGGTGCTAAGGTTTGAATGGTTTTTTTTGTTTTGTTTTGCTCGCCAAGGATCGACCTTGTGCCTACGTATTCTCAAAGGGATGTTGAGAAAGTCAGAGCAATCGTAGTTCCCACTTATGCTAGTGGAAGCAAAGGAAAATAGACAAATGTCGTCTAAATGCTAGATGTATCTAATCTATATCATCACATACATCTGTTTGATTTTTGAAAATCTTTTCATTATAAGCCCTGGGCCATGCCACTTATGGCGCTTAGAATGATAAAGATGTTTTTGTTTGTTTAACCAGCCTTGTGGCAAAAAACTTTCAATGAAGTCAGCCTTGTGACAAAAAGTTTTGATTAATCAGCCAGCCTTGTGGCAAAAGTTTCAATGAAGTCAGCCTTGTGACAAAAACTTTGATTAATCATCCAGTACGGTGGTAAAACAGTTTGATTGATTAGCCAGCCTTGTGGCAAAAAGAAGTTTGATTGATTAATTGTTTGTGATGATATATAAGAGATACTCCTAGCATAGAGATGAAAAATGTCTAATCTCCTAGGGTATTTGGTTTTGGATATTGGGGGATGCTTATAAGAAGCCCGTGGGTCCTTGTACGAAGCCCAAGAGGAGGCTATCCGAGGGTCCTTGCATTGTAAGCCCAAGAGGAGGCTATGGGAGGGACAATCGAGGGTCCTTGCATTGTAAGCCCAAGAGGAGGCTATGGGAGGGTCACTCGTTTGTACAAAGCCCAAGGGGAGGCATGGTATAGTTGGTTTGAGCTCTTAGAGCGATTTCACCGGGAAACCATACTCTATGTCCTAACCTAAACTAGGGAGATTCTTTGCACGAAGCCCAATAGGAGGCTATGGGGAACCTAGTGTTGTACTAAGTTGAACAAGCATATATAACACAATCACAAGTATGAACAAGTACGAACAAATATGAACAAGTACATGAACAAATATGAACAGTTATACATATATGACAAAGTGTGTGTATATAATGGAGTTTATGAAGGAAATATACCTGTAAGCATGATCCATTTGTATACACAGGGCTCGGGACTCATACTCGGGGAGAAGTCCACTTGAGTTTATTCAAAGCTATGTAAACAGGTATTTACAAAAGGGCTTGGGACTTATACCTACATGGAGGCCCATGGTATTTTTGGGAAGATTTAAAGAAACCTTCATTTTTGGTTTGTTATTCAAAGTTAAAAAAAACAGATTGAGATATGTACAAAAGGCGTACAATGAAATACCTAATTTCATGTACTTGAGTGGGTATGTACAAAAGGGCTTGGGGCTTATACCTACATGGAGGCCCATGGTATATTTATAAAACATGGTTGATTGTTTTATTTACAGACGCGTCGTTTGTTGTTTTGAAAACAGTTTGAAAAGTATTGTTTTGAAAGAGTTTTCTGTACAAAGAAAAACTGTATAAAAGGAAAAAGGAGTGGGTCTTATACTCTCTAATATTCGAGAGGCCCCACATCATTTTGAAAATCAATTGATCAATTAAAAAAAGATTTAATCAATAGTTTCAAAAAGAAATGGTTTATTGTTTTGAAAAAGAATCGCGATCGCTCGTCTTAAAACGATTTGAATTTGACAAAAGTCAACTTAATTAAGTTAAAACAAGTTTTAATGCTTAATTAAGACCTAAATGACTAGGGTTTGATCACAAAAAATATTTACAAGTGATTAGGTTAAAAAATTAAATGAAAAACAATTTTTAAAGTAATTAAAAACACTTAAAAATGTATCATTTTAAACCTAATTAAAAACATATTAAATAAATCTTTTTTTGTGATTTTTTTTGATATTCATAAAATATATGTGTTAAATAAAGAGTGTACAAAAAATGAATGAAAAATGAATTAATTTGATGTGTTAATTAATTAATTGAAGTTGTAAAAGAAAATGAAAGAAAATAGTTGTTAAAAAAATGTTTTTGGTCCCTAGGGGTGTTGAACCCACGCCCTCTCTCTTACCAACCAAAACATGGACCAACTGAGCTGCGCGTGCAGCTTGTTTATGATACGCGTTCAATACATTATATTTTAAAACAGTTATTTGAATTCTTCAAACCAAAAAACGCGCCAAGAACACAACCCTAACTGATTTTTGAAAATCATCAAATCTGTGTTGTTTTGATCAAGTGAAGGGTCTATTCCGCTCGGTTTTTCACAAGGATCATGATAGTGGCCTTTGATTTCATTTATTTTCACTCTAAAGTCATCAATTTTCTGGAAATCGTGAAGAACCCTAATTCTGAGATTGATCATGAAATTGTGTATGTGCAAGATAAATAGCAATTGATTGAGGGTTAATGATCCTTATGTGTGCAGAAATGAGATGGTATGTTCATATTTCATTTATGATGCATGATTCATAGAGTTTGAAGTTCAAGTAGCTTACCTTAAAAAACGGCAAAAGTGAGAATCGAATTCTGCAAATGAGGAGTTCCAGTTGTTGTTTCTTGATCTGGACAGCATCAATGGACCTTATGGAAGGTGTTTGATTGTCTGGAATGAACTGGAAACCTCTTGATCAATCTATGGTACCCGATCTGCAGTATGGCTTAAGTGAGGATCTAGCTTGATGATTTTGGTGTTTCAGATCATGGATGATGGTTGGAACAGTTCATATGAAGTATATGGATGATGTTTAGAAGGTTAGTTTGGACAGAATTTGCTTGGTATGGATTTTGGCATGGTAAGGCTAGTGTTATGCATATTTGGAGGTGAGATGATGATTCTGAATTTTGGGATGATTTGAGGTGTGTGAATGGTTCAAACACATCATATATGATGTTTATGAGATGTTAGAATCATTACTTTGGCCAGAACTTCAAGGGTTTGGAGGTTGGGATTTCTTCCTCACTTTGAAACTTAAAACTTGCAATTCAAGAAAGAAAGAGAAAACCTATCTTTTGTGAGGTTTTGGTGTGATTTTGAATGAGGTAATGACCTCTATTTATAGGCCAAAGAGTCTGAACTCAGAGCTTTGCAACTTGCTTCAAGAAGTGATGATTTGGCTTAAGGGATAGAAAGGAATCTTTCACATTTAATGCAATGGTTAAAAGTAACTAAACCATGGTTATTTTGGCCAAGCTTCTTATCTCTTTCCTATCTGATCTTAAACCAGAAAATATCATTCAATCATTGCTTTGGTGTGTCATTACTTGCATTATTTGGCAAATTGGTTCATAACTTTGCAAAAATGGCTTGAAATTTCAAGTGAAATGGTCACTAATGTCAAAATTCAAAACCATAGCTACACTCCATATTTTTTCATGCTCTTGGACATTTTGGAAAGCTCATGTTACACACTTCAAAACCCTAGTTGAAAGTTTCTTCAAGATCCTTAAGGAAGTGGGTGAAAAAGATCCATGAACTTTGAGAAAAATGAAGTTTCAAGTGAAATTTTCCAAAGATGCCAACTTTGAAGCTCCATATCTCTTAAATGGTTGATCTTATGGAAAAAATTTATATGTGTCAAAGTTGTTTATTGGATCAAAATCTACAACTTTCATGTTGGAAGTTTTTTTCAGTTTGTAGGTGAAATTTTGAGTTATTCCCCTCCAAAGTTTGGAAAAAACCATGAAAAACACTTAGAAAAAATTTCTAAGTATGAAAGTCAAACTTTTGACTTTTTGATTCTTGATTGATTTTCTTGATTTTTCTTGATCAAATGACTTCTCATATCATATATTGATGATTTAAAACTTCAAAAGTCATGGTTGACAAAAATTCCCCAAAAGTCAATGGTGATCTTGCACAGTTGACTTTTTCAGACGAATCGCGTTTCTGGAGATTTCAAATGAAACAGGCTATCCTCACCAAATGAATGGTATGAATGGATCACATTGAGGCATTAGAGGATATTGAGCCATGGTTTGAGTTGTGGCACCATGTCCTGATTAAAAGAGTCAGTGGTTCAGTGAATTAGGTCAAAAACCCTAATTGTCGACCTGATGAAATTGATGACTGTGGATCTTGAATTGAGATGTAATTTCCATTGGATGTTGTCATAGGGATTATTTGAGAATGATTAAAACCTTTGATTGACTTCCTGGGGATTTTTAGGGTTTCCCAAATGTGATCCCTGATTTCAGTCCCTAATAGTTCAAAACCCTAACCTGATGATTTGAAATTTCTCTGTTGATCAATCCTTGTGTAGGAGATGTTATGAGCCAATGGATTAGGTCAAAATGATGCACTTGAGGTCTTGATATCATGTCCCAAGCCATTAGGTCAAATTCTGAGCAAAAGTCAGGAGTGTGCTGTCTTCAGTCAAAACCCTAATTCAGTCGATTCAGAGCCTTTAAGCTTGCTGAAATGAATCTCTGAGGACCAAATGTTGATTGTTGATGAAGATGTTTCATTTGAGATGAAGGGAGAACAAAACCCTAATTGATTGTTACTTGTACTGATGAGTGATTTCTTGTTTAAACCCTGCTGAGTCACAAGTAGCAAACACAAACTATGCAATTTGTTAGAGATGCAAATGATGCATATGCAGATGATATGAGGTGGTATCTTAGGTCAAAAATTGGGGTATGACAGATGCCCCTATTTAAGTTTCTTCAACCTGAGACATGAAGATTGAAAATCTTCGTTTTGATAGGGTGGAAGAGACTTAAATATCAGAAGACGCAAATTTTGGACCTAAGATACCAAAATTGCGAATGATGCAAGGATATCTTTACCGAGGGATATCAAACTGACTCCACTGGGGAAAAGAGATCGGGAAGGATGTCTCAATCCGTTTTAGGAAGAGAATCCGTTTTGTCTTTTTCGGGAAAGCAAGTGTATGCTTCACCGGGGAATGATAGCTTTGTAAGAAAAGCTTACCTATCGACATTACCGACTATCAGCATGGGGATAGACTTGTTTAATAATGCGAAGGTGAAAGGTATGAAACTGTGTTACCGACTATCAGCATGGTGATAGACTTGACAAGGTAAAAAGAGTTTCAAAGGTTTGGTTAATATTACCGACTATCAGCATGGTGATAGACATGTTAATAATATAACCAGAACAAAAGGGTTACCGACTACCAGCCTCGTGATAGTGGTTCTGAAGACATGATCAATTATCAGCCAAGTGATAAAATGATTCTGGAGACTTTGCTAGGGAAATTACTTGTTATTCAGCCTTGTGAACAGTAATAAGGCCCTGATTGTCAAATGGTCTTCATGATTGATTTCCTCGAGAGGAAAAATCTTTTTGAAGAGACATAAGCTGCTCAAATGATGAGGCTATTGCTTATGGTCTATTTTTTCACGACTCTATTTGAGGAATTGGTATTTTGAATCTCTGGTAAAGACAAGGTTCTAACCAAGAATTAATTGGAAAGAAACAGTCAAACAAGACTTTGTACCCATGAGGAATGAACTCGAATGGGTATTTTCTCCTTTGTTTTGAGAGGAGAAACTAAAGCAACCTTCTTCCACGAGGAATGATCTTAGTGGGGAACTGGAGAAAGAAAGGATGTTATTTCTGCTTATGGGTGACAACCTACTAGAGAGATGACACGCCCATACTTGTTTCTTTTTTTCTTTTCTTTCTTCTTTTTTTCCTTTTTCTTCTTTTTTTCTTTTTTTTTTTGGGATAGATATATCCTGAACAAGTGAATATTGAAAAATGCAAGAATGCATAAACGATGCAAATGTGTATGAATGATGAATGTCATGAATGTAGCATGCATGCTGACGAGACTGACAGACAATGAAGTATATACTGGAGAAGGACCGACGTCGCAATACAACCAGATACTTGGCAAGTGTTCTTCAACACGGTGTAGATAACACAGGTGATGAATGGTGTTGCGTGCTTTAGACTTCTCTGGGGAAGATGAGCGTCTTTTCTCATTGAGATGAAAGAACCTCCTCACTTGGAGATGGGAAAATCTTCTTCACTGGGGATAAAAGACCTTCTTCAATGGGGATAGAAGAGCTTCTTCACTGGGGATAATTGCTTCAAGAATTCTTTTCTGGGACAAGAATACCTTTGTCTCAACAATTTTTCAGGGAGAATCCTTTTGTTCATCCTGTGGAGACGACTGCTGATGTTCCTTCCGTTGTTCACAACTCAAAGGAAAATTTCGCTTTTATTTTGAAAAAGAAAAGTGAAGTAAATTCATTTAAAACTTATTTTTTTCTTTTTTGTTTCAAAAGTGAATAACACAATTAAAGCGTCATTTTGCAAGCTGAAAGAAATTAAAGATTGCAAACAAATGGGCACAAGGCTCAAATTTATTTAATAGGATGGAAATCAGCTAAAGGCGTGATTCCATGGAGTATTTACAAAAGTTAGAAATGGTAATTATGCGGAAAAGGCTACACTGAAAGCAATAACCACTATTCCCCCTAACAACTTTGAGTTCCAACTGTGCTTGTCGCTTCAGATTGGCGATGACTTGATCGAAGATCCTTTGATGAAGTACAGACTCTTCAGGTGACGAAGTACGGACTGATGCAGTTACTTTGTCATTAATCCCTAATTTTTGCCTAGATTGCCCTTTCAGGTTTTCAATCTACCAGGATGAATTTTTTTCTGTTTATTGTCTCTAATTTTTGCCTGGACCGCCCTTTCGGGTTTTCAGTCCATCGAGACGCTCATTTTTGCCTAAGTCGCCCTTTGCGGGTTTTCGACTTACCGAGCTGTTCTTTTGTAACTTTTTAGACAAAGTATTTCTTGACTGCATCAGCATTCACAGGATGTGAGAGTTCATCACCATCCATGGTTACAAGAGTCATGGCGCCACCAGAAAATGTTCTTTTGACAACATACGGGCCTTCGTAATTAGGAGACCATTTGCCCCTAGAATCTGGTTGAAAAGACAAGATCTTTTTAAGCACGAGGTCGCCTTCTTGAAATTCACGAGGTCGAACCTTTTTGTTGAAGGCTTGTTTCATCCTTGCTTGGTATAACTTCCATGGCATAGAGCAGTCATACGTTTTTCTTCGATTAAGTTCAACTGATCGTATCTGCTTTGACACCATTCAGCCTCTGACAACTTAGTTTCCATGAGGACTCTCATTGATGGGATTTCAACTTCTACGGGGAGCACAACTTCCATGCCGTATACTAGAGAAAAGGGAGTTGCCCCTGTTGAAGTACGCACTGAAGTACGGTACCCATGTAAAGCAAATGGCAGCATTTCATGCCAGTCTTTGTAAGTGACGACCATTTTCTGGATGATCTTCTTAATGTTCTTGTTGGCAGCTTCGACGGCGCCGTTCATTTTTGGTCTGTAAGGAGAAGAATTATGATGCTCAATCTTGAATTCCTCACATAATTCTTTCATCATCTTGTTGTTCAAGTTTGAACCATTATCAGTAATGATCTTGCTGGGAATACCATATCGGCAAATGATGTTATTCTTGATAAACCTTACAACCACTTGTCTTGTAACATTGGCGTAAGATGCTGCTTCGACCCATTTGGTGAAGTAATCAATGGCTATCAAGATGAAACGATGACCGTTTGAAGCTTTCGGCTCGATCATTCCAATCATGTCGATACCCCACATGGAGAAAGGCCATGGAGACGAGAGAACGTTGAGTAGAGTCGGTGGCACATGGATCTTATCTGCGTAGATCTGGCACTTGTGACATCTCTTCACGTGTTTATAACAATCAGATTCCATTGTCAACCAATAGTAACCCGCTCTTAAGATCTTTTTGGACATTGCATGCCCGTTTGAATGAGTTCCAAAAGACCCTTCATGCACTTCATGCATTAACATGTCTGCTTCGTGTCTGTCCACGCATCTGAGCAAAACCATGTCGAAGTTTCTTTTGTATAGCACATCTCCGTTCAGGAAAAAACTGCCAGAAAGTCTCCTTAGAGTTTTCTTATCTTTGTTTGATGCCCCAAGTGGGTACTCTTGAGTTTGAAGGAAGCGTTTGATGTCGTGAAACCACGGTTTATCATCGATGACCACTTCAGTTGCAAACTGTCATACCCCAAAATTTGCCCATGCTATTTTCCATACAACAAAAAATTGAGGAAGATATGATGCTCGAAAGATGGTCGATTTCCAAGAAAAAAAAGAAAAATAAGCATATTTCCAATTTTTGAGTAATGGGCTTACATTTTTCATCTTCTCACGTGATTATGAGCCCAAGAGGAGTCCATGGTTTAAATATTTTATTTTTTGTGATATTATATCATTTATGTTTGATTTTAAGTATTTAAAATTAAATAAAATCAAGTAAATCACAAAATAATTATTTGAGTATGGGATCAAATTTTTTTGGATTAAAATCTAGATCCAATGGACAAGATTAATTGAAAAATGTGCAAGAAATAAGTTTGGAATCAAAAGTAGAAAGATTTGCACAAAATTTCAATCAAATCTTTTTGTAATTCAATTCTGGACCTAATTCCATTCATTATAAATACCTGGTCATTCAGTATGAATAAGGGGAGGAATTCTTGCAGCCAAGGCACCTATTCAGGTCCATAAAGTCTCAAGAATACGGAGAATTCGGTTCTGGAATTAGAGAAGGTTTCGAGGCTATCCAAAGATTCTAATACATTCCTTGAAGGATTCTGAAGCTAACTCAATCATCTCCAGGGACCCGAGCTGCCCAGAAGCGTAAATATACGCTCACAAAGGGAGCATACTTTCTCAAACTCGATTTCATGCTTTTACACACGCTGCATATAATTTGGTTATAGATTCGTGTTTATATTGATGTCGTGAAGCTGTCCATATGGTTTGATTTGATTTTAATCGCAGGTATTGAAGTTCACCATGGCTAGGGTTTAGAGGTCCCAAATTAGGGATCCTCGTTCTAACCAAAATTGGAGGAAGATATGGGCACCAGCATATTCGGGATGTCAATACCAATTGATCCATGGTCTTGAATTGAATTTATATTATAATACGATGCGGTTTTGATGTTTACAGGGCATGGCTACGAAGAGGTTTCGTAGCAAATCCGCAGGCGTTCGTAGCAATTCATGGGTGTCTTCACGAAGAAGACGACTCCTGGGCGCGAAACTTCTTTTTTTCAAATTTTTCTTAATTTATTTTCCGTTATATCATAAGCGGCGCATGAAGGTATCAATCGACGAACGCAGTAGGAATGGCAAAAGGCGTTTCTTGCTAAGCTGAGGAGCCTGGGTTCGAATCCCAGGTTATGCTGTTTGTTTTTACAATTTACTTAATGACGAATCCAGTGTTCCTTGCCAATCGATGCACACGGTAGAGCCTCAGATCTCCACCACCAGATCGCTCTAGTCTCCGATCCAACGTGCATCTAAAGCGCTAATCCACCATGGAACCTCACAAGCTGACCACACTGAATCATAAGCTGAGTTCTATATACTTTTATTTTTTATTTCAATAACTATAGTTTATGTATTGCCTATTTATTTAAAAAAAACTCTTTTAAATTATTTCTTTTGAATTTCTTTTTTATAAAATCTTTTATTGTTAATAATTTTTTTTTCTTTCTTTTCTCTCTCTTTATATAATTAATTTGATGATAATTCTTATTTGATTTAAATAATGAAATGGTTAGTTTAATTTAATGATTAGATTAAAATGCTTACTAGGATTAGACAATTTAATCGAAAGTTTATTTGTTTTGCCGACTTAATTAATTGGGTTAAAAACCAACAATTAATTTGTAATTTTTATTTATTCTATTAACCAGGTTAACTTGTGCCCTAATCAGGGTTCACAAGAATTTTCCCTACACTAAAATCTTTCTTTTTTTTTTCTATGCCTTTCCAGGTTTGCTTTTCAAATGCCTTCCGACTGCGCGCCACGCCGCCAAATCAAAAGCTAAGTTTCTATTTCCCTTTTCTTTAAAATATTATTTAACTTTTATTTTTTTGCCTTTTCGCCCGAAATAGGGTTTGCCTTGAATTAGCCATACACTCACTACATCCTTTTTCTTTATGTCCAATTTTTCAGGGTTGTCATAAAAAACCTCCGCCCATCAACCTTCATCAACCGAAGCTAAAGGTTCGTCAAGCCGCCAAAGCTACGGACGTTGGTAGCCCTAAACCCTATCTATTTTTATTATTACTTATGTCAAACCCTATTAAGGGATCCGCTGGTTTCTTATTCCCTTCCCCAATTATTATGTAACTGTTTACTGGTTGTATTGATTGGCCTTGAAGGCACTTAAATTGTGATATTATTTTTACTGTGTGGATAGTAATCTTAGGGAGTGCAAACCATGAACTGAACATAGATCACCTAACTACAAGATAAATGTAATCGAAGTTAACCACGTGATTGTTGCACCCACACACCTTTAGGGTAATCCCTCTGGTTGCCTTCTTGTTGCCCGTTGCCTTGTTGCCTTTAATTGCACTATATAGTCAAAGTCCCTCGATTCCGAGGATACCTAAGCAAAACAAATGTTGCCCTAAGTTCATTATCATCAATTCTGTCCCTCGAAGTTGCCTCGGTAAAAACATGATGATTTGTCCCTATTGCTAAGGTATCCTCGCATGATGCCTAAAAAGATTAATGACTATTATATCCTTCCCTTAGACTACCTGCCCTCTTTATGGCAAGGGACAGTCTTATGGCGAACGATTATTCGATGACCCTTAAACATCCAATTGAAAGACTTCCTACCCTTTATGGTATGGATAGATCCTTTCGCCTGAAAAGCTAAAAGAACGAATTTTCAAACTTAGGGTAGTTGCTACTAATTGCTCGCTCTTTTAAAATTCAAATTAAAAATACTTTTCCAACTCAATTTCAAATACTTTCAAAACAAGGCTACGCTTATTTACAAGCTAAAGTCCTTGGACAAAGTTTTTACTTTTTACACACTGCTCTTTTCAAACAAATCAAACAAATAAAGTGAGCTAAGCAATTAAGAGCCCATGGATAACCATGGATGCAAAGGGTGCCTTACACCTTCCCTTTGCATAATTTACCCCCCGAACTCAAAATCTTTTCAAAAGGTCTTTCCTGTTCTTTTAGCCTTTCCTAAATTGGATAAAATAAAAGTCGGTGGCGACTCTTGCTATCCGCGACATTTCGATATAAAAGTCAGTTCACCGTATTACAGAACTGGCGACTCTGCTGGGGATGCTTGCGAATAAAAGAGGGGTTACCTTAGAGCTAGGATCACTTTTAATTTGTTTGACTTGTTTGCTTTATCTTTAAAGGCTGTTTTGGGTATTGTGATGTGTGAAAGATCCTACACCCGGATCTAGTGTACCTTAGGTATGTGGCATGAGACCAGGGAGGCTGTACGACATGTATCGTTATGGTTGAACTGGTGGCCACCGTTAGTGCGACGCTTTGGTTTGTCCTGATGGCCCTTGAATATGATCGAGGAGACATTTGGCTACCGCGTGGTGTCACAAGCACTAATTCGCCCTTAGAACCTTAGTTGAACTTGACTTTGGCCTATAGGAAGTAGCGAGATAGCTGGCTTTAGATTCCTGACTGAAGCCGGTTGATACTCGATGCTACACTCATTGAGATTGGACTCTAGGGATGCTTTTGGCTGGCCGATCGAGTGCCATGTTGAGACAATGCCCGCGAGAAAGATCAGGGATATGAGCACCATAGAACCCGGTTACTATTCTAGGACAGGTTGAAACAACTTAAATTCAGTGGGGAGGGTACTTACCTACGAACTTCACGCAAGCCTTTAAACCTAAGGACACTTGTGTGACTTGTCTGTGCTTGCTACTAACCCTTTGGTTTTCTTGCAGGTTTTTCTTGTGGGACTCACTCGCCCTTATTACCCTACGTTTTTTCTGATGCATTGCATTCACATGACATCATACGCATAACATGATTTAACTAACCCTTTCAAGGATTTTAGGGATTTAGGGCGCACAATTTCAGGTGCTCTTATCAAGGACTGAATTCCTAATCAAGGGGCAAGAGGATTTATTTTCCTCTAGCCACATGTCTCCTAAATCAAAGACACCATACCTATCAAGGGGCAAGAGGATTTATTTTCCTCTGGCCGTATGCCTTCAAGTTCAGAGACACGATACATATCAAGGGGCAAGAGGATTTATTTTCCTCTAGCCATGTACCTTCAAATTCAGAAGTATCCCGAATTAGAGGCGATGACCCACTCGATACGGTCATTTCAAAGTCGAAAGAATATTATCATCCAAGTGCGGTGCAAATACAATCGTATCAACGATTCAATCTCAATACTCATTCAAGACAAATACAAATCTGACACTTCATTACGGGTCTTTCTTCAAAGATAATTCAGAAGTAATCAAAGAACTTCCCATCCTTTCTAGGAACCTTTCTAGGTAATCTTTTCTAAGATGTTTGATATCCTTTCTAGGAACCTTTCTAGGTAGTCTTTTCTAAGACATTTAACCTCCTTTCTAGGAACCTTTTCTAGGTATTCTTTTCTAAGATGATTCATAGGTAATCTTTTCTAAGATGATTCATATCCTTTCCAGGAGCCTTTCTAGGCAATCTTTTCTAAAGATGTCCCATCCTTTCTAGGAGCCTTTCTAGGTAGTCTTGTTTAAGACGTATCATAACCTTTCTAGGAGCCTTTCTAAGTCATTCTTGTTTAAGACATATCATACCTTTCTAGGCTAATCTTATTTAAGACATATCTCAACCTTTTTAGGTAATCTTACCTTAAAAACACTTATCCAATCTTTTCTAAAGACATCTCTTGCCCTTTCAAGGAGCTTCTCAAGTTAATCTTCTACGAGACAATTCTTCTCGAGCTTTGTCTCCTTCAAGCCAGATGCACCTAAGCGTCAATTCACCAAGATTAATGTGACGTTGTCCCGAGCATTACAACATCTGTCGAAGATCAAATTGATTACTTTGAGGGACCTTCCTAAGAATCCTAACACCTATACTCCTGGCTATAAACTCAACTCGAGCTGCACGTACCATTCCAACAGTCCTGGACATTACACAAACAATTGCCGGACATTGAAGAATAAATATTCAAGATCTGATTGATGACGGGGAAATCAAATTCAACCCTCCTGAAAACTCCTGGGATGATCACTGATCCTATGCCTAGTCATGACAAGATTGATTGACGCCTCGACGGACGAACTTTTGGATCATTAGATCTACTTTCATTTGCAAGTTATTTCCTGTTTGTTTAAACATTTGACTCATGATAGACATTATCTGTTTTAATAATCATCATCAGTGCATTGCATATGTTTGTCTTGAATAAACTATTTCGTTATCACTCATTTTAAACTGTGTCTTTACTTTGCATATGTTTTGTGATACTCGACTCCTGCTAAAGCTGTTTGCCTTTTGAGGGAGGATGACGAAAATGATACCGCAATCTCATACAATATGCTTTTGAACGGACTATGCTGATGATGTACAGGCATTGTTTCAATTCCTAAACAGTGGAGATATAAGGATGCTAATCCTTCGTCAACCCCTTTGAGCCTAAGAAGTAGAAGTTTCTTTCTTGTACTAATTAAAACCCTTGATCATAACCTGGGGCAGGGTAGTTCTCAGTTAATTTGGCTGTGCGCTCTAGTTTAAGAGAATCATTCAGTACACCTTTCAACAAAGGTTTCAATCACAAGCGGTCATCCGCACACATCAAAGAAGTGTTGGAGATGTCAATCAAAAGACAATAATGGTTCGTTAATCATCAAACAAGACAGTCAATATCTTCAAAAGAAAAAATGAAAAATATATATACAAAGAAAAGCCTGCTAAGTCAAAAATCAAAAGACGACTTAGGCAAAATCAAGGCATCCCGCTGACTGTAAGCTCAAAATAGACAGTTCAGGCAAAAGTTAGGGATATCAAAAAGATGAAAAAAGAGAAGTCAATATACAACACAAAGTTGTGATCACCAAAAGGAAGAAGTGACTGCCATCTCAAAAAGTTCTCTCTGCTTGCGAACCATCATCGTTATCAAAAGATGCAAATCCAAAGGTCTCTTGGAACCTGAACACATAAGCCGAATTAACTAAGCTTAGGATTGAAGAACATCACGAAGAGGGGATGGGTATAAATAAATTTTGAGCCATTATCCTTTGTTTCTTAAACCGTGAACCAAGCCACGTTACAACCCTTGAAAGTCCTAACTGATGCATGGTTAGTTCGAAAGCATGCTGTCACCAAAAGGTATCCTGACTCCTTAAGGTTTGCCAAAAATGCTGAGTTGATATTTCATCTTTACAAACATCACATTGTTACAAGTATCATATTTTTACAAATATCGCGCTTTTACATCTCTTGTTTTAATGTTTTTCAAAAACTCAAGACATACGTATGCATTGCATCTCATGAATTCATTATTAAACATATTCTGCTACATAATTTCAAACGTTTGGCAACAGAAAGAATTTGCAAATGGTATGACTAATGACTCAAAGTTGGCCCGACCAACAAAAATTAGTCCAAGAAGCAATGTCTCCTACGTATACAAGGGGCATGACACGTTTCGCCCAATCAATCTGGGGCAATCAAGTCAAGATTCGAAGAATCTCTCAAATGCCAAAAAGTCAAAGGCATATATCTCAAATGGGTTTCAAACTATTTCCCAATCAATTTGGGGCAATCAAGTCAAGATTCCGAGAATCTCTCAAGGATGCCAAAACAATCAAGGGGCACGCATCCAAGTAGATCTGAATCTACTTCCCTTGGGCCTATGATTACTAGGGGCATGTCGCCCATAGTGCACATTTCATAAAGTCCTCGCAAGGCGAATCTTTCCAAAAGTTCCTACTAGCAGGGGCAAATTTATGCAAGACCAGTTTGACATCTTGATCAATACTCAGTGGTGTGTCTTAATCAAATCCAGGAATGGTGGTTACTATAATACTGGGGGGAAACTTTCACCCATGCCTCCCCACAGAGCCGGGTTCACAGGATCATATCCCCACAGAGTAATCATTAAGAAGATATCTCCAAATGCTCTCGTTCCGACAAAGACATGGTTCCCCAACAAAGTTTACATCTTCAACACCACTAGTTCTCCAACACTTTGCCTTTCTCCAACATGGGTTACTAATACTTTTGTCCCCAGTCAGGATCCATCAAATTACTATTCATCCCCAAGCAGAAGTCATAAATCCCCAGCTAAACATCTTCAAGACAAGACCAGACGTCAAAATCACAAAGACATAGAGATTTATTTTCTCGACGAAGATAACATAAATCATATTCGCATACCACATGACACAAACATACATCGCATACATCACTGCATAACAAATACATAACATACGAAGCTTCTCATTCATTTTGAGAGACTCATTATGTAATCCATGCATCATGACATTGCATAAATTTAATCTTACCTTTTGCAGAATACAGGTACAGACAAACGAACGAAAACTCCAACTTTCCAAGGTCTAATTCATCTACCACGAACGGTAATGACACGATCATTTTCAAGATCTAATTCAGCTACCACGAACGGTACTGACACGGTCAATGCTCCAAGGTCTAATTCATCTACCACGAACGGTAATGACACGATCATTTTCAAGATCTAATTCAGCTATCACGAACGGTGTGGACACGATCACTGGCCTTCCCAGTCTAATTCAGTCACTACGAACGGTGCTGACACGACAATAGAATCTAATTCTATCATCACGAACGATGAAGACACGATTATCTCTTCAGATCTAATTCTATCATCACAAATGGTGTAGACACGATCATCTTTCCAAGATCTAATTCAAGTATCACGAACGATACTGACACGATCAATTCCCAAGGATCTAATTCATTTACTACGAACGGTAATGACACGATCAACGCGCAAGCAACATCTTCTCAAAATTCAACTACCAGATGGCATCCACAAGCTCATCTCCGACAAAAGTCCCTACTTCAAATAGGGCAAATTTCTTGGTATTCTTATGTTCAATCATCTTCCACCTTCAGATACCGACTGGCGCGCAGACCACTCTACATCTTCAGGTTTAAGATAATTGAACAGGGGCAGCTGTCATACCCCAAAATTTGCCCATGCTATTTTCCATACAACAAAAAATTGAGGAAGATATGATGCTCGAAAGATGGTCGATTTCCAAGAAAAAAAAGAAAAATAAGCATATTTCCAATTTTTGAGTAATGGGCTTACATTTTTCATCTTCTCACGTGATTATGAGCCCAAGAGGAGTCCATGGTTTAAATATTTTATTTTTTGTGATATTATATCATTTATGTTTGATTTTAAGTATTTAAAATTAAATAAAATCAAGTAAATCACAAAATAATTATTTGAGTATGGGATCAAATTTTTTTGGATTAAAATCTAGATCCAATGGACAAGATTAATTGAAAAATGTGCAAGAAATAAGTTTGGAATCAAAAGTAGAAAGATTTGCACAAAATTTCAATCAAATCTTTTTGTAATTCAATTCTGGACCTAATTCCATTCATTATAAATACCTGGTCATTCAGTATGAATAAGGGGAGGAATTCTTGCAGCCAAGGCACCTATTCAGGTCCATAAAGTCTCAAGAATACGGAGAATTCGGTTCTGGAATTAGAGAAGGTTTCGAGGCTATCCAAAGATTCTAATACATTCCTTGAAGGATTCTGAAGCTAACTCAATCATCTCCAGGGACCCGAGCTGCCCAGAAGCGTAAATATACGCTCACAAAGGGAGCATACTTTCTCAAACTCGATTTCATGCTTTTACACACGCTGCATATAATTTGGTTATAGATTCGTGTTTATATTGATGTCGTGAAGCTGTCCATATGGTTTGATTTGATTTTAATCGCAGGTATTGAAGTTCACCATGGCTAGGGTTTAGAGGTCCCAAATTAGGGATCCTCGTTCTAACCAAAATTGGAGGAAGATATGGGCACCAGCATATTCGGGATGTCAATACCAATTGATCCATGGTCTTGAATTGAATTTATATTATAATACGATGCGGTTTTGATGTTTACAGGGCATGACTACGAAGAGGTTTCGTAGCAAATCCGCAGGCGTTCGTAGCAATTCATGGGTGTCTTC
This sequence comes from Vicia villosa, assembly GCF_029867415.1. Taxonomy (NCBI): domain Eukaryota; kingdom Viridiplantae; phylum Streptophyta; class Magnoliopsida; order Fabales; family Fabaceae; genus Vicia; species Vicia villosa. Next base: position 419,492 of record NW_026705530.1, read on the forward strand.
ACGAAGAAGACGACTCCTGGGCGCGAAACTTCTTTTTTTCAAATTTTTCTTAATTTATTTTCCGTTATATCATAAGCGGCGCATGAAGGTATCAATCGACGAACGCAGTAGGAATGGCAAAAGGCGTTTCTTGCTAAGCTGAGGAGCCTGGGTTCGAATCCCAGGTTATGCTGTTTGTTTTTACAATTTACTTAATGACGAATCCAGTGTTCCTTGCCAATCGATGCACACGGTAGAGCCTCAGATCTCCACCACCAGATCGCTCTAGTCTCCGATCCAACGTGCATCTAAAGCGCTAATCCACCATGGAACCTCACAAGCTGACCACACTGAATCATAAGCTGAGTTCTATATACTTTTATTTTTTATTTCAATAACTATAGTTTATGTATTGCCTATTTATTTAAAAAAAACTCTTTTAAATTATTTCTTTTGAATTTCTTTTTTATAAAATCTTTTATTGTTAATAATTTTTTTTTCTTTCTTTTCTCTCTCTTTATATAATTAATTTGATGATAATTCTTATTTGATTTAAATAATGAAATGGTTAGTTTAATTTAATGATTAGATTAAAATGCTTACTAGGATTAGACAATTTAATCGAAAGTTTATTTGTTTTGCCGACTTAATTAATTGGGTTAAAAACCAACAATTAATTTGTAATTTTTATTTATTCTATTAACCAGGTTAACTTGTGCCCTAATCAGGGTTCACAAGAATTTTCCCTACACTAAAATCTTTCTTTTTTTTTTCTATGCCTTTCCAGGTTTGCTTTTCAAATGCCTTCCGACCGCGCGCCACGCCGCCAAATCAAAAGCTAAGTTTCTATTTCCCTTTTCTTTAAAATATTATTTAACTTTTATTTTTTTGCCTTTTCGCCCGAAATAGGGTTTGCCTTGAATTAGCCATACACTCACTACATCCTTTTTCTTTATGTCCAATTTTTCAGGGTTGTCATAAAAAACCTCCGCCCATCAACCTTCATCAACCGAAGCTAAAGGTTCGTCAAGCCGCCAAAGCTACGGACGTTGGTAGCCCTAAACCCTATCTATTTTTATTATTACTTATGTCAAACCCTATTAAGGGATCCGCTGGTTTCTTATTCCCTTCCCCAATTATTATGTAACTGTTTACTGGTTGTATTGATTGGCCTTGAAGGCACTTAAATTGTGATATTATTTTTACTGTGTGGATAGTAATCTTAGGGAGTGCAAACCATGAACTGAACATAGATCACCTAACTACAAGATAAATGTAATCGAAGTTAACCACGTGATTGCTGCACCCACACACCTTTAGGGTAATCCCTCTGGTTGCCTTCTTGTTGCCCGTTGCCTTGTTGCCTTTAATTGCACTATATAGTCAAAGTCCCTCGATTCCGAGGATACCTAAGCAAAACAAATGTTGCCCTAAGTTCATTATCATCAATTCTGTCCCTCGAAGTTGCCTCGGTAAAAACATGATGATTTGTCCCTATTGCTAAGGTATCCTCGCATGATGCCTAAAAAGATTAATGACTATTATATCCTTCCCTTAGACTACCTGCCCTCTTTATGGCAAGGGACAGTCTTATGGCGAACGATTATTCGATGACCCTTAAACATCCAATTGAAAGACTTCCTACCCTTTATGGTATGGATAGATCCTTTCGCCTGAAAAGCTAAAAGAACGAATTTTCAAACTTAGGGTAGTTGCTACTAATTGCTCGCTCTTTTAAAATTCAAATTAAAAATACTTTTCCAACTCAATTTCAAATACTTTCAAAACAAGGCTACGCTTATTTACAAGCTAAAGTCCTTGGACAAAGTTTTTACTTTTTACACACTGCTCTTTTCAAACAAATCAAACAAATAAAGTGAGCTAAGCAATTAAGAGCCCATGGATAACCATGGATGCAAAGGGTGCCTTAAACCTTCCCTTTGCATAATTTACCCCCCGAACTCAAAATCTTTTCAAAAGGTCTTTCCTGTTCTTTTAGCCTTTCCTAAATTGGATAAAATAAAAGTCGGTGGCGACTCTTGCTATCCGCGACATTTCGATATAAAAGTCAGTTCACCGTATTACACAAACACATAGGCGGGCCTTTCAAGGCGCGTAATTCTGACTGTAGGCATATCATTCCAATGATTGACTTTGAACATGGAAGATAGAGTAGCCAAGGCGTCTGCCATTCGATTCTGATCTCGAGGTATATGATGCAATTCAACCTTGTTGAAGAAAGTCAACAGACGTCTTGCATAATCTCTGTAAGGAATCAAGCCAGGGTGGTAAGTTTCCCACTTGTCTTTAATTTGGTTGATCACAAGGGCTGAATCTCCATATATGTCGAGGATTTTGATCCTTAAGTCAATGGCTTCTTCGAGACCCATGATACAAGCTTCGTATTCTGCGATGTTGTTGGTGCAATCAAATAGCAGTCTGGCGGAGAACGGGATATGAGTACCCTTGGGAGTGATGACGATTGCCCCAATTCCATTGCCAAAAGCGTTTACTGCTCCATCAAAAATTAGGCCCCATCTTGATCCAGGCTCAGGACCTTCTTCTGGTAACGGTTCGTCACAATCTTTCATCTTCAAGTACAAGACATCTTCATCAGGAAAGTCAAACTTGAGAGATTGATATTCATTAATTGGTTGATGCGCCAAATGATCGGCGAGAATGCTTCCTTTGACGGCTTTTTGAGCACGGTATTCAATGTCATATTCGGATAATAGCATTTGCCATCGAGCAATCCTTCCTGTTAAGGCAGGCTTTTCAAAGACGTACTTGATCGGATCCATTTTGGAGATTAACCAAGTAGTATTGTTGATCATGTATTGGCGGAGACGTTTTGAAGCCCAAGCCAAAGCACAACATGTTTTTTCGAGCATGGAGTAACGAGACTCACAGTCTGTGAATTTCTTACTCAGGTAATAGATGGCATGCTCCTTCTTACCGGTTTCATCTTGCTGTCCAAGCATACAACCCATGGATTCTTCCAACACAGTAAGGTACATGATTAATGGTCTTCCTTCAACTGGAGGAATCAATATTGGTGGTTCTAACAGGTACTCTTTGATACTGTCGAACGCTTTCTGGCAATTCTCAGTCCATACAACCCCTTGATCTTTGCGGAGAAGCTTGAAAAATTGGCCCACAAGTAGCAGTCATTTGAGAGATGAATCTGGAGATATAGTTTAATCATCCGAGAAATCCTCTTACTTGCTTTTCAGTTTTTGGTGCAGGCATCTCTTGAATAGCTCTGACTTTGTCGGGATCTACTTCAATACCTCTTTGGCTGACAATGAAACCCAAGAGTTTTCTAGATCTAACCCCAAAAGTACATTTGTTAGGATTCAAGCGAAGCTGATATTTCCTTAGTCGTTGAAACAACTTCAAAAGGTATTCAATATGTTCTTCTTCTGTGCTGGACTTGGCTATCATGTCGTCCACATAAACTTCTATTTCTTTATGCATCATGTCATGAAAGAGAGTAGTCATCGCTCTTTGGTAAGTTGCGCCTGCATTCTTTAATCCAAATGGCGTCACTTTGTAGCAAAATGTCCCCCATGGGGTGATGAAAGATGTCTTCTCCATGTCTTCAGGAGCCATCTTGATCTGATTATAACCGGAGAACCCGTCCATGAAGGAAAAGACGTTGAACTTAGCGGTGTTATCGACCAGCATGTCGATATGTGGTAATGGAAAGTCATCTTTTGGACTGGCTTTGTTCAAGTCACGGTAGTCAACACACATTCTGACTTTGCCATCTTTCTTCGGAACTGGCACTATGTTGGCTAACCATTGAGGATACTCTGAGGTGACTAGAAAACCTGCGTCGAGTTGCTTTTGAACTTCCACTTTGATCTTGTTAGCCATATCAGGGTGAGTCCTTCGCAATTTCTGCTTAACTGGCGGACATTCTGGCTTCAATGGCAAGTAATGCTGAACAATATTGGTATCCAACCCAGGCATGTCTTGGTAGGACCAGGCAAACACGTCAACATATTCTTTCAGGAGGTCGGTCAACTTACTCTTGATATCAGCATCAAGCAGCGATCCAATGGTCACTTCTTTTTTTGTCTTCTTCAGAACCCAAGTTGATCTTTTCTAAAGGCTCTTTGTGAGGCAGAATGGCTTTTTCCTCGTGCTTAAGTAATCGAGAGATCTCGTCCGGGATCTCCTCTTCTTCCTCTTCTTCGGCTTCGAACACAGGAAACTCAAAGTTGGGAGAGGGCATAGGGTTATTGCATTCAATGGGTTTATCAATAGTAAATCTGCACATGTGATTTATATCTATTTCAGAAAATTTATGAATGCAGGAGTGTATGCAGATTTTTTTTGAAAAAGTTTTTTTTTTTTATTTTTTTTTTTATTTTTTTATTTCGGTTTTTTAGGACTACCATTTCCAGAAAAAAGCAAAAATAAAACATATAGTGTAGGGAATTCAAAATGACACTTTATTTATGATTCATTTTTTGAAACAAAGCCCTAAACACAAACTCATTTGTCTTGGGCAGGACAAAGAGGGAAACTTTTAAAACAAAGCCCTATACACAAAGTTATTTGGGCGGAACATTTAAAAGCAAAGCCCTATAAAACATCTCTCTGCTTTGGGCAAGGCAGGAGGTCAAAATAACAGCGAGGTGATTACTTTGAGCGGCGAACAACATTCGGAACGTCGACAGCTTTCCAGTAGCAACGAACTCCTCTGTGTATTATGTATTCAGGAAAAATCTCCCCAGAATTGTCTTCAGTATTGACATCGACTGCTGGTCGAGCAGGATTTGAAGGTCCTGGTTTGTCACTCTTGTTCTTTGTAGAGTTGAAACGGTCTTCTTCTACTTCTTGAAGAGCATAAGACGAGTCACAATCTTCAGAATTTTCAGGGTGTATTTTCCAGTCTTCAGGATGAAGAGACTCATTGTCAGCGACACTTTCTGAGTCAGTTGCGGGACCATCTTCCCCTTCATCTTCAAAAATGGCATTTATGTGATAGTAACCATCTTCAGGATTATGAACCTTGGCAGATGCATTGAAGCTGAAATCTTCAGTAATTTCAGGTTGCTGAGAAAATTGGGAGCATTGGTAAGCCTCTTCTAGTTGACTATTGCATTCAAAGGAATCTCCCCATCCAGTTGGTTGGATATCCTCAATCGCAATCTTGTAACTTTCAGGTGCAGTGTATTTCACCATATAATCAAATTTCCCACTTGGTTGTCCCAAGGTGTCCCAGATTTCTGCAGGAACAGGCTCAGTTTCTTTGCCTTTGGGTTTCTCTGACGGAGGATATGGTTCTTCCTGAGATATGTATCCCGAGTCATTGAGATAACATTTCCATTCTTTTTCAGGATCAGGTAGACCTTCTTCGATGCATTCTTCGATAAGGACATTAACCTCTTGAGGAATTGGGTTAAGGAATCCTCCACTAATGAATGTTTCCTTGATCGGACGAAGGGTTTCATCCTTCTTGGTGCAGTTTGAGAACATCGGTGAACATCCGAGCCCTGCTCTAGTTTCATTCTTGGTAGGGATCACAACTTGCCCCCAGCCAGTGGTAGTTCCATCTTTCACTACTTTTACTGCCTCTTTGTAAGAAGAGATTGATGCTTTCTTTTTGGAAGATTCGTCTTCTAGAGAGAGACCTTGGAACTGAGTTCCTTCCACATCATCAGCACTGATAAAAGAGAAATTGGATAAATGACTCACCATTAAGGCTTGTTCTCCACTTATTGTTACCAATTTTCCATTTGTTACAAATTTTAACTTTTGATGGAGCGTAGAAGTTACTGCCCCTGCTTCATGGATCCATGGTCGTCCTAACAGACAGCTATAAGCAGCTTGAATGTCCATGACCTGGAAGGTGATTTGAAATGTATGTGGACCAATTGTCATGGGAAGGTTGACTTCGCCGATAACAAATTTTTGCGATCCATCAAATGCTTTGACTATTACACCACTGAATTTCATAGGCATTCCTTGGTAAGACAAGCGAGCAAGAGTCGTCTTTGGCATCACATTCAAGGAAGATCCGGTGTCTACCAACACATTGGACAAAGAGTCTGACTGACAATTCATAGAAATGTGCAAAGCAAGATTGTGATTTTTACCCTCCTCGGGGAGTTCTTCATCACAGAAGCTTAAATTGTTGCAAGCTGTTATATTAGCTATTATTCTATCAAAATGATCAACAGTCACATCATGATCTACAAAAGCTTGATCCAAGACCTTCATCAGGGCTTCCCTGTGGGCTTCTGAATTCAACAGCAATGAAAGTATTGAGATTTTCGAAGGAGTCTGCATAAGCTGATCCACAATCTTATATTCACTTCTTTTGATAAGCTTCAAAATTTCATCAAAATCAGGATTCACATTGGTTCCACTGGATTGACCAACATCAGTGTTTGTATTACTGACAGGAGTTTCCACAGGATTCCCCACTGGTGTATTAACAGGATTTTGCCCAGTTACAGGAGTACTAGGCTGCTTTGGAGGTAGTGGAGTATATACACGTCCACTTCTTGTTACTCGACTCACATCAGCGATGTTTACGACAGATGAAAGAGTAGGTAAAGGAACTTCTTGTCCATCCTTTATCATTGTAGCATTGTAGTTGTATGGAACTGCCTTGTCAGAGTCATAAGGAACAGGTCCAGGTAGACAAATGATTAAAGGAGCAACAGGAACCTTCGGCTTGTTGTAAGTAACTTCCATGCGCTCAGGCATGTTGAAATGAGGAACGATGACGTTAACTGTAGGCATTTCCGAGTTGATATCTGAGACTAAAAGCTCATGCGGATAACATCCTATCATGTTAACTTCATTTTCATCCCTATTTCTGTAGATCTCAATAGTACCATTATCTAGCAAAACTTGGAGATCTCTTCTCACAATCGAACACCCGTGAGGATCCACACAACATATTCTACAGGAACCGTATTGATGCTGGCGAAAATTCTGCCCCCGACAAAGAGTGGCGTGCATTTGTACCAAATCTGCTCTTGAGAAGTTGATATTATAGACTCGGTATTGGCCAGGACATCCATATACCATGTTTACAACATGCCCTCCATGATTGGGCAGCGGATTTGCTTGCACATTAGGATTCAAATTTCTGAAAGAGAGGAGATTAGATCTAACCAACCTCTGAACTTCATATTTCAAAGCTATGCAATGCTCAAGATCATGGCCAGGTGCTCCTTGATGATAAGGGCATGAGACCTCAGCTTTGTACCACCATGGGAGTTTCTCAGGTACTGGTGGTGGTGCTCTAGTTTGAACAAGACCTTTTTCAATCAAAGCAGGGTACAACTCTGTATAGGTCATTGGAATCGGATCGAACTGTGGAGCTCTTTGCACACGATTTTGATTATTGTTAAACTGCTGAACCTGTGGTCGAGGCTGTTGTTGTTGAAACTGAGGAGTAAATCCCGGATTTGGTGTTGTGTTAACGACTGGTGTGATAGAAGCAACCTGTCGTTGACGATTGACATTTCCTCTTGGCTTCCCTTGGGACACCATGTCAACACTTTGTTCCTTCTTCTTTGGGAAACCACTTCCGAACTTTTTGGTTCCGCTTGAAGATCCACCTTCTTTAGTCAAACGTCCTGTTCGGACTCCTTCTTCTAGACGCATACCCATGTTTACCATTTCGGTGAAATCACTTGGAGCACTAGCAATCATGCGTTCATAATAAAACGGACTGAGAGTATTCAAGAATATCTTTGTCATCTCTTTCTCTTTTAATGGTGGATTAATCTGAGCAGCAGTTTCTCTCCATCGTTGGGCATACTCTTTGAAAGCTTCATGATCTTTCTGAGCCATGGACCGAAGCTGATCTCTGTCTGGAGCCATATCCGAGTTATACTTGTATTGTCGGACAAAGGCCTCACCCAGGTCATTGAATGTTCGAATATTAGTGCTATCCAAACCTGTGTACCACTTCAGTGCGGCACCAGTCAAACTGTCTTGAAAGTAATGGATGAGCAACTGATGATTATCTGCATAAGTAGACATCTTTCTGGCATACATCACAAGATGGCTTTGTGGACAAGAACTACCTTTGTATTTCTCAAAGTCAGGGACCTTGAATTTAGCAGGTATTTGTACACTGGGAACCAAACATAGTTCCTGGGCATTCTTTCCAAACAAATCTTTTCCACGGATAGCTTTAACTTCCAACTGCATCTTGTTGAACTGCTCTTGGAGATCTTCCACAAGGTTACGCTGATTTGTGCTATCACCTTGATCATGATAAATCTCATTTCCATCGTAAGGAACAGTGTGAACCGTAGGGGTCGGAACTGTCATAGTGGGTTGAGAAAGTGCCATAGTGATTTGGGAAAAAGTTACCCCTGAATGTGGAATAAACGCCGAACCCTGTGCAGCAGGCGCTTCAGTTGTAGCTGTTTGAACCCCAGAGAAATTATGGCGAAAACCTGTACCAAAGCTAAAAGGCGTGCCCCAACCTTCTGGCATGGAGAAAGATGGAATACTGAATGCAACTGTAGAAACTGGAGTAGTGACTTCAGATGTTACTGTCGCTTGACTGTTAGGTGGCGGCGGCTGATTCTGTGCGGCCATCAAGGAGTCAACCAAAGTAGTGAGACTTTCCAACTTTTCCTGAAGGGTGGTGACTGTACCACGGAGCTCAATATTCTCTTGTTCAGAGTGTTCCATTACTCTTCTTCTGCTTGAACGAGTATTGTATCTGTGATCTGATTGCGAGCGCGGTCGAGAAACTTTGAGACGCGACAGCTTGACGATCTAATGGAGAAAGATCCAAAAGATAAGACTCTATACAACAGACTCGATATGCAGAATGATGTATGCTAAAAAGAAATTTATGATTTTTCCAAACATTTTAAAGATTATTTTCTTGCAAACATTTGAACACAAACAAATCTTTTATTCATTCATCTTTTTTTTATTTTTTTATTTTTTATTTTTTTTTTATTGCAATAATGGGAAATGTTACAATATTGGAGCGTAGCTCCTTACAAAAGCAAATGATAAATAAAAAGCTAAACAAATATAAGCATCTTCATCAGATGAAGAACCAAATGCATTGTGCAGCTTGAGCTTCATGATTTCTTTCCCATAGTGAGCTTTCAATTCGGCCTTTTCAGCTCTCAGCTTGTCAACAACATTCTTCCAATCATCAGGAGTCGGAGCGTTGCTTGTTGAGCCTTCCAGATTTTTCTTGCTTTCTCTAATGTACCTCTTGATTGCAGCGTCTTTCTGGCGAATCTTCTCATCTTTACTCATGAGCCATCCATCTTGACAGTAGAGTGTTTCTTCGTGATCTTTCACTCTTTTCTTCAACTTTCTATTTTCCACCTCAGTGCTACGAAATTTTTCTTCCCAAGCATCTTTTTCTATCCTCATCTTAGCCAAAGTGTCTTGGTATTCCTCCATAGTGGGAATGTTGGGTCGTTGAGATACTGCAGGAAGCATGGGTTTTTCATAAGCATAAGGCATTTGGAACTCTTTTGCTCTTTTCTTTACCCAGCAGGTGTAGGCGTCCATGGCAATGCAATTTCTTTCCTCGCCTTTTTCTTTCCATCGGACGTCGTACCAAGCTCTCACCATTCTCGCTTTCAACCTTTTAGGATTATCCCCTTCTCGGTAGAAGTATCCTTCCACTGAGGGACCAACAGGTTTAACTGAATTTGCATACCCGAGTTGTCGTCGGGCTAAGATCGGATTGTAGTTAATTCCTCCTTGCGTACCAATGAGGGGTACGTTGGCGAACTCTCCACAACTTTCAATGGTTTCTGTACCACAGCGAGCCAAGGTATACCAACGAATATCATTATTAGTAAGAGACATAAGTCTTCGAGGCCAACGCAAACCTTCTCGGTTTTCCGTGAAAATAGGAGACTCAGGTAAGTGTGAAACAATCCACTTGAACAACAAAGGTGCACAACATACAATGATTCCACCGCCTTGGCGATTCCTATGATGGACAGAGAAATACATGTCACCAAGCAAAGTCGGAACGGGATTTCCAATTAGAAAGATTTTTATGGCATTGATATCAACAAAGTTGTCGACATTGGGAAACAGAACCAACCCATAGATGAGCAAGGCTAGTATAGCTTCAAAAGCTATCATGCTACCAGTTTCGATGAAATCAAAGGCTTTCTTTATCAGGAAGTGTGAGGTTAAACCCGAGAGGTTTCCTTTGGTAGTCCAATTACTCTCTACTTCAGACTTTTTCATGTGGATACTTGCTGCAATGACGTGTGACTTAGGAATGGCTTCCAAACCATTGAAGGGTATTTTGTCAGACACAGGAATACCTAAAAGATTGGCATATTCTTCCAAGGTCGGTACCAACTGGTAGTCTGGAAAGGTAAAACAACGGTAGACGGGATCATAGAACTGAACCATAGTTTTGAGAAGTCCTTCATCAACATGAGTGTTCAAGATAGGCAAAAGCTTTCCATAACCTTTCCTAAAATTAGAAGGATCTTGTACAGAAGACGCTAACTCTATCAGTCTTTCTACATCAGGCGCTTTGAAACCGTACTTTTTGGTATACCTTTTTTCCATAACTTAATCCTATAATGTTTGCAAAGAAAATTTCTCTAAATCTTTGGAAAAATCATGTTTTTTATGGAAAAAGATGGGTTTTTTAATGAATGTATGAATGCATGGATGCGTGGATGCCACATATTCAAACATGGTAAAACAAACATGGTAACGCAAACAGGGTAACGCGAACATGGTAACGCATACATGGTAACACAAACATGGTAACGCATAGGTTCAAAGGTCCAAAGTCACGAGCATGAGGTCAGAGAACCAAAAATGGGATAGATCTAGTTAATCACCTGCAAAACATGTTCTACTGATACGTCAGAGTCTACATTTTTCTTTCGGATATTACCGGCCTTCCACAATTAAACTCATGAGCCAGTAATATTCTCAAGAAAAACTCGTCTGAGTGTGGTTCTCCGCATGACAACTAATCCAAGTCTTCACCTGAATAGTTTCTGCACCACAACCTAATAAGGCCAGGATGGGTTGGGGTTCTACGGTCTCTCAGCTTCTACAGTTCAATGAAAGTAATAATGTCTTCGCTACGAAACATGCTAAACATATATTACCAACAAGGAACCTCCACTGAGCGGAAGGATTCTCACGTGCGCCTGCACATGACTATACCCTCCACCTAATTTCTTATGTGTACTTAATCCGGGTTAGGATTTGTCCATAATGTATCACTTGTAACAGAACCACACAAGTAACAGAACAAGAACCACACATATAACAAAAAATGAAATGAAAAAAATAAAGAAAATAGAAATAACCCTTCCTTTGGAAACAATAAAAAGATGGTCCCCAGTGGAGTCGCCATTTTTCTGTCGCGGGCGAAAAACCGTTTTGTTCCTCTTTTTTGTGGGATGAGACACCTGATGCCTTCTTTGGGCTCGAGTGCTAAAAAAAATGATTTTTCTTTGTTTCGACCAAACTTTTTATTATTTCCAAAGGAGGAAAAGGAAAAAAGCTGCAATAACCTAAAAGTGGGGGGAGAGATCTTGGGTAAGAGGGTTGGTTATACGAAGGGAAGGTATTAGCACCCAACGTATCTATAGTACTCTATAGGTTTCTTTGCTTTGTTTTTCATTCCATATTGTTGAGAGGTTCTGTTGTGAAATAGGTGGGACCTAAGGTGTTTGTTTGATTATGCTCGCAAAGATCATCGCGATCCTCTGCATACATATCCCTTAGAGGGAATCAGAGCATCTGTAGCTCGGGGTCTACGGGTGCTAAGGTTTGAATGGTTTTTTTTGTTTTGTTTTGCTCGCCAAGGATCGACCTTGTGCCTACGTATTCTCAAAGGGATGGTGAGAAAGTCAGAGCAATCGTAGTTCCCACTTATGCTAGTGGAAGCAAAGGAAAATAGACAAATGTCGTCTAAATGCTAGATGTATCTAATCTATATCATCACATACATCTGTTTGATTTTTGAAAATCTTTTCATTATAAGCCCTGGGCCATGCCACTTATGGCGCTTAGAATGATAAAGATGTTTTTGTTTGTTTAACCAGCCTTGTGGCAAAAAACTTTCAATGAAGTCAGCCTTGTGACAAAAAGTTTTGATTAATCAGCCAGCCTTGTGGCAAAACTTTCAATGAAGTCAGCCTTGTGACAAAAACTTTGATTAATCATCCAGTACGGTGGTAAAACAGTTTGATTGATTAGCCAGCCTTGTGGCAAAAAGAAGTTTGATTGATTAATTGTTTGTGATGATATATAAGAGATACTCCTAGCATAGAGATGAAAAATGTCTAATCTCCTAGGGTATTTGGTTTTGGATATTGGGGGATGCTTATAAGAAGCCCGTGGGTCCTTGTACGAAGCCCAAGAGGAGGCTATCCGAGGGTCCTTGCATTGTAAGCCCAAGAGGAGGCTATGGGAGGGACAATCGAGGGTCCTTGCATTGTAAGCCCAAGAGGAGGCTATGGGAGGGTCACTCGTTTGTACAAAGCCCAAGGGGAGGCATGGTATAGTTGGTTTGAGCTCTTAGAGCGATTTCACCGGGAAACCATACTCTATGTCCTAACCTAAACTAGGGAGATTCTTTGCACGAAGCCCAATAGGAGGCTATGGGGAACCTAGTGTTGTACTAAGTTGAACAAGCATATATAACACAATCACAAGTATGAACAAGTACAAACAAATATGAACAAGTACATGAACAAATATGAACAGTTATACATATATGACAAAGTGTGTGTATATAATGGAGTTTATGAAGGAAATATACCTGTAAGCATGATCCATTTGTATACACAGGGCTCGGGACTCGTACTCGGGGAGAAGTCCACTTGAGTTTATTCAAAGCTATGTAAACAGGTATTTACAAAAGGGCTTGGGACTTATACCTACATGGAGGCCCATGGTATTTTTGGGAAGATTTAAAGAAACCTTCATTTTTGGTTTGTTATTCAAAGTTAAAAAAAACAGATTGAGATATGTACAAAAGGCGTACAATGAAATACCTAATTTCATGTACTTGAGTGGGTATGTACAAAAGGGCTTGGGGCTTATACCTACATGGAGGCCCATGGTATATTTATAAAACATGGTTGATTGTTTTATTTACAGACGCGTCGTTTGTTGTTTTGAAAACAGTTTGAAAAGTATTGTTTTGAAAGAGTTTTCTGTACAAAGAAAAACTGTATAAAAGGAAAAAGGAGTGGGTCTTATACTCTCTAATATTCGAGAGGCCCCACATCATTTTGAAAATCAATTGATCAATTAAAAAAAGATTTAATCAATAGTTTCAAAAAGAAATGGTTTATTGTTTTGAAAAAGAATCGCGATCGCTCGTCTTAAAACGATTTGAATTTGACAAAAGTCAACTTAATTAAGTTAAAACAAGTTTTAATGCTTAATTAAGACCTAAATGACTAGGGTTTGATCACAAAAAATATTTACAAGTGATTAGGTTAAAAATTTAAATGAAAAACAATTTTTAAAGTAATTAAAAACACTTAAAAATGTATCATTTTAAACCTAATTAAAAACATATTAAATAAATCTTTTTTTGTGATTTTTTTGATATTCATAAAATATATGTGTTAAATAAAGAGTGTACAAAAAATGAATGAAAAATGAATTAATTTGATGTGTTAATTAATTAATTGAAGTTGTAAAAGAAAATGAAAGAAAATAGTTGTTAAAAAAATGTTTTTGGTCCCTAGGGGTGTTGAACCCACGCCCTCTCTCTTACCAACCAAAACATGGACCAACTGAGCTGCGCGTGCAGCTTGTTTATGATACGCGTTCAATACATTATATTTTAAAACAGTTATTTGAATTCTTCAAACCAAAAAACGCGCCAAGAACACAACCCTAACTGATTTTTGAAAATCATCAAATCTGTGTTGTTTTGATCAAGTGAAGGGTCTATTCCGCTCGGTTTTTCACAAGGATCATGATAGTGGCCTTTGATTTCATTTATTTTCACTCTAAAGTCATCAATTTTCTGGAAATCGTGAAGAACCCTAATTCTGAGATTGATCATGAAATTGTGTATGTGCAAGATAAATAGCAATTGATTGAGGGTTAATGATCCTTATGTGTGCAGAAATGAGATGGTATGTTCATATTTCATTTATGATGCATGATTCATAGAGTTTGAAGTTCAAGTAGCTTACCTTCAAAAACGGCAAAAGTGAGAATCGAATTCTGCAAATGAGGAGTTCCAGTTGTTGTTTCTTGATCTGGACAGCATCAATGGACCTTATGGAAGGTGTTTGATTGTCTGGAATGAACTGGAAACCTCTTGATCAATCTATGGTACCCGATCTGCAGTATGGCTTAAGTGAGGATCTAGCTTGATGATTTTGGTGTTTCAGATCATGGATGATGGTTGGAACAGTTCATATGAAGTATATGGATGATGTTTAGAAGGTTAGTTTGGACAGAATTTGCTTGGTATGGATTTTGGCATGATAAGGCTAGTGTTATGCATATTTGGAGGTGAGATGATGATTCTGAATTTTGGGATGATTTGAGGTGTGTGAATGGTTCAAACACATCATATATGATGTTTATGAGATGTTAGAATCATTACTTTGGCCAGAACTTCAAGGGTTTGGAGGTTGGGATTTCTTCCTCACTTTGAAACTTAAAACTTGCAATTCAAGAAAGAAAGAGAAAACCTATCTTTTGTGAGGTTTTGGTGTGATTTTGAATGAGGTAATGACCTCTATTTATAGGCCAAAGAGTCTGAACTCAGAGCTTTGCAACTTGCTTCAAGAAGTGATGATTTGGCTTAAGGGATAGAAAGGAATCTTTCACATTTAATGCAATGGTTAAAAGTAACTAAACCATGGTTATTTTGGCCAAGCTTCTTATCTCTTTCCTATCTGATCTTAAACCAGAAAATATCATTCAATCATTGCTTTGGTGTGTCATTACTTGCATTATTTGGCAAATTGGTTCATAACTTTGCAAAAATGGCTTGAAATTTCAAGTGAAATGGTCACTAATGTCAAAATTCAAAACCATAGCTACACTCCATATTTTTTCATGCTCTTGGACATTTTGGAAAGCTCATGTTACACACTTCAAAACCCTAGTTGAAAGTTTCTTCAAGATCCTTAAGGAAGTGGGTGAAAAAGATCCATGAACTTTGAGAAAAATGAAGTTTCAAGTGAAATTTTCCAAAGATGCCAACTTTGAAGCTCCATATCTCTTAAATGGTTGATCTTATGGAAAAAATTTATATGTGTCAAAGTTGTTTATTGGATCAAAATCTACAACTTTCATGTTGGAAGTTTTTTTCAGTTTGTAGGTGAAATTTTGAGTTATTCCCCTCCAAAGTTTGGAAAAAACCATGAAAAACACTTAGAAAAAATTTCTAAGTATGAAAGTCAAACTTTTGACTTTTTGATTCTTGATTGATTTTCTTGATTTTTCTTGATCAAATGACTTCTCATATCATATATTGATGATTTAAAACTTCAAAAGTCATGGTTGACCAAAATTCCCCAAAAGTCAATGGTGATCTTGCACAGTTGACTTTTTCAGACGAATCGCGTTTCTGGAGATTTCAAATGAAACAGGCTATCCTCACCAAATGAATGGTATGAATGGATCACATTGAGGCATTAGAGGATATTGAGCCATGGTTTGAGTTGTGGCACCATGTCCTGATTAAAAGAGTCAGTGGTTCAGTGAATTAGGTCAAAAACCCTAATTGTCGACCTGATGAAATTGATGACTGTGGATCTTGAATTGAGATGTAATTTCCATTGGATGTTGTCATAGGGATTATTTGAGGATGATTGAAACCTTTGATTGACTTCCTGGGGATTTTTAGGGTTTCCCAAATGTGATCCCTGATTTCAGTCCCTGATAGTTCAAAACCCTAACCTGATGATTTGAAATTTCTCTGTTGATCAATCCTTGTGTAGGAGATGTTATGAGCCAATGGATTAGGTCAAAATGATGCACTTGAGGTCTTGATATCATGTCCCAAGCCATTAGGTCAAATTCTGAGCAAAAGTCAGGAGTGTGCTGTCTTCAGTCAAAACCCTAATTCAGTCGATTCAGAGCCTTTGAGCTTGCTGAAATGAATCTCTGAGGACCAAATGTTGATTGTTGATGAAGATGATTCATTTGAGATGAAGGGAGAACAAAACCCTAATTGATTGTTACTTGTACTGATGAGTGATTTCTTGTTTAAACCCTGCTGAGTCACAAGTAGCAAACACAAACTATGCAATTTGTTAGAGATGCAAATGATGCATATGCAGATGATATGAGGTGGTATCTTAGGTCAAAAATTGGGGTATGACAACAGCAAAGCATCTTGTCCAGCTGCTCCAAGGCAAAACTAAAAACATAATGACATAGACTTGTAGCTTCATCATTTTTATCATATTCTTCAGCATCTCATTGTCATCCTTAGCAGAGGCCCTTCTAAGCATGTTTATTTCTACATCTTTTTCTTCACATTTGAAACATTTGGAAATTACTGAAGCATGAATCCCTGGATTGGTTTCATCATTGTAATGGTTCTCATACCACTCAAAAAAGTTGCACCCAACATTATCAGGTTCACTTTGTTTAAAAAAACATGAACAAGTCAAGAAAATAAGTTAAATATGACTCAAGAAAATAAGTTAAACTTACCACAAAGTATCAACATCCCCAAAATAGCTTCCCAAGGTTCCTTCCTTTCTTCTTAACTGTTCTAATAACTGCTTTGACTCCACACGAACAAGTGGGTGCAATTTCATATTGAGAAGCACCTGAAACGAATGTATTAGAGCTCTGACTTCTTTGATTTGGACCGTTGCTACCATATGAGGCCATTGACTGAATTTGGGGAAGTTAGGGTTCTAAGCAATTTGAAATTGGGGATGTTAATGCTACGTATTTCAGTCCTAATATAGAATAAATATTATAATTAATGCTTATTCAGCACAGTTAAGTGACACATCAGCGATGTTACTGCCACATAAGCGTTTTTGGAACGGAGTTTGTCCAAAAGGTCAAATGTGCAAACGTTTGTTAAGATAAAGGACCACTTTTTAGAGAAATAAACTTAAAGGACCACCTTGTTACAAAAAAAATAAGATAAAGGACCCTGCGTATAATTTTGCCATATATATATAAATTATTCTGTCGTGACATATTTGTAAAGAGTAATGCGATTTAGTACGAAGCAATTTGAAGAAGAAATGCAAGAATGAGTGTGTGTCACTATTTTAGTGGTAAATTTTAAATTAATTTCAAATTTAACTTCATTTTTAGTAGGGATCATGGGGGTTGTGGTGATAATGGATGGTTGGGATCTATTCTTGCATTTCTTGTTTTTCCACTTTCTTACTAATAAGCATTTTCCATTTGTAAAAGGGCTATTATGGGCGCGGGAGGATTGCAATTACCCCTAAGAGGAGAATCCAATCTACTGCTCGTAATTAGGGATTATCTCGCCCTAAGTATCCCCTACTCGCCCAATCATGAGAAGTATGGAAAAATACATTCCTCGATCAGAGAGAAGTTATGGTCAGCACGTTAATCCACATCACCCTTGGAAATAGGATATTCATGCCCAATTTCAACCCTAGTTCAAAGGAGTACTCAGTCAATGGCCCAAAGGATCAATAATCGACTAGTTGACCTAAAATTCAAAATATGGTCAAACCACAGTCAAAGCTCCTGCTTTTTTGTCAACATCAATATTTTGAAGTCACATTCATCATTTGATCAAGATTTAATCATGATTCATCAAGAAAAGCTCCAAAATCATAAAAAACCTAAGTTTCTAATTTAGGGTTTCTAGAAGAAAGTTAATCCAACTTTGATTGATTATATCTCTCTCATACTTTATCATAAATTTCCAAACCAATGCTCATTCTCAAGGAAATTCAATTATCTACAACTTTGATGTTGGACCCAAGGTCAAGAAATACTTCCGCATAAGAGATATAAGCCAAAACATTACAGGTCCTTCTAGAAGATTGCAAAAAGCAGTTTTTTTCAGAAGCCATATAATCAAGAAAAAATCTTCAAATGCAAAAAATGTCCCAAAGTGGCTTGTAAAGGACATCATGGGCTTTCCAAAAAGTCCTAGAACATCTCCATATGATAAAAATTGAATGAGTTATGACTCGCACAAGTGGGGAGATTTTGAGGAAGTGCATGAAATGCAAAGTGAAGAATTTTGTGCTTTTAAGTAATGGGCCATGGATTATGGATTACACACGTGATTTTGAGATCAAAATAGGCCCAAGGACCATTTGGATTATATTTTATGGTTTTATTTTATTTATGTTTGAATTTATTCATATAAATTAATTTTTTAGTCAAATAAAATCCAAATAAATCCAAATAAAATCATGTGAATTCCTCATTGACCAGATCAAGTCCAAATCCATCCAAAATTTGTGGAAAAAGAGATTGGGAATAGAATGGAGCTATAATAGAAAGATTGCATCATATTTCCAATCAAATATTCTCAATTTCTTTTCTCATCAATGGCATTATTGGATTCCAAACTTTCAACCCTAATGTCATGGTCTATATAAACCTAACAAATTCTGCATTAGGGGGGACGAAAAAACATGCCCTAGGAGCCATTTTCCAAACTTCAAAAATACAAGGAACACTAGGGCAAAGGAGATTTTTCGTAACAGCTACTCTCAAACTAATCCAATGCCATATTCTTTTTCCTGAGGTAATCTTGAGTGAGTAAGTGTTTATACATCATCAGAAATCACGTAAGTATCACCATGGATATCATTCACTACTCATTCAAAATTATGTTCACCGAATCTGGTTATCTAATGTGTTTCCATGATTTTTGTTGCTTCTAACGTGTTTGTAATAGTGTTTAGGACAGTGTAGATTCATCGTTTCAAAGCTTTGGCGTGAGGATAACAATTCACCATTATTAGGGCTTCAAAGATGGAAGCTCTCGTTTTCTATGTTCCAGGCCTTGTTTGTTCAAAGCAATGACACTATTAAGTCCGTAGCATGCTTTTAAGATGATCTGGGCGCTTTTCTTTTGTTGGTTATTTGATTTTTGCAGATTCAAGTTGCAGCCATGGAAGATGATGAACACGCGGGAAAATCCGCAGGAAAAGTGGTGGTTATCCCCGTAGGTGTTTCCGCAGGTAAGGAGGAACACGAAGGTGAACAGTGTCATGGACCAAGGGTTTGCATGCGTGCGAGCTTTCCATTTGCTGGTCAAAGTCAGCTCCACCTCTTTCATTCGCGATTGGTTGATTTGTGTACCAAGGGACCCATGCGCCACTCCTCTTTGACTTATTCCATTAACCATTTGTTTTTATATTTATTTGTTATTGATTAATATATTAACAGTTGAATTGCATGGCACAGCTGGCAAGGACGTTTGGAGTTTAGTTAGAAAACCTGGGTTCAATCCCCCATGGAGACAATTAAAATTCTACCAAGGTTTGTCAAGGGATCCCATGCGCTCAGCCTTAAGCGTTCCACGATATACCCTCGGGCCTCCTCCACGAGATCTCCAGTAACACAGATCCAAGGGTCCAAAGCCACGCATCCCACGGTGTACTCTCAGGAGCTCGCCACACATGATCACGCGCCTGGTCTTCAGATCTTAACATTGGGCTTAATTTGATCTCTGGGCCATACATCCTCTTGTCAGACTGCACCCGAGGTTCAATTTACTTTTATTTTCTTTTAGTTTACATTTTTATTAACTTATTTAAATTATGTTTTTTAAATTAACCAATCAAAAAATCAACAAAATATAGTAATTAAAGTTGAATAATTAGGATTAAGTTTTAATTTTAATAATTATCTTAGTCTTTAATAATTTTAAATTAGGTTTTTAGGATAATAATTTAATTTTAATTAAATTAGTTTTAGGTTAATATAATTTCAATTCATTTAATTTAGTTAAATAGGATTTAAATTTGGGTTAAATAATTTTATTTAATTAGGTTTTTAATTAATCTTAGGTTCGTAGATTACCCCAAAAAATCACACATTAGTAGGTGTTGCCCATTAACTGTAGGGTTGGTGTTCTCTCCATTAGGCTAACAATTTATTTTTAGGCTTATACTTTTATCCCTAATTTTCTAAACTGTAATTTCATCACGATCTTCTCTTCTCATCTTAATAATCTGTGATTGTCGCGTGCCTGTTAATATTTTATCTAATTTTCGTTATTTATTTAATTTTTATTTTAATCTTGCCTTTTATTATTTATTTTAATTTCTAGAAATTGATGTATAGGCTGTCAAGGTTTTTTTGTAATAGTTAGGTTTTATTTTCACGCTCCATTCCTCCTCTATTATGTAACTGCCCAAAGCCATATAATAGTTGTAGGTTTATTTTCTGCCTTTTAATTTCCGCATAATATAACTGTTATATAATTGCGTGGTTAGTAAAATAGGGAGTGACAACTAACAATTGAACGTAGCTCATGAATTGCAAAGATAAATATTCGAACTAAACTCACGTGATTGGTGCACACACACACCTTTAAGGTTATCCCTCTTGCTGCCTGTTGCTTGTTGCCTCTAATTATACTAAAAAATAGTCATGTCCCTCGGATGTAGGGATACCTTAGCATATGCTGCCTACAAATTCTAATCATCATATCCCCTCGGAATAAAAGATCATAGTACCTTCAGGTTGCCTACGAATAAAATGATCTCGTCCCTCGATGTTGTCTCGATAAATGATGATAGTCCCTTCGAATGCTAAGGTATCCTCACTGTTGCCTAAATTACTATTATATCCTTCCATAAATACTACCTACCCTCTATATGGTAGGGACAGTTTTATGGCGAACAATACTTTTCTCGATGACCCTTAACATCCAATTGAAAGACTTCCTGCCCTCTCATGGTATGGATAGACCCTTTCGCCCGAAAGACTTAAAGAACAAAAAAGACAATCTTAGGGTAGGTGTTCTTAAATGCTTGCTCACACTCAATTCAAAATACAAAATTCTTTTCACACCTCCTTTTCAAATCAATTAAAAAAGGCTACGCTTATTTACAAGGTAAAGTCCTTAAAAAAGTTTTTCAATTCACACACGACACTTTTCAAATATTTCAAAACAAACAAAGTGAGCTAAGCAATTAAGAGCCCATGGATAACCATGGATGCAAATGGTGCTTACACCTTCCCTTTGTATAAATTACCCCCCGAACTCAAAATCTTTCAAAGGTCTTTCCTGTTCTTTTTGCCTTTCCTAATTGGATAAAATAAAAGTCGGTGGCGACTCTTGCTCACCGCAACATTGTTGCTTATAAAAATAAATGTCAGTTCACCGTGTTACACTCTTTCATCAACGCAAACATCACCAAACAGTGCCTTTCACCGCCGTGTGCAAGCCCTAAACAACTAGAAAACTATGAAGGTCTTATGTCACCCTATCACCAGCATAGGTGTACCACACATTCTATCCATTTTACAAGTACAGTGGAATCCATCGTGGGACCTTGAAAAAACTAACATTTGTTGGATATATGACTCCACACACAAAAGGGGGGTGAGTTGTGTGTTTAAGAAAAAACTTGATCAATTTCAAAGTTTAAAAATAATTTAGAAAAGTTATAGAAATAAGGAGCGAAAGTAAAATGCAAAAAGTAAAGAGTTGAGCAGTAGAGAGATAACACCAAAATTTATAGAGGTTGGATCAAAAAGAAAACCTGATCCTCTCTCTAATTTTTGTTCTTTATTGTATCCAATAAAATCAACACCTTTTAGTAGGTTGAACTCTCAAACCACCTTATACAAATAAAATGAAGTTTATGGCTAACTTCCAATGAAAAGCCAAACAAGGAGAGAAACTCTGAGTCTTCCTTCCAAACAATGGATTGAAGTGGTTAATCTTCTTTCCAAACAGAAACTTGGAGCGATTAGTCTTCAAGCTTTAAACCGAGATTTTACACAAGCTAATATCTAACCTGGGTGGCCTAATCAATTGACATTATGCACCAGTAAACTGGTTGGCTTAAAATTAATCAATTAAAAGAATTTAAAAGGAAAGAAAAGATATATAGCTATTACCATTTGTTAATATATTGTCCTGTGATGTCGTTTTTTTTACCTCCCCGTTTCACTTGGGAGGACGGCACGCTAGACCCTTCACGCAAAATTTGGAAGGAGAATGCGCCCGTGGTGGGATGAATTTTATTTCAGTTCTTTCTACGATATCACACAAACTTTCTTATTGTCCTACGAGTAGGAAAGGGAAAAAAGATCTCAACTAAACCCTAGGAGTTTGCTAAGTGTGGGGATTTCACCTAGACTAGAAATTCTGGAGTCCGGGGGGTCGGTTATACATAGGGAAGTGTTTAAACACCCTACATATCTGTAGTACTCAACAGGAACCTTCTCTGTGTCATTGTGATTGTGTTTGTTGCTAATGATTGGGAAAGTTTCTCCTTTGTGTTAGGAGAGAGAATTGAATTGATTTGAAAAGACAAACAAACAGTCAAATTGACTATTTTTGGAATTTTATTAGCTCGCTGAGATTCCTTGTGATCCTCATGCCTACATATCCCTAATGGAAGTCAGAGCATAATGTAGTTCGGGGAACTAATTAATTATTAATTATTTTTGGGTGCCTTGCTTGAAGCTCAAGGTTGAAGCTTGAATTAAATCTCTGTTTACAGTAAAGAGACATGAAGTCATCTTTATAGAGAGGTATTTCTACTATTCCACCACAAACATTTAAAAAAGTGACAGAATAACTGAATTCATTTCATTCAAGAGGGGGACCTTACTTGTGTATGTGCAAGTATACCAGTCAAATGCCTCTTAAATGAAAGAAAAATGCTCATCCAAATTAGGGAAAGTTACCACATGTCTGGGTTTTACTGCCAGCTCATGCCTTTCAAAATCCTAAATGGGAGACTTGATTAAAATTGAAATGAAATATAATGTTTGTTTGTTTGAATGTGGTAGAGTAGTAAAAATATCTCTCTATAGAGATAAGCTATGTCTATCTACTATATAAAAGATTTGATTTTAGCTGGCTTGCATGAGGCCCAAGCTTGAGGCTTTTGATTGATTTATTTATTGAAAGACTGATTTTTTTTGGAAGCTAACCCTTTCCAGGGGTTTTGACTCAGCTGGAGAAATTGACTATTAAAAGACTGAATTTTTATCATGTTTTTGGAGGCTGACCCTTTCCAGGGGTTTTTGACTCTTTTGGGGAAATTATCTCCTAAGAGAATGAATCTTTGGTTTTGAAGAAGTAATTTTGGAGGCTGACCCTTTCCAGGGATTTTTGTTAAAATGATAGAATGATTTGGAGGCTAACCCTTTCCAGGGATTTTTGTTAAAATGAAAGAATGATTTGGAGGCTAACCCATTCAAGGGATTTTTGTTGAAATGAAAGAATGTGTGGAGGCTAACCCTTTCCAGGGATTTTTGTTAAAATGATAGAATGATTTGGAGGCTAACCCTTTCCAGGGATTTTTGTTGAAATGATTGGCATAAAGATTATCTAGTGGAGACTTCTTGTTTGAAAGCCCAAGATTAAGGGTGACTCTTGCTGAGGATGAGCAAATATGGATCCTAGACTCTGCTAAGGAAGATTGATGAAGATAAGGGTGACAGAGACTGTCCATGTCTCTCATTCCAAAAGGTGTACTCAACGTAAAATTGAGACAAACTTAGCTTGTTTGAAGGTTGGTTTAAATTGGAAGAAACTCACCAGGATATGTTAAAGGGTGACTAAAGACCTGTTCCTATGTTTATAAGAAACCTTGATGGGTCCTTGTATACAAGCTCAAGAGGAAGCTGGAAATGCTTTTAAGAAGCCTGTGGGTCCTTGTACAAAGCCCAAAAGGAGGCTAATCGAGGGTCCTTGTTATAGCACAAGAGAAAGCTATGTAGTTTTGAACTTATTTTGGCTCTAAGCAAATGGGTAAGAGGTTTCACCGGGAATAATTCCTCTTTGGGTGGACGTGTCCTATTTTTTGGATTCTAAGGCTTTTGCCAAGATGTTTCACCGGGAATAATTCATCTTGGGGGTTTGAACTACAGATCTCTAATTATGAAAGAGCCTTCACTGGGAAGACATTCTCAATCCTAGGCCATATTCCTATAATATATATATAGTTTAACTGTCCTAGGGTTTACACTCAAACGTAGTTCTAATATATAAACAGTTCTATATTTGATAGTAATTTAAACAAAGACTATAAATTGAAAGCTTGTAAAGCCTAACCTGGATGGAGTGGAGGCCTTTGAAGGAGTATGTACAAAGCCTTACCAGTAATTTTTTGTTGTTTTGTTGATAACAGTTGAATATTTATTATAAACAGTTAAGGGTTTTGAAAACAGAAGAAGTAAAGATGGACAAAGGTCACATAGGTATCTGAAGAGTTTCACCGGGAATAATGCTCTTCAAATACCAGAAGAATGTTTTGAAAATAGAAAGGAGATTTTGAAAATACAGTTTTTGAAAACAAACTATGAAAAGAAAGAAGGTATTGGGTCTTAGACTCTATTAGAGGCCCACATAAAAATGATTTACTGTTTATGAAAACAGTTGGAAAAAAGATTTGAAATGATACAAGGCTTTGTTGTTTGAAAACCTTAATCATCTGTTTAATCGGAGACTGAAAACAGTTTTGAACATTGACAAAAGTCAACTTAATTAAGGCAAAGATGAAATCTATACCTAATTAAGACATAAATAGTTTAGGGTTTTATCATAAAATTGTTCACAAAATAACTAGGTTAAAACAAAATGAAGATATATACTTCAAAGTATTTAAGAAAACACTTAAAACATACCATTTTAAACCTAATAAAAATACATGAAATAAATAATATTTTTATGATTTTTTTTATTATTCACAAAATAGATATATTAAATAACAAGTGTGTGAAAAATGAGGTGAAAATGGATTTATTTGATAGGTTAAATAATTATGTGAAGTTTGTGAATGAAACAAAGAAAAATAGTGGTAAAAAAATTGGGTTTGTCTCCTCCAAGGTTTGAACACACGCCCTCTAAGTCACCAGCTCAAAATAACACCACTGAGCCAACGCGCGCTTGGTGATTATAACACTCACCCATTTGGTTATGTTTCAAAACAAGTGATAAATCATTGAAAAATAAAAGAATCAAAAAGTCTGGGGCGAGGGGGATTCGAACCCCAGACTTGAGGCATGAGGAGACTAAGAGCGCATGTGAGGCAACTAGGGAAAGTTATTCATTCGTTTAGATAACGCCTACCATTGAAAATAAAATAAACTTTGCCCAGAGATTTGAAATTTGCGCGCCATAGCCATGGTCGTCTTCTTCCTCAAGCTCTCAAATTTTGAATTTGTGAACTTGCTCATTTCTCAACCATTTGCAAAGATGTAAAGACCAATCTTGCTCTAAATTCACTCACGAATCTAAATATGTAACTAATATGAATTTATATTAACTACATCTACTGAATTATCTAAAATACTGAAGCATAAATGACTGATGATAGAGGGTTTTTAATGGCTATACTGAAGCATAAATGACTGATGATAGAGGGTTTTTAATCCTCTTATGATGCTGAATGAAATGGTGTTGAGTTTTAACCAAATAGATACACAAATTAAAGAGGTGGAGTTGAGAAACTTACCTCTGAAAATGGAGATCGTGAGGATGTTAGAGAGCACCTGGGCTTGTATGAATGATCCTAAAAGCTTCCTTGGGACTCAGTGATGCTAACTAGATGCTTGTTGTGACCTTAAACCTTCTGAATTGCTCTATGGACCTCCCTCGATTTGAGCTTCAAGTGGACATGGAGGGTGACGAATCTTGAGTTACAGATGAGCTGCAGCCATCTGAATAGCTTCACTATGACCTGAGGAACGTGTCCGGATGCTTGGCTTTGTTGGAAACCTTCTGAATTGCTCTATGGACCTCCAATTGCAACAGCTCCAAAAGTGAGAGCAACAATGGTGTTCCTCCACTTACAGAAGTGATCCAGGTGCTTGGATCACCTCAAATGAACCCCCTTCAGATGTTAGAATGCTTACTTTCCAAAGATAAGCTCTGGTTTGAAGAAAACGATTCTTCTTGCCAAAGAACTTTGAAAAACCATAAGCATGAGAAGAGAAAGAGAAAGCAAGGAATATGGTTGCTTTGGTGTGTTTTCTGAATGAGAAAGAGCCCTCTATTTATAGGCAATTGATTCAGAGCAATTGTGTATAGTGAGCTTGCTTAGTGAAGTGAGTTTGGTTTCTTAGCCATGAAGAAATTTCAAGGAATATCCAAGAGTGATCATTGCATTTTCGAACCAGCTCCCCATCCATTGATTCTATCTGATCTTAGGGAACATTTATGATGCAGAGTAAGCTCTAATTGGTTAGTGAGAAGATTCCTTGGGTGATTCATCAATTTGCCATAAATTCTCAAATGTAATCATTACATAATCACATGTTCTTGTTTTTGGGAATCTTCCTCAATTCTCATGTCATGGTGAAAATGAATGCATGGCATGTTTTCAGATGTGTTATGGGTCGTGTAGCATCCATAAGTGAGGTCATGTGCACAAAATTGCAAAGTTCAAAAATGATGCATGACCTATAATTTTACTTCATGAGGCCAACTTTGAACAAGCATAACTCTTAGCTCAAAATGAATTTGGGGAAGGTTGAGCACAATTTGGAAAGCCCTAAACATATACTTCAAATCATTAGTTTATGGTTCCTTGATGAATCTCTTTGAATTTCTTTGGTCAAATGACTTTAATATCCATATATTGATGATATTGATCTTTAAAAGTCATGGTTTGACCAAAAATCTTAGAAGTCAAAGGTGATCCCATACAGTTGACTTTTTCCAAATAAAGTGAGATTTTGGACTTTTGTGTGGAATTAAGATCTTCTCCTCAAATGAGTGATGTAAATGGGTTATATTGAGGTAGTAGAGGTTCTTGAATCATGTCTTGAGTTTTGGATCCATGCCCTGATTAAAAGTCAACTATCCAGATGAATTAGGTCAAAAACCCTAATTGTCGACCAGATGAAAATGATGACTGTAGGCCTTGAATTGAGATGTGATGTCCAGTGGATCTTGTCATATGAGCTATTTGAAGATGATTGATGTCTTTGAATGATCCCCTGGGGCTTTTTAGGGTTTCCCAAAGGTGATCCCTGATTTCAGTCCTTGATAGACTCAAAAACCCTAGTCTGGTAACTTGAGTAAACCTGTACTCAGATGACTGGGTGTCTAATAAATCATAGGTGAATATAAAAGTGAAGCTTTTGAGTCCTATGATTGTGTTAGAGACCAATCCTTCTATTGATTGATCCTTTTGTCATACCCTAATTTTTGACCCCCCTCAGATGACATATCTTCAGGATTTTCATCAAGTCAAAGCAAGTACCTAGAGCATTCTGACATTCAATCAAGGGTGTTCAAAGACAAGAAAACTTAGACAAAGGATCAATCAGTAGAAGGATTAGTCTCTAATATAATCATAAGACTCAAGAGCTTCATTATTTCACCTATGATTGATTAGACACCCAGTCATCTGAGTACAGGTTTACTCAGGTCACCAGACTAGGGTTTTTTTAGCCTATCAAGGACTAAAATCAGGGATCACCTTTGGGAAACCCTAAAAATCCCTAGGGGATCATTCAAAGACATCAATCATCTTCAAATAGTTCATATGACAAGATCCACTGGACATCACACCTCAATTCAAAGTCTACAGTCATCATTGTCATCTGGTCGACAATTAGGGTTTTTGACCTGATTCACCAGGATAATTGACTTTTTAATCAGGGCATGGATTCAAAACTCAAGACATGATTCAAGAACCTCTAATACCTCAATATAATCCATTTACATCACTCATTTGAGGAGAAGAGCTTGATTCTACACAAAAGTACAAAATCTCACCTTGTTAGGAAAAAGTCAACTGTATGAGTTCACCTTTGACTTTTGAGGTTTTTGGTCAAACCATGACTTTCAAGGATCAATATCATCAATATATGGATATTAAAGTCATTTGACCAAAGAAATTCAAAAAGAATCTTCAAGGAGCAAAAAGTCGGGAATTAGGGTTTTTGAAGGCATGGTGAGAACTCAAAATTTCACCTACACAACTCAAAAAACTTCCAACATGAAAGTTGTAGATCTTGCAAAATAAAACAACATCTTACAAAGGAACTTTTTTCAAAAGATCAATCATTTAAGAGTTTTGGAAATTTTGGAGTTTTAGGTCATAAACACTTAGAAATTTTTCTAAGTGTTTTAACCTAGTTTTCTTCCAACTTTGGCCTCATTTTTCACAAATTTGCCAAAGGATTTTGAAGAAACTCCAAACTAATGATTTGAAGTAGATGTTTAGGGCTTTCCAAATTGTGTTCAACCTTCTCCAAAATCATTTTGAGCTAGGAGTTATGCTTGTTCAAAGTTGGCCTCATGAAGTGAAATTATAGGTCATGCATCATTTTTGAACATTGAAATTTTGTGCACATGACCTCAATTATGGATGCTACACGACCCATAACACATCTGAAAACATGCCATGCATTCATTTTCACCATGCCATGATAATTGAAGAAGATTCCTAAAACAAGAACATGTGATTATGTAATGATTACATTTGTGAATTTATGGCAAATTGATGAATCACCCAAGGAATCTTCTCACCAACCAATTAGAGCTCACTTTGCATCTGAAATGTTCCCTAAGATCAGATAGAATCAATGGATAGGGGAAGCTAGCCCGAAAATGCATCATTGCATTTAGGATCTTTTCAAAATTTCTTCTTGGCTAAGAAACCAAACTTCTTTCATTAAGCAAGCTCACCACAGCCAATTGATCTGCATTCATTTGCCTATAAATAGGAGGGCATACTTCAGTAGAAAAACACACCAAAGCAACCATATTCCTTGCTTTCTCTTTCTCTTCTCATGCTTATTGTTTTTCAAAGTTCTTTGGCAAGAAGAATCGTTTTCTTCAAACCAGAGCTTATCTTTGGAAAGTAAGCATTCTAACATCTCAAGGGAGGTCATTTGAGGTGATCCAAGCACCTGGATCACTTCTGTAAGTGGAGGAACACCATTGTTGCTCTCACTTTGGAGCTGTTGCAGTTGGAGGTCCATAGTGCAATTCAGAAGGTTTCCAATCAAGCCAAGCATCCAGGCACGTTCCATAGGAGGTAGTGAAGCTGTTCAGATGGCTGCAGCTCATCTGTAACTCAAGAATCATCACTCTCCATGTTCACTTGAAGCTCAAATCGAGGGAGGTCCATAGAACAATTCAAGAGGATTGAGGTTACAACAAGCATTCAGTTATCATCACTGAGTCCCAAGGAAGCTTTTGGGATCATTCATACAAGCCCAGTTGCTCTCTATCATCCTCACGACCTCCATTTTCAGAGGTAAGTTTCTGAACTCCACCTCTTTAATTTAAGCACTCTTTAAGATATAGCTCGATTCTATCTTGTTCAGCATCATCAGAGGATTGAAAACCCTCTATCATCATTCATTTATCTTTCAGTATAGCCATTTAATTTGATTTTTAAATTTTAGGGTTCTTCACGATTTCTGGTAAATTAGTTAGATGTAGTTAATATAAATCTATGTTAGTTACATATTTAGAATCGTGAGTGAATTTAGAGCAAGTTTGGTCTTTACATCTTTGCAAATGGTTGAGAAATGAGCAAGTTCACAAATTCAAAATTTGAGAGCTTGAGGAAGAAGACGACCATGGCTGTGGCGCGCAAACTTCAAATCTCTGGTCAAAGTTTATTTTATTTTTAATGATATACGTTTTCTAAACGAATGAATAACTTGCCCTAGTGGCCACACATGCGCTCTTAGTCTCCTCATGCCCAAAGTCTGGGGTTCGAATCCCCCTCGCCCCAGACTTTTTGTTTCTTTTATTTTTCCATGATTTACCACTTGTTTAAAAATATAATGAATTGGGTGTGTGTCTTAAACACCAAGCGCGCCTTGACCCAGTGGTATTATTTTGAGTGTGTGACCTAGAGGGCGTGGGTTCAAATCCTCCAAGGGCCAAAACTATTTTTTTAACACACAATTTCTTTCATTTCCTCACAAACTTAACACAATTAATTCACTCATCAAATTAAATCATTTTCACTTCATTTTTCACACACTTGTCATTTAATATATCTATTTTGTGAATAATCAAAAAAATCATAAAAATATTATTTATTTCATGTATTTTAATTAGGTTTAAAATAGTATGTTTTTAAGTGTTTTCTTAAATACTTTAAATATATATTGTCATTTTATTTTAACCTATTTATTTTGTGGATAAGTTTATGATAAAACCCTAATTGTTTAGGTCTTAATTAGGCATAGATCTTTATTCTTTACCTTAATTAAGTTGACTTTTGTCAATTTTCAAAGCTGTTATCAGTCTCCGATTAAACGGATGATTAAGGTTTTCAAACAACAAAACCTTATATCATTTCAAATCATTTTCAAATTGCTTTTGTAACCAGTACTGTAAAGTACTGGGCCTCTAATAGAGTGTAAGTCCCAAATACCTTCTCTTCTTAGCTTGTTTTCAAAACTGTATTTTCAAAATCTTCTTTCTATTTTCAAAACATTCTTCTGGTATTTGAAGGGCATTATTCCCGGTGAAACTCTTCAGATACCTATGTGACCTTTGTCCATCTTCACTTCTTCTGTTTTCAAAAACCTTAACTGTTTATAATAAATATTCAACTGTTATCAACAAAACAACAAAAATTTTGTTGAGGCTCTGTACATACTTCTTCAAAGGCCTCCACTCCATCCAGGTTAGGCTTTACAAGCTTTCAATTTACAGTCTTTATTTAGATTACTGTCAAAAATAAACTGTACATATATTTGTTTAGAACTACGTTTGAGTACAAACCCTAGGACAGTTAAACTATATATATATTATAGGAATATGGCCTAGGATTGAGAATGTCTTCCCGGTGAAGGCTCTTTCCTAATTAGAGATCTGTAGTTCAAACCCCCAAGATGAATTATTCACGGTGAAACATCTTGGCAAAAACCTTAGAATCCAAAAAAATAGGACACATCCACCCAAAGAGGAATTATTCCCGGTGAAACCTCTTACCCATTTGCTTAGAGCCAAAATAAGTTTAAAACTACATAGCTTTCTCTTGTGCTATAACAAGGACCCTCGATTAGCCTCCTCTTGGGCTTTGTACAGGGACCCACAGGCTTCTTAAAAGCATTTCCAGCTTCCTCTTGAGCTTGTATACAAGGACCCATCAGGTTTCTTATAAACATAGGAACAGGTCTTTAGTCACCTTTTAGCCTACCCTGGTGAGTTTCTTCCAATTTAAACCAGACTTTAAACAAGCTAAGTTTGTCTCAATTTCACATTGAGTACATTTTTGGAATGAGAGACATGGACAGTCTCTGTCACCCTTATCTTCATCAATCTTCCTTAGCAGAGTCTAGGATCCTTATTTGCTTATCCTCAGCAAGTGTCAGCATTCATCTTGGGCTTTAAACAAGAAGTCTCCACTAGATAATCCTTCTGCCATCTTTCAAAACCCCTGGAAAGGGTTAGCCTCCACACAGTCCTTCATTTCAACAAAAATCCCTGGAAAGGGTTAGCCTCCAACATCAATCCTTCAAAGAAACCAAAGGTTCATTCTCTCAGGAGATAATTTCCCCAAAAGAGTCAAAACCCCTGGAAAGGGTCAGCCTCCAAAAACATGATAAAACCAGTCTTTTAACAGACAAATTCACCAGCTGAGTCAAAATCCCTGGAAAGGGTTAGCTTCCAAAGAAAAACAGTCTTTTAATAAATAAAATCTCCTCAATAGAGTCAAAACCAACAAAAACAGTTAGCCTTAACCTTGGGCTTCATACAAGGCACCAAACAATAAAAACTCCCCTGTCAAGAGTCAGCCTCAACCTTGGGCATTGTACAAGGCAGATAATAGAGTCTCCCCAGTGAGTTCTTCATCATTCAATAGCCACAACCTTGGGCTTTGTACAAGGCAGATTAAACCATATTTCATGAGTCAAAGATTCATAATACCTAGGATCTTTTCCCATAGAGTCATCCATACTCAATTCATTTAAAAGAGTCTGCCACAACCTTGGGCTTTATACAAGGCAGAAAATAATGTTTTTCCTAGCTAGAGTCAGCCTCAATTCTGGGCTTTGTACAGAACACCAAATAAAAATCCATCAAAATAAACACTCTCCAAATAGAGTCAGCCTCAATTCTGGGCTTTGTATAGAACACAAAAATACCCTGTAATTAATCCCAGTAGAGTCATCTCCCAGAGTCAAATAATATTAATAAATCAATCAAAAAGCCTCAAGCTTGGGCCTCATTCAAGCCAGCTAAAGTCAAATCTTTCATACAGTAGATAGACATAGCTTATCTCTATAGAGAGATATTTTTACTACTCTACCACATTTCAAACAAACAAACATTTCAATTTCAATTTCAATCAAAGTCTCCCATTTAGGACTCTGAAAGACATGCTCTGGCACATCCCCAGACTTGTACACTTTCCCTAATTTGGATGAGCATCTTTCTTTCATTTAAGAGGCATCTGACTGGCATACTTGCAAACACACAAGTAAGGTCCCCCTCTTGAATGAAATGAATCCAGTTATTCTGTCACTCTTTCGAAATGTTTGTGGTAGAATAGTACAAATACCTCTCTGTAAAGATGATTTCATGTCTCTTTACTGTAAACAGAGATTTAATTCAAAGCTTCAACCTTGAGCTTCAAG
The DNA here is from genome assembly GCF_029867415.1 of Vicia villosa. NCBI lineage: Eukaryota > Viridiplantae > Streptophyta > Magnoliopsida > Fabales > Fabaceae > Vicia > Vicia villosa. The sequence continues at coordinate 452,195 of NW_026705530.1, forward strand.
CAAGGCACCAAAAACAAGTAATTTCCCTAGTTAGTTCCCCGAACTACATTAAGCTCTGACTTCCACTAGGGATATGTAGGCATGAGGTTCACAAGGAATCTCAGCGAGCTAATAAAATACCAAAAATAGTCAGTTTGTCTGTCTGTCTGTCTTTTCAAATCAATTCAATTCCTTCTCCTAACACAAAGGAGAAACTTTCCCAATCATTAGCAGCAAACACAATCACAATGACACAGAGAAGGTTCCTGTAGAGTACTACAGATATGTAGGGTGTTTAAACACTTCCCTATGTATAACCGACCCCCCGGACTCCAGAATTTCTAGTCTAGGTGAAATCCCCACACTTAGCAAACTCCTAGGGTTTAGTTGAGATCTTTTTTCCCCTTTCCTACTCGTAGGACAATAAGAAAGTTCGTGTGATATCGTAGGAAGAACTGAAATAAAATTCATCCCACCACGGGCGCATTCTCCTTCCAAATTTCGCGTGAAGGGTATAGCGTGCCGTCCTCCCAAGTGAAACGGGGAGGTAAAAAAAACGACAACCACACCTTTGCCTGAGTTTTCTTGTCTTTGAACATCCTTGATTAAATGCCAGATGAATAAGTGACTGCTTTGAGTACTTGTTTTGACCTGATGAAAATCCTGAAGATATATCATCTCAGGGGGGTCAAAAATTAGGGTATGACAGATGCCCCTATTTAAGTTTCTTTTATCTGGAGGGAGAGAGATTCATATCTCGACCTCTCCTGCGTGAAAGAGACTTAAATATCAAAGAACTGATCCCGTTGTCGCACTTGGCGGGGGATGAGGAGACAAACTCCTGTAGAAATACTTGATGTGGACTCTGGCGAATGGATGGCAGTGTAGGATGCGCAATCCATCTTCTTTAACTAAGTGTCGATACTTAGAAAAAGATAAACAACCTCCCCTCGTTTCGGATGTCCATATCTCGAAACTGGTCTCAGTCGTGTTTGGACAATATCTCAGATAAAGAGAAAATTTCCAAAGGTTTGTTTCCTCATCAAACTTCTCATCAGCACTCGGAGATGAGACGCCATTTGATGGTAATAAAGAAACTTCAAAAGTTTGTTTCCTCATCAAACTTCTTACCAGCACTTGGAGGTAAGATACCATTTGACGGTAATAAAGAAACTTCAAAGGTTTGTTTCCTCATCAAACTTCTTACCAGCACTTGGAGGTAAGATACCATTTGACGGTAATAAAGAAACTTCAAAGGTTTGTTTCCTCATCAAACTTCTCATCAACACTCGGAGATGAGACGCCATTTGATGGTAATAAAGAAACTTCAAATGTTTGTTTCCTCATCAAACTTGTTACCAGCACTTGGAGGTAAGATACCATTTGACAGTAATAAAGAAACTTCAAAGGTTTGTTTCCTCATCAAACTTCTTACCAGCACTTGGAGGTAAGATACCATTTGACGGTAAATAAAGAAACTTCACCATCCCTCCTTTCAACTTGACGTTTTTGAAGGATCGTCATATGGTCCTGCGCTCTTTTGAGGGGCTAATGACTTTGCTTGAAAGCGGACGAACTGTTTTCGGGGTGAAAACCAACATTCATCGACCTGTGCCAGGGAACCAACAAACTGTTTTCCTAAGAGGAAAACCGCCATTTGTCGACTCATGCCTGGGAATCAACAAACTGTTTTCCTAAGAGGAAAACTGCCATTTGTCGACTCTGAGGGGAATTAACAAACTGTTTTCCTTGGAGAAAAACTGCCATTTGTCAACTCTAAAGGGGATAAAACATCCCAGAAACAGACAAACTATTTGAAGAAACTGCCATTTGTCGATTTCTTGAGTGTTTAACAGACAAACTGTCTTTTCTTGGGGAAAGACTGCCATTTGCCAATTGCTAGGGGAACAAACTGTCATCTACTGGGAGAGACTGCCATTTGTTGACCCTGCCGTGAAAGAAAGTGAGCAAATTGTCTTCTGCTAAAAGAGACTGCCATTTCTTGACTTTGTTGATGAATCTTTAAGCGAAACGAATTGTCTTCATGAAGAAGGCTGCCATTCGTTATTTTTGCCCAAAAAAGTGAGTGAACTGTCTTTTGCCGAAAGAGACTGCCATTCACTGACTCCGCTGGGGATCATTTGTCGATCTGCTGGGGAGATTCCAAATTATTTTCTTTGACGAAGAGTGGCATCTCTTGACCCTGCTGGGGAAATACCAAACTGTTTTGCAGGATAAAAAACTACCATTTGTCAATTATGTCGGGGAATCCCCACTTCTTGGAGAAGAGAACCGCTCATCGACCTCGGCTGGGGAACTCCAAAAGTGAACAAATTATTTCTTTGAGGGAGACCACCATTTGTTGACTTGCTTGGGGAATTTGGGTGTATGAACCTTCTTCATGAAGAAGAAAACCCTTTCACAACTTTGCAGGGGAATCTTGAGTATATGCCCAAGTAATTTGGGTATTAACACCATCAAAACCTGGCTCGACTCTCTCATTACGCAAATATGGTGTGAGACGAAATGCATGAATATTACGATGATTATGAAATGCAAAGTGAATGTGAATAGAATTTTCGCGGATGAAAAATCCTATGATACGACTTGAATCTTGTTGATCAGAAGATGTCCTCTTCTTGTAGTTCGAACTCTGTTGGGAATACCTGGTTATCAGTTGTCCGCTGTCCGAAGTGAGTAATATGAATTGAAGTGAAGATCCGTCATTGGGAGATATTCGCAAAGCGACCTCATGGGGAAATCTTGGTTCCCGGAGTCTCAACCGTTCTCGGAGCAACTGTTTGCATTCTTCCTATTGTTTGTAAACCTTAGAAAGAAATTTCACCTTTATTTTTGCAAGTAAATTCGTTTTATGAAAACATTTGTTTCAAGAAAATGACTGTTTAAACTAAAAAACGCATTTCAAGAAACTGAAAAAGACTCGATTGCAAAGAAAAGCACAAGGCTCAAATTATTATTTATGGAATGGTAACCACCCAAATGCTTGATTCCATGGAGTATTTACAAAGTTGGAAATTGGTAATTTTTCAGGAAAAGGGCTACGATGAAACGTGACGACCGTTATCTTTCCCTTCAACTCTGAATTGCGCTGTATGCGTGCTTCGTAGAAGATGACCTACTGATGATGAATACTCCGTTATGGATTTCGAATGATCAAGTTTGTCCTGAACACAGTTACTTGCCATATATCCCTAATTTTTGCGTAAACTACCCCTCTTGGGTTTTAAGTCTACCGGGGTTGATTATTTATTTTTTTATGTCTCTAACTTTTGCCTGAATCGCCCTTTCGGGTTTTCGATTCACCGAGACGCTCTTTTTTGCCAAAGTTGCTCTTTGCGAGTTTTCAACTTAGCGAGCCGTTCTTTTAATTATTTAGGCGAAGTATTTCTTGACTGCGTCGACGTTCACAGGACGGGTGAATTCTTCTCCATCCATAGTCGTGAGTATTAAGGCTCCTCCTGAGAAAGCTCTCTTGACCACGTAAGGGCCGTCATAATTGGGAGTCCATTTCCCTCTCGAATCTCTGAGAAAAGATTGAGTCTTTTTGAGTACAAGGTCGCCTTCTTTGATTGTGCGAGGTCGAACCTTTTTTTCGAAAGCTTTCTTCATTCTATGTTGATATAGCTGACCGTGGCATAAAGCTGTCATGCGCTTTTCTTCGATCAAGTTCAATTCATCGAATCTGCTTTGACACTACTCGGCTTCTGTTAATTTCGCTTCCATCAAGACTCTCATTGATGGGATCTCAACCTCTATGGGTAGGACTGCTTCCATGCCATATACAAGGGAGAAAGGAGTTGCTCGAAGTACGTACTGATGTACGGTAACCATGAAGAGCATACGGGAGCATTTCATGCCAATCTTTGTAAGTGATGACCATCTTCTGAATGATTTTCTTGATGTTTTTGTTAGCTGCTTCTACAACTCCATTCATCTTTGGTCTGTAAGGAGATGAGTTGTGATGTTCAATCTTGAATTCTTCACAAAGTTCCTTCATCATTTTGTTATTTAAATTTGACCCATTGTCAGTGATTATCTTGCTAGGAATGCCGTAGCGACAGATGATGTGATTCTTGATAAACCTGACGACAACTTGTCTTGTAACGTTTGCATATGAAGCTGCTTCAACCCATTTGGTGAAATAGTCTATAGCTACCAAGATGAAGCGATGTCCGTTGGACGCTTTTGGCTCGATCATTCCAATCATGTCGATTCCCCACATGGAGAAAGGCCAAGGGGAAGAGAGTATGTTGAGAAGAGATGGTGGCACATGAATTCTATCGGCGTAGATCTGACATTTGTGACACCTCTTTGCATACTGGTAGCAATCTGACTCCATTGTCAGCCAATAATATCCTGCTCTCAGTATTTTCCTTGTCATGGTATGTCCATTGGTGTGAGTACCAAAGGAACCTTCATGTATTTCTCTCATGAGTACTTCTGCTTCTTTTCTGTCAACGCATCTGAGCAGAACCATGTCGAAGTTTCTCTTGTACAGAACATCTTCATTCAGGAAGAATCTACAAGCTAACCTTCTCAAAGTCTTTCTATCTTTCTTTGATGCCCCAAGAGGGTACTCTTGCATTTGAAGAAAGTTCTTGATGTCGTGATACCACGGTTTGTCGTCGATGATTGCTTCTACTGTGAAAACATGAGCGGGCCTATCCAGGCGCATAACATCGATCTGAGGAATGTCATTCCAATGATTTATACTAATCATGGAAGAGAGTGTGGCTAATGCATCAGCCAAGTTATTTTCTTCACGAGGAATGTGATGAAAATCTACCCTGTCGAAGAATGGTAACAATCTTCTCGCGTAGTCTTTGTAAGGGATTAGCCCAGGTTGGCGTGTTTCCCATTCTCCTTTGATTTGATTGATGACCAAAGCAGAATCTCCGTATACATCCAAGTGTTTGATTCTTAGATCCATGGCTTCTTCGAAACCCATGATGCAAGCTTCATATTTGGCCTCATTGTTTGTGCACTTGAAATTTAATCTGGCAGTAAATGGAACATGGGTACCCTGAGGTGTAACAATGATTGCCCCAATTCCTCGTCCATAAGCATTGACATCTCCGTCAAAGATTAAGCCCCACTGGGATCCTATCTCAGGTCCTTCGTCTGGTAGTGGCTCGTCGTAATCTTTCATCTTGAGGTACATGACGTCCTCGCTCGGAAAGTTGAAACTGGTTGATTCATGACCATTGAGTGGGTGGTGAGCCAGGTGCTCTGCTAGAATGCTTCCTTTCACGGCTTTCTGTGCGTGATACTCAATGTCATATTCTGATAACAACATCTGCCAACGGGCAATTCTCCCAGTTAAAGCAGGCGTCTCAAAGATGTACTTGATTGGATCCATATGAGAGATCAAACAAGTAGTATGTCGAATCATGTACTGGCGGAGACGTTTGGCAGCCCAGGCCAAAGCACAACACGTCTTCTCGAGCATGGAGTAGCGGGATTCCCAGTCAGTGAATTTCGTGCTTAGGTAGTAAATGGCATGCTCTTTTCTTTTTGTCTCGTCTTGCTGTCCAAGGACACAACCCATGGAATCTTCTAAGATGGTTAAGTACATTATCAAAGGTCTTCCTTCCATTGGAGGAGACAAGATGGGTGGTTCGAGCAGATATTCTTTAATGCTGTCGAACACTTTCTGACAATCGTCTGTCCAGACGCAACTTTGATTTTTCCGTAGAAGTTTGAAAATAGGAGCGCAAGTTGCAGTCATGAGATATATGAATCTCGAGATGTAATTCAGACGTCCAAGAAATCCTCTAACTTGTTTCTCGGTTCTGGGTGAAGGCATTTCTTGAATTGCCTTGACTTTGTCTGGATCTACTTCAATTCCTCGTTTGCTGACAATGAAACCAAGGAGTTTTCCTGAGTAGACACCAAAGGTGCACTTGTTGGGGTTCAGGCGAAGCTGAAACTTCCGTAAGCGTTGAAATAACTTCGTCAGATTTTGTATGTGATCTTCTTCATTTTCTGATTTGGAAATCATGTCGTCCACATAGACTTCCACTTCTTTATGTATCATGTCATGGAAAAGCGTAGTCATGGCCCTTTGATAAGTGGCCCCTGCGTTTTTTAATCCAAAAGGCATAACACGATAGCAGAACGTGCCCCAGGGGGTGATGAAAGCTGTTTTCTCCATGTCTTCAGGTGCCATTTTGATTTGGTTGTATCCTGAAAATCCGTCCATGAACGAGAAAACTTTGGATTTTGCTGTACTATCTACCAACATATCAATATGTGGTAAAGGAAAATCATCCTTAGGGCTAGCTTTGTTCAAATCTCTGTAGTCGACGCACATGCAGACTTTTCCGTCTTTCTTAGGAACGAGAACAATGTTAGCTAACCACTGAGGGTATTCTGAAGTGACGAGGAAACCTGCGTTGATCTGCTTTTGAACTTCCTCTTTGATTTTCATGGCCATCTCCGGATTATTACTTCTTAATTTTTGCTTGACCGGAGGGCATTCTGCTTTTAACGGCAAGTGATGCTCCACTATACTGGTATCCAACCCTGGCATATCTTGATAAGACCAAGCGAAGACATCTGAGAATTCTCTGAGCAGCTGTATCAAACTCTCTCTGATCTCTGAACTGAGCGAAGCTCCAATCTTAACCTCTTTTCTGTTTCCATCGGAACCAAGGTTAATGATCTCTAGAGGCTCATTGTATGGCTGAATGGCCTCTTCCTTTTGTTGAAGTAATCGTGAAATTTCCTTTGATATTTCTTCGTCTTCTTCTTCCTCTGCCTCGAATACAGGAAACTCAAAGCTTGGAGAAGTCATACGGTCGTTCGTTTCAACGGGGTATTTTATGATTAATCTGCATATGTGTGATAAGTTTTATTTAGACAACGAGGGAAGACTCGGTGTATGCAGTTAATGGAATATTTTGATGTTTTTTTAGGGGTGTTTTTTAGGATTACCAATTTCCGAAAAAAGAAAAGGAAAAACTAAACGAAGGAACAAAATGACATTTTTATTTAAGAACAGTCATTTCTTGAAACAAAGACCCTATAAAACAAAACTCTATTGCTTTGGGCGAAGCAAAGAGGGACATTTTCCTAAGAAATAGTAAAATGCAAAGCCCTATGAAACATCTCTTCACCCTGGGCTATGGTGAGAGGACAAAATAAAGGTGAAAGTCCCTACTTAGGAGTGCGAACAACAGTTGAAACTTCAACAGCTGTCCAGTAGTGGCGAACCCCATTGTGCACTAAGTAATCTAGAACCTTAGGCTTAAGCTGGTCTGTGGTAGGTCTTGATTTACCAACCACTGTCTTTGCAACACTCAGACGATCTTCTTCTACTTCAGCAGACTGAGTAGTGTGAGCATACCCACTTCCAAGTGGAGTATGTCGGTTTTTCTTTTGAGGAAACTTCCAATCTTCTGAATGGAGAGACTCGTTGTCGGAGACACTTTCGAGATCATCCTCTTCTATATTTTGGTCTTGCTCTTCTCCCAAGATGGCATTGACTAGATATGTGAACTCTAGATCCGTAGCCTCGGAAGGTGACTTGGGGATATAATCCTCAATGATGATTTCACCAGTCGATGATGATGAATAGCAAGGGTTATACATCTCTTTTGGCTGAGAGAGGTACTCAAAATCACTGTTCCATCCAGTTGGAACAATATCTTCAAGAGAGATTCTTGAACTTTCAGGAGCGGAGTATTTCACCATGTAGTCGAATTTTCCGCTTGGTTCTCCTAATGTATCCCAAGTCTCTTCGGGGATAGGAGGAACTTCTTCTGATGAACCATGACTTCTGGTGGTGAAGCTGTTAGTAACTTCATCACTGCTTGGTTGAGTCTCACTTTTAGATCCTTCAGTTGGATAACAGCAAGGTGAATCAGACTCTGATAGGGCTATGTATCCTTCCTCGAGAAGGTAGGACATACATTCCACTTCAAAATTCTCATCGGTGTCTTCCGTACTGACGGTATTGATTGTTAGCTGGACAGGTTGAAGAAAACCTCCACTGCAGAAAGTTTCTTGAATAGGGAGAACTACCTCAATCCCTGGGATAGCTTTTGATGATATCGGAAAGAATCCAATTCCTGTTCTGTTCTTGTTGTTGGTAGGACTATTAATGTGCCCCCAACCACTGGTAGTGCCATCCTTTACAACTTGGATTGCATCTTTGTATGAAGAGATAGACGCTGCTTTCTCTTTTCCTTTTTCCTTGTCCAAGGAAAGTGCTTGGAATTTAGTTCCAACAACTTCTTTTGGTTCTATGTCGGAGAATGATGACAGGCTGCTGACGATCAGAGCTCGTTCTCCACATACGGTTACCAATTTGTCATTTCTTATGAACTTCAGTTTCTGATGAAGTGTTGAAGTAATTGCCCCAGCCTCATGAATCCATGGGCAACCTAGCAAACAACTGTATTGTGCTGGGATATCCATAACCTGGAAAGTGATTTTGAACGTCTGAGGTCCAATAGTTATGGGAAGATCCACTTCTCCAAAAACTGACTTTCTTGATCCATCAAATGCTTTGACGATGACATGACTTTTTCTTAGAGGGTAATCTTCGAAAGATAATCTTGACAATGTTGATTTCGGCATGACGTTGAGAGAGGATCCATTGTCTATTAGGACTCCTGTGAGTATATCACCCATGCAGCCAACTGAGATGTGAAGTGGAAGATTGTGGTCCACTCCTTCTTCAGGAAGATCTTCGTCACAGAAACTTAGGTTAGTTCCGGCGGAGATGTTGGCAACGATGTTGTTGAATGGGCTTATTGTGACGCTAGGTTCTACAAAAGCTTGTTCCAAAACTTTCTGTAGAGCTTCCCTATGAGCTTCAGAACTCAATAGCAGGGAAAGAACAGAAATCCTAGACGGAGTATGTAGTAATTGATCTACAATGTTGTATTCACTCCTCTGGATTAACTTCAAGATCTCATCATTTTCTTTCGCTTGAACAGCATTGGTCAGATGATTGTCTTGCCTATGTGGTACTTCCTCCGAAGGTTTCTCCACATTTTTTGTTGTTCTGTTGAAGACTCGTCCACTTCTGGTGACTTGACTAATGTCAGCAATGTTGACAACAGACAGTAATGGTGTTTCCTTACCATTTTCAATGAATGTAGCGTTGTACTTGTATGGTATAGCCTTGCTGGACTCATACGGTACAGGACCTGGTAAGTAGATGACTAGTGGAGCAACTGTTGTCTTCCTGCTATCATACTTAACTTGCATTGGTTCAACTTGATTAATTTGAGGAGATATGGTAAAGATTTCATCATCTTCTCTGTTGGCAAGAACAGTAATGGTATTGTCATCCATCAGCTTTTGAATGTCGTTGCGAACACACAAACATCCTTGTGAATTTCTTCGACAAATTCTGCATCTACTGTAAGGATGGAAATCCGTTCCAAAGTAGGCAAGTCCATTTAAAGTTTTATGGAACCTGACTACCGATCCTTCAAGATCTTCAACTTTGTAGATTTTGTATTCTCCTGGACATCCTTGCACCATGTTGATGTCATGTTCAATTCTGACTCGGATATGTTGAATCCATCCTAAGTCCATTTGTTCTTGTAATGCAGCTTGAACTACGGCACATCCTTGATTATTCTTTGGACAATTATCGCATGTGAAGTAGTTGTGAGGTGGTACATGGCCGCACCCAGCTTGTTTAGCGTGCATCTTGACAAGATTTTCCCCTATTTGACGAATGTCGTAGATTTGAATGACGTTAGGGTGTTGATCTATCCAATTCACTAAAGCTTCTTTATGCTGCGGCAAAGGATTTACTTGGACGTTTGGACTAGTATCTTTGAAGGATAGCATTCCGCTCTTCACTAATCGTTGGACGTCAATCTTGAAAGAGAAACAATTCTCAATATTGTGACCTGGTGCCCCCTGATGATAGGGACGAGACTGGTCAGCCTTATACCATGGTGAGGAACTGTTTGTAGGATTTGGAGGACTTCTTGTCTGAATGAGTCCTTTTGCCAGTAATGTTGGAAACAATTCCGCATACGGCATTGGTACGGGGTCAAAGGCAGGATACCTTGGAGCCCGATTGTTGTTGAAATTTGGAGGTCGAACCTGTTGCTGAGGTTTCTGCGACCTTTGTTGAATTTGTTGTTACGGGACCTAAGGTTGATAAGCAGGCGCTGAGTTAACAACCGGAGTTATTGCTGCAACTTGAGGTTGGAATTTCTTCTTGATTTTATGCAAGACATTGCTGACATCTTGATCCTTTTTCTTCTGGAAAGAACTTCCATACTTCCTTGGACCAATAGAAGATTCTGGTTCTTTGTTCAAGCGTCCTTCCCGAACTGCTTCTTCTAAACGTACACCCAAGTTTACCATCTCGGTAAAGTCACTTGGTGTACTTGCAACCATTCGTCCGTAGTAAAATGGACTCAAAGTTTTGAGATAGATTTTTGTCATTTCTTTCTCTTCAAGTGGTGGACAAATTTGAGCAGCAACTTCACGCCATCTTTGACCGTATTCCTTGAAGCTTTCTCTATCCTTTTGAGTCATGGCCCGGAGTTGATCTCTGTCGGGAGCCATATCCAGATTGTACTTATACTGTTTGACGAAGGCCTCTCAGAGGTCTCGAAAAGTACGAATCTCTGAACTGTCCAAGTTCATGTACCATTTGAGTGCAGCCCCAGTCAGGCTGTCTTGAAAATAATGAATGAGTAATTGTTGATTGTCAGTCTGAGTTGACATTCTTCGAGCGTACATCACAAGATGACTTTGTGGGCATGAATTCCTTTTGTACTTCTTAAACTCTGGTACTTTGAATTTGTGAGGAATCTTAACATTTGGAACTAAACAGAGGTCTGCAGCATTCTTTCCAAATAGATCTTGTCCTCGAAGAGTCTTGAGTTCCTTCTGCATTTGCAGAAACTGTTCTTGGAACTCGTCCAATCTTTCATACACGCCAGCATCCTCACTTGGAGCGTGATGATATACTTGTCCGCCCGGTGGAGGAAAAGTATGCATAATCGGTCGTGGAGAAGCCATGACAGCAGATCTTGGAATCTCAGCATTCTGTTGTGCGAAACCCATTGCCGTTGCTCTTGGAACTTCAATTTCCAGAGGTTTGTAACCCTCCAGTGGACGCATATCCATGGTGACTTTTGGAGCTTCAGAAGCTGGAGGTATGTACCCTTCTGGAATAAAGTTATACAGCATGCCCCAAGGTCGATCAGGCGGCATGGTATACTGAGGAATAGGAGGAGAAACAATCTCGGAAACCACAGTCCTTTGCGTTTCTCCTGGCGTTGGTCGATTCTGCGCAACTACCAGGACTTCTACCATACTATTGAGTCTTTCAACAATACCTTTGAGAGTATTAATCTCTTCTCTGAGTTCTTCATTCTCTTGCTCAATGTCTTCCATTCTTTTCTTGCGACTTGAACGAGTGTTGTATGGATGAGACAGCTTGAAAGTTTTGGTTCACCTCCTTCTCCTCCTCTCTTTCTGGAGAAAGGAAAGTGACTATTAGATCCGCGACAATTCTCGTGTCAGTGCGTACAACTAAAGCGATGTATGATATGCAATTAAGTTAATATTTTTCAAGGAAACACCATAATTACGTTATGAAACATCAAACTTTTATTAATTAAGCGAAAACGCCGTTTTTACACACTTTGAAAAGGGAAATACAGAGAAACTGAGAGAAAGGACTCTAAAATTTTGACGAAGAGCCGACTTCACGTTCTAACATTTTCTTCTGATGAACCATGACTTCTGGTGGTGAAGCTGTTAGTAACTTCATCACTGCTTGGTTGAGTCTCACTTTCAGATCCTTCAGTTGGATAACAGCAAGGTGAATCAGACTCTGATAGGGCTATGTATCCTTCCTCGAGAAGGTAGGACATACATTCCACTTCAAAATTCTCATCGGTGTCTTCCGTACTGACGGTATTGATTGTTAGCTGGACAGGTTGAAGAACACCTCCACTGCAGAAAGTTTCTTGAATAGGGAGAACTACCTCAATCCCTGGGATAGCTTTTGATGATATCGGAAAGAATCCAATTCCTGTTCTGTTCTTGTTGTTGGTAGGAATATTAATGTGCCCCCAACCACTTGTAGTGCCATCCTTTACAACTTGGATTGCATCTTTGTATGAAGAGATAGACGCTGCTTTCTCTTTTCCTTTTTCCTTGTCCAAGGAAAGTGCTTGGAATTTAGTTCCAACAACTTCTTTTGGTTCTATGTCGGAGAATGATGACAGGCTGCTGACGATCAGAGCTCGTTCTCCACATACGGTTACCAATTTGTCATTTCTTATGAACTTCAGTTTCTGATGAAGTGTTGAAGTAATTGCCCCAGCCTCATGAATCCATGGGCGACCTAGCAAACAACTGTATTGTGCCGGGATATCCATAACCTGGAAAGTGATTTTGAACGTCTGAGGTCCAATAGTTATGGGAAGATCCACTTCTCCAAAAACTGACTTTCTTGATCCATCAAATGCTTTGACGATGACATGACTTTTTCTTAGAGGGTAATCTTCGAAAGATAATCTTGACAATGTTGATTTCGGCATGACGTTGAGAGAGGATCCATTGTCTATTAGGACTCTTGTGAGTATATCACCCATGCAGCCAACTGAGATGTGAAGTGGAAGATTGTGGTCCACTCCTTCTTTAGGAAGATCTTCGTCACAGAAACTTAGGTTAGTTCCGACGGAGATGTTGGCAACGATGTTGTTGAATGGGCTTATTGTGACGCTAGGTTCTACAAAAGCTTGTTCCAAAACTTTCTGTAGAGCTTCCCTATGAGCTTCAGAACTCAATAGCAGGGAAAGAACAGAAATCCTAGACGGAGTATGTAGTAATTGATCTACAATGTTGTATTCACTCCTCTGGATTAACTTCAAGATCTCATCATTTTCTTTCGCTTGAACAGCATTGGTCAGATGATTGTCTTGCCTATGTGGTACTTCCTCCGAAGGTTTCTCCACATTTTTTGTTGTTCTGTTGAAGACTCGTCCACTTCTGGTGACTTGACTAATGTCAGCAATGTTGACAACAGACAGTAATGGTGTTTCCTTACCATTTTCAATGAATGTAGCGTTGTACTTGTATGGTATAGCCTTGCTGGACTCATACGGTACAGGACCTGGTAAGTAGATGACTAGTGGAGCAACTGCTGTCTTCCTGCTATCATAATTAACTTGCATTGGTTCAACTTGATTAATTTGAGGAGATATGGTAAAGATTTCATCATCTTCTCTGTTGGCAAGAACAGTAATGGTATTGTCATCCATCAGCTTTTGAATGTCGTTGCGAACACACAAACATCCTTGTGAATTTCTTCGACAAATTCTGCATCTACTGTAAGGATGGAAATCCGTTCCAAAGTAGGCAAGTCCATTTAAAGTTTTATGGAACCTGACTACCGATCCTTCAAGATCTTCAACTTTGTAGATTTTGTATTCTCCTGGACATCCTTGCACCATGTTGATGTCATGTTCAATTCTGACTCGGATATGTTGAATCCATCCTAAGTCCATTTGTTCTTGTAATGCAGCTTGAACTACGGCACATCCTTGATTATTCTTTGGACAATTATCGCATGTGAAGTAGTTGTGAGGTGGTACATGGCCGCACCCAGCTTGTTTAGCGTGCATCTTGACAAGATTTTCCCCTATTTGACGAATGTCGTAGATTTGAATGACGTTAGGGTGTTGATCTATCCAATTCACTAAAGCTTCTTTATGCTGCGGCAAAGGATTTGCTTGGACGTTTGGACTAGTATCTTTGAAGGATAGCATTCCGCTCTTCACTAATCGTTGGACGTCAATCTTGAAAGAGAAACAATTCTCAATATTGTGACCTGGTGCCCCCTGATGATAGGGACGAGACTGGTCAGCCTTATACCATGGTGAGGAACTGTTTGTAGGATTTGGAGGACTTCTTGTCTGAATGAGTCCTTTTGCCAGTAATGTTGGAAACAATTCCGCATAAGACATTGCTGACATCTTGATCCTTTTTCTTCTGGAAAGAACTTCCATACTTCCTTGGACCAATAGAAGATTCTGGTTCTTTGTTCAAGCGTCCTTCCCGAACTGCTTCTTCTAAACGTACACCCAAGTTTACCATCTCGGTAAAGTCACTTGGTGTACTTGCAACCATTCGTCCGTAGTAAAATGGACTCAAAGTTTTGAGATAGATTTTTGTCATTTCTTTCTCTTCAAGTGGTGGACAAATTTGAGCAGCAACTTCACACCATCTTTGACCGTATTCCTTGAAGCTTTCTCTATCCTTTTGAGTCATGGCCCGGAGTTGATCTCTGTCGGGAGCCATATCCAGATTGTACTTATACTGTTTGACGAAGGCCTCTCCGAGGTCTCGAAAAGTACGAATCTCTGAACTGTCCAAGTACATGTACCATTTGAGTGCAGACCCAGTCAGGCTGTCTTGAAAATAATGAATGAGTAATTGTTGATTGTCAGTCTGAGTTGACATTCTTCGAGCGTACATCACAAGATGACTTTGTGGGCATGAATTCCCTTTGTACTTCTCAAACTCTGGTACTTTGAGTTTGTGAGGAATCTTAACATTTGGAACTAAACAGAGGTCTGCAGAATTCTTTCCAAATAGATCTTGTCCTCGAAGAGTTTTGAGTTCCTTCTGCATTTGCAGAAACTGTTCTTGGAACTCGTCCAATCTTTCATACACGCCAGCATCCTCACTTGGAGCGTGATGATATACTTGTCCGCCCGGTGGAGGAAAAGTATGCATAATCGGTCGTGGAGAAGCCATGACAGTAGATCTTGGAATCTCAACATTCTGTTGTGCGAAACCCATTGCCGTTGCTCTTGGAACTTCAATTTCCAGAGGTTTGTAACCCTCCGGTGGACGCATATCCATGGTGACTTTTGGAGCTTCAGAAGCTGGAGGTAAGTACCCTTCTGGAATAAAGTTATACGGCATGCCCCAAGGTCGATTAGGCGGCATGGTATACTGAGGAATAGGAGTAGAAACAATCTCGGAAACCACAATCCTTTGCGGTTCTTCTGGCGTTGGTCGATTCTGCGCAACTACCAGGGCTTCTACCATACTATTGAGTCTTTCAACAGTACCTTTGAGAGTATTAATCTCTTCTCTGAGTTCTTCATTCTCTTGCTCAAAGTCTTCCATTCTTTTCTTGCGACTTGAACGAGTGTTGTATGGATGAGACAGCTCGAAAGTCTTGGTTCACCTCCTTCTCCTCCTCTCTTTCTGGAGAAAGGAAAGTGACTATTAGATCTGCGACAATTCTCGTATCAGTGCGTACAACTAAAGCGATGTATGATATGCAATTAAATTAATATTTTTCAAGGAAACACCATAATTACGTTATGAAACATCAAACTTTTATTAATTAAGCAAAAACGCCGTTTTTACACACTTTGAAAAGGGAAATACAGAGCAACTGAGAGAAAGGACTCTAAAATTTTGACGAAGAGCCGACTTCACGTTCTAACATTTTCTTCTGTTTCTTGAGCTGAGCGTTTTCTGACGTGAGCTGATCGATGATCCAGGAAGCAGGAGGGATATGATGAGAAAGTGATGATTGTGTCACTTGTCGATCGAGTACTTACAGTAACTCATCCTTCCTTCTTAGGATGTTTTGAATCTCAACATTTTCCGTGTTGACGATTCGATACTTGTTCCTCCAAGCATTCCTTTCTTGGCATACCTTGTTTAATGCCGCTTGTAATTTTTCAACATCGGTGGAGAAAAGGTAAATTGGTTCCCTTAGGGAAATAGGTTCTTGATGTTGATATGGCATCCTGAGCTTGAATGCTCTGACGCGTACCCATTGAAGGTAAGGATCCAGGGAGATGCAAAGATGTTTTCCTAACAATCTTCTCCCTTTGCTGTGTACAAGACGCCAGGCTTGGACAATTTCCTTCTTCAGCATGTTTCCATGATCGTCGATGTTTTTGAAGAACAGACCCTCCAATTGGATGTTACTTGGTATATTTTTTATGGGATAGCCGTATTGACGACGGGCTAAAGCTGGATTGTAACTGATTCCTCCCTTAGTTCCAATAAGGGGTATTGTTATACCCCAAAATTTGCCCGTATCTTTTTCAAGAAAACTCCAATCTGAAAATTAAGAGTCTCATATAATCATGGATTTTTATTTCAACAAATATCCTGACATATGAAATACTTAGTTTTTAGAATTTTTCTTATACAGTAATTTGGCTTGCAGTTGAATTTATTCTTACGCAAACGCCAAATACTGTTTATTACTTCACACATGCTATTTATTTATTTACAGATAAATAGTACTGACACAATTGGTACAGAGTTAAATCTTTTTGCAGGCGCAGAATCAGGAAACTCAGACTGTACTGGTAACAAGTAGATTATTATTATCTTTTGTTTCCCACTAATTTTTGTACTATATTCCATTATTTTCAAAAAATCTTTTCAAATCTCTTTTTCAAAAATCAAATCCTAACTTTATTCTCTACATCTCTCTTTTTCCCAACACTATCATACACTTTCTTTCAAATCTTATTTCCACTCAAATTTTCCTTTTGTACGGAATCACATCATTCCCCAACGTCTCTATCCTTCTTTCCACTCTATAAATACCTCTCATTTTTTCATAAAAATCTCACATCAAATTCTAATTCATCTCTCAAATTTCTACTTCATAATCCATCCTTTCTTCTTCCCCGACAGAATGGCGAAGCGGTGGGAAACGTGTTTTCTTATGGTCATCACCATTGCTACGGTGATCATGTCTTTCTTCTGTCTACATAGCCCGGAACACTGTGGACCTGGGATGCTTATGCTCCCAATCATCTACATGTTACTATTTGTAGCATGGGTTATCAATCGTCATTCTTAAAATTTGTCGTATTTCTTATTTCTTAAATGTACCGTTTATTCGTCGTACTGTTCAATATAGTATGTAATATTTGTACTGTCAGTATTAAATGTTGTAATATTTGTCATAATATTGCTTAATTACTCAGATAATATTTTGTGTGTTTTCTGCCAGTCAAATATTCATTTTTCTGTGCATTAAATGATTTTCAGGGTTATTATCGGTAATTTTGCTCGCGTACAGTAAATATTAGTTATTTATTATGTCTGTGTTTTTTAACAAGTCATGTAAATAAACTTTCATTTTTTACATAAAACAAAAACAAAAACAACAAAAAGAAAATTAACTTTGACTGTTGATTTTTCACTCTAACTGCTACGTCAATACCTGAACAGTCAGTTGACAGCCAAACTGCTGGCAGTACAATTCTCAGTGTTTTGTACCATCAATCAAATCAATCTTTCACAATTCAAAATTCCAAGATTTTTGTTCTAGAAGTCTTCTGAATATCACGCGATTAGCAGAGACTCAACACTGCACAAAAATCAGGTACGCTTAACTATCTCCTACACAAACAGTCCCTGACTAGGGTTTTCTTGTTTTTACAAGAGAAACAAGTTTTTGAGACCTCAAATGGATTTCATGCACATACATATATCTCAAAGTACCATCATACAAATTTTCAAACTTCAATTCACTCAGACGCACCGTCAGCAGCTCAAACAGTCAACAGACGACCCGTTTGACCAAAAAAGTCAACAGACAGTCAAAAATGAAATTTTTTGTCAAAGTCCATATTTTGTTAAAGGATTCATCATTTGATCATTGGATGATCATAATTCATCAAGGAAAGATCAAAAATCAACAAAACCCTAAGATTCAAAATTAGGGTTTTTGCCTGAAAAGTCAACTCAACTTTGACTGGTCATAACTCTCTCATCCTTCATCCAAAAAATTCAAACCAAAGCTCATTTTGAAGGAAATTCAATTATATTTCAAATGCAATTGATCCCATGGTAATTGCATTCACCATTTGAAAAATATGACCAAAGACATTACAGGTCATTTTCAAAGTCAACAAAAGGACACTTTTTTCAAAAGGACACACAAGGAGCATCAAATATCATTTTGACATGAGACCAAAGACATTGGTTAGAGGACTCTTTGAGGTTTCCAAAAAGTGCAAGAACTCCTTCATATGACAAAAATTGAGGGATTTACACCTTGTTGAAGTTGGCTAAATTTTGGGAAAATGCATGAAACCAACATTGCTCAAAAATGTATTTTTTCCAAATGGGGCCAAGTTTTCATGGTTCAAACATGTTTGCCATGTTATTATGGGCCTCCCACGACCAAGACCAAGCCCATAACATTTTTCTCCATTTTTTGATTTTATTTTATCATTTAAGATTAAATTAAAAAGGAAAAAAAGGAAGGATAAAGCATAGCTTATTTTCTAAGCTAAAGTCTCCACATGGGACTTAATTATTCAGCAAGGAAGGCAGCAAAGGAAGCCTAGAGCAAGAGTGTGGAAGATTCAAGCAATGGTTGCTTAGATTTTAAGTTTGAAAGTCAAGATTCCAACAAAGACAATCAAGGCTTATTAGCTTAGTTTCTAAGCACTTCAAGGCTTATAAATAGGTAGCATACTTCAATGTAATGGACACACACGAAATTATAGCAAGACATAGCAAGAAACCTCACAAAAATTCTCAAAATTTCCATACACTTTGTAATTTTCGAATTCCATATTCCAATCAATATCAATACAAATAATCACTTTCAATCATCCCCTAAGGTGGCATAGAGTAAGAATGAACTCATAATATTGTCCTATAAGAGTTATAATACGTGCATAGTATTCTTCATATTCATACATAATCAATTTTCGTTTTCATATACCTAATCAATATCAATGTAGTCTAATCATTCTAACGTGTTCATGAGGTCCCATAAGGTAGATCTGGGCCCTAACATGCTGGCTCCCACGTGAGAATCACCCCATGCCATTAACAAGTGCTCATGCGTGTTCAAACTTCAACTCCATCGAACCCATGGTTACAACGCTCTAACAATGAAACTAACACCACCAATGAACTCCCAGCATGCCATTTAGTGGATTTGGGTTGTTCTTGTTGATTTCCTCTCACGTTTTTGCAGGTTCCTAAAAGCATGGAAAAAGCAAGAAAAATCCGCAGGTAATTTGGCTGCTAAATCCGCAGCAAAATCTGTAGGAAAAAGGAAGAAGAAGGTGAATAGTATAGTTGAACGTTTGACTGCACGCGTGGCCTGATCCTGCTTCCCTATTGGCTAGTTTTGGCGCATGTGGACCCCATCAGAAGTTTGAATTCCTTTGAATTCAGTGCATGCAATCCCACCATTACATCATGCACTCTTCAATCTGAGCCCTTGATCTCCACTAATCCTCAATCCAACGCACCAGACAAGTGATCCACACCATGGACATCACTTAATTTCCACACCTGATTATTATCTTTATATTTTTATTTCTATTTTAATTTCTTTACAAAATTAATTAAAAATAATTTTAAAAATCCAAAAAAATGCATAAAAAATATTTTTAGACTTATAAAATAATATATTATTTTCTGATGCAAAAATATTTTATTTTTCTTCATAATTTCAATATTTTGGATAATTAATTAGTATATATTTATATATTTGCTTTTTAATTATCCTAACCAATCAAAAAATCATAAAAAAATTTGTTCTTTATATTAAATATTGTTTATATATTATTTTATTTTTCTCTTTAAGTTTTAATTATTTGTGTAATTATTTGCATAATTATGTTTTAATTAGCTTAATCAATTTCAAATCAATTTCCAAAATTCCAAAAAAATTAGTTTTGTTTTAAAAATTAATTGACAAATATTTTGTACATATTTTGAACTTAATTTTTAGGTTTGAAATTTATTTTCATCTTTTTTTCTTCATTTTAATTTAATTAATCATGCATTAATTATAATTAAAATTAATCATAAAAAATCCAAAAAACATGCCTTTTATTTTTCTTGCAATTTAAATTCCTAGATAAATGTATAGGATGTCAAATTCATGTAAATAGGCTAGTTTACATTTCCTGCACAAT
The DNA here is from genome assembly GCF_029867415.1 of Vicia villosa. Lineage (NCBI taxonomy): Eukaryota > Viridiplantae > Streptophyta > Magnoliopsida > Fabales > Fabaceae > Vicia > Vicia villosa. The sequence goes on from NW_026705530.1 coordinate 472,132, forward strand.
CGATGTAATAGCGTAGATTTACTTTCCGCACTTTACATTTCCGCATTTTAATTTCCAGCAAATATAAACTGCGTGTATGTCAAAGATAAAATTGAACCGTTAGATCACTAACTTCAAAGATAAAATATCTGAATCCAATCACAATCACACTTGCACCTCTTAAGGTAATCCCTTCTCATTCTTTTCAAAATCAAAGTCAAAATTCTACTGTTTCGAGTACAAAATCGAACCTTTTGTTTATATCCGGTGAAAGGATAGATTTTTAAAGGAAATAGGATAAAGACCTTACAACTAAGGGTAGACCTCCTAGTTTGCTTGCTCAAATCAAAACAAACAAAATTCTCATACACTGTTGTTTTTCAAAACAAAACTTTCCAAAAAGACAATATTTTGTATACATCCAAACACGGATCATTACAAAGTTAACGTTCTTTTCAAAACATCTTTCGAAAGATAAACAAACATTTTGTATACATCCGCACAAGGATCATTACAAATTCAATTTACAAATGTATTTGAAACCACATATGAGCATTCTAAAGCAATTGAAAAGTAATCGAAAAAACAAGTGAGCTAAGCAAACTTAAGAGCCCATGGATAACCATGGATACAAAGGGTGCTAACACCTTCCCTTTGTATAACCTACCCCCTTACCCAGAATTTCTTAAAGGTCTTTTTTCTGTTTCTTTTATAAACCTTTCCTTAATTGGATAAAATAAAAGGTCGGTGGCGACTCTGTGAATTTTCAAAAAATGCGAAAGCATAAGCGATAAAAAAGAGTCAGTTCACGTATCTCTCCCGCTCAGAGGTATGGCCCAAAAAAACGGAGGTCCACAGAACTGGCGACTCTGCTGGGGAGTCACTTTCAAAAAACAAATTGTTTTCAAAAGGGGTTACCTTAAGAGAATAGATTACTTCGATGTTTTCAATTGTTTGACTTGATTGCTCTATTTTTCAAAGGTTTGTTTGGGTATTTTGCTTGTGTGGAAGATTCTAACCCGAATCTCGAGATGCCTTAAGTATATGACAATAGACCAAGGAAACTGTATGGCATGTACCGATACGGTTGATCTGGTAGTCATCGTTAGTGCGATACTTTGGTTTATACTGATGTCCCTTGAAAACGATCAAGGAGTATATTAGGCTTCCAAAATGTCATTAAACACTAATTTGTCTTAGAACCTTTTTAGTTGAACTTGACTTGTGGCCTATTAAGTGGCTAGCTTTGAAATTGATCGAAGTTAGTTATCCTCGAGGAATATTTTGATCGGCCGCTCGAGCGCTGTATTGAGATGTTACTTCCAAGGATCATAGAACCCGAATACTATTCTAGGACAGGTTTTAACCAACTCAACTTTAGTGGGGAGGGTATCACCTATCAGCTCCATGCAAGCCTTTAAATCTAAGGCTATTGTTTGATTTGTTTTTGTGTGCCACATGTTTGCATCATAAGCATATCATTTTCTCACAAAACACTTCAAGGATCAAAGAGTTTACCTTTGTTTTTGCAGGTAATGGCTCCCGCCACCCGAGATTACATCCGAATCAACATCTCAACGGTACCATCTGAACTAAAAGACTTAGTGTCAGAATTCCCCAGGAATGTTCAATTCACCGAAAGGCATGGTCACCTACTCCATTTGGTTACCTCAAAATTTGAAGAAGACATGATACGGGTCCTGTTCCAGTTCTTTGACCCTGAACATCATTGCTTTACCTTTCCTGATTACCAGTTGGTACCCACTTTGGAAGAATTCTCTGAACTAATTGGATTACCTGTTCGAAATCAATTACCTTTCACTGGTTTAGAAAGGATTCCAAAACCTGAAGTCATTGCTGCTGCTTTACATCTGCGAAAATCAGAAATCGAGTCCAATTGGGAAACAAAGAGTGGAGTTAAGGGTTTGCTTGCCAAGTTCTTATTGGAAAAGGCCCGACTACTGCTAGAAAACAAAAGTTATCCAGCTTTTGAGGAGGTTATGGCCCTTTTGATCTATGGGTTGGTTTTATTCCCTAATCCTGACCAGTTCATAAGTGTACACATCATCAACCTTTTCCTAATCCGTAACCCGGTACCAACATTGCTGGGAGACATTCTACATTCTCTACACACTCGTACCATGAAGAAACGAGGAACTCTCATGTGCTGTATACCACTACTGGCTAGGTGGTTTACATTTCATCTTCCCCGATCAGTGTTGAGAAATGAACAAAGAATGCAATGGTCTCGCAGGATTATGTCTTTGTCTCATTCAGATATCCGGTGGAACAACTTCTTTCAAAGAGACATTACTATCATTGATCATTGTGGAGAGTACCCTAATGTGCAACTCCTTGGCATCAAAGGAGGCATCACTTACAATCCCTCTTTAGCTCTACGCCAATTCGGATATGCAAGGAGCAACGGTCCTCATGACATGATTATCCGTGGCATTGTGTTTGATTACGAGAATGATTCTCATAGACACCGACGAAGGTTCATACATGCATGGGACAGTGTATATAGAATAGAAAGCAAAACTTTGGGGCAATGGAATTCTATCCCTATGGAACCTTACCTCAGATGGGTCCGCACTCATGCTCAGAAACTCATTATGCCATATCCCGCTATTCTACCTGTGACTATTGAGCCAGAGGTCGAAGGATACGAACCCCAAGTTATTCTACACCCGGATATGCCAACTAACCTAGAAGAGTTGCAAAAATCTTGGGTTCAACTCAAAGAGGAAAGAGACACCTTCAAAGCACACTGTCAGGACTATGAGAGAAGGATATTGGAGCTCACCGGACAGCTTCAAGAAGAACAGCAGATCAACACATTCCTGGGGGCAAAGAGAAAGCGTCCATAGGAGACCTGAAGGATCATTTATTTTATTTCTGTCTTGTAAGCCCAAATGAGGCAAAGAAAAAAAGAGAATAAATTGATTAACTAATGTTTGTTTCTTCTTTAACAAATCTAAACTCTAAGATCCTTGAAAACATTGCACACACATTTCATTTCATACATTGCATTCATATACATTTGCATATACATTTCATTCATATACATTGCATCCAGTCATACACATTGCATAACAGGTTCACATGACGGATTTCTCATCTCCTCGCTGTTTATTTCAGTCAGAAGAGATGGAATCTGAGGCAAGCATCAAGAACCTCGAAGCACAGAATGTCCAAGTTCAAGTGGCAATTCTGGAACTGGCAAAGGGGCAACAAGAACTGAAAGCCCTGATAATTAAGAAGAAAAAGAAGCCCAAAGGATCTGTAGGCTTGAGTCACCTGAAAAGGAAGATCAAAATCCCATTCAAAAAGTTCAAAAAGCCACTGATCCCTGAAACAGTCGGTGATGATGAACAAGAAGACAATCAAAGCAACCAGGGTTCTGCTAAACCCTCTCTCTCTTCAAATGAAGAAGATGATTATTCTGGGGACGAACCGGATGATGACAAATACCAACAGCTGGAAGACCGTATGAAAGCTATGGAGATACAAAAAGTACCTGGCTTAGATTTCAATGATCTGGGGCTCATCTCGGATGTTGTTATCCCTCCAAAATTCAAAGTTCCTGTCTTTGCAAAATATGATGGAGTTTCTTGCCCGAAACTACATCTGAGATCATATGTGAGGAAGATACAACCTCATACAACAGATAACAAATTGTGGATTCACTTCTTCCAAGAAAGTCTGTCGGGTACACAACTCGAGTGGTACTACCAGCTAGAAAATACCAAGGTTCATACCTGGGAAGAATTAGCTGCTGCTTTTTACAAACAGTACCAATACAATGCTGATCTTGCGCCAACCCGTACTCAACTAAGGGGCATGTCTATGGGACCAAAAGAAAGTTTCAAAGGATATGCACAAAAGTGGAGAGATATGGCTGGAAGGGTTCAACCACCCTTATCTGATCGCGAACTAGTCGACATGTTCATGGGCACTTTAACTGGCCCTTTCTATAGCCATTTGCTGGGAAGCTCATCATCAGGTTTCACTGACCTGATACTGACCGGAGAACGTGTCGAAAGTGGCATTCAAAATGGAAAAATTCAAATAGGTTCCTCCTCTGGTACTACAAAAAGGCCCATCAGCGGGAGAAATGAGGTCAATGCAACACAAACTCAGAAAAGTCGCAAAAGTGAGCAGCATCAATCTGTAGGGGCAGTTCTGATCTCCGCATCTGCACTTCAAAAAGATCAACATCCAAAATATACGCATCGACCAGATGCACCAAGAAGAAATTTCACCAGAATCAACATGCCAATCTCTCAGGCATTGCAGCACTTGCTAAAAGCAGATCTGATCACATTAAAAGGTCCTCCAAAGAATGACAACACTTCCTCTCCGAGTTATCGCCCTGATGCAACATGTGCCTATCACTCAAATTGTCCAGGACATGACGCAGATCACTGCTGGGCCTTGAAAAATAAAATACAAGATGTGATAGATGCTGGGGAAATTGAGTTCGATCCTCCAGAAACTCCAAATGTCATCACTGCACCTATGCCAAAGCACGACAAAACTGTTAACGCTATCCTGGACACTGTTTACATCTATGATGTGAACGAATTATCAACTCCACTCTGCGAAGTCAAAGGAAAGCTAATCCAAGCTGGTTACTTTCCAGGATGTGACCCTGACTGCTTTTATTGCTCATACCTGCCCAATGGTTGTGAAAATCTGAGGATGGGAATTCAAAAGTGGATGGACCGCCGTATCATTATGTTTGAGAGGCTCCCTTCTATGGACGTGCTGTGCGAAGTCTTTGCAAACGGGATGAGAATAGAGGATGCCTCAGTGATCTCCAGCTTACCATTCAAAATCTCTGCCAAGGCTCCATTCAAAATTTCTGCTACACTCAAAGTGGCATCAGTAGTCATTGCTAGTCCAACTCCATTTCCATACTCCTCAGACAAAGCTGTCCCATGGGGATACGACACTAATGTTTATGTTCATGGAGTTAAGCAGGGTACCTCGAATGAAGAGGCCGCAAAGTTAACTACTCCAACTGTGGGTAATATTGTGGGTACCAGCAAGATCACGAGAAGTGGAAGAATCTTTTCACCAGAAATTTCTCCAAATGTTGCTGCTGGACCAGTCCGAGTCCCAGTTCCTAATCAAGATGACAGCGGTCGAGGCAAAGAGCCACAAGTTGAACAAGTTCAAACCCCGGTGGAGATCACTGCTGAGGATCCATCAAAGCAAGAAATGGAGGAAATATTGAAAATCATCTGCAAGAGTGATTACAATATTGTTGAGCAACTAGGGCACACCACTTCAAAAATCTCAATGTTATCTCTGCTAAAATATTCAGAAGCTCATGCCAAAGCTCTGATGAAGTTCCTTAAAGCTGCGCATGTGCCTCAAGAGATCTCAGTCGACCAATTTGAGAATTGTGTTGCCAATCTAACCGTGAACAATGGTCTCGGTTTCTCTGATGTGGATCTAACCCCTGCTGGAAAAAATCACAACAAAGCCCTACATATCTCCATTGAATGTAATGGCACCACTCTACCAAAAACAGTACTAGAAAAGCTTGACTTCGAAGGAATTGTGTTACAACCAAGTGATGTTGTGGTAAGAGCCTTTGACGGGTCAACAAGAACGGTATACGGAAAAGTGAATCTCCCAATCAGAGTGGGTTCTCAAATCTTCGATTCTATCTTTTACGTAATGGAAATTCACCCAGCCTACTCCTGTTTACTTGGACGCCCTTGGATACATGGGGCAAACGCTGTAACTTCTACCCTGCATCAGAAGTTAAAATATCCAGTAAAAGGAAAGATTGTCACAGTCTATGGCGAAGAGGAATATGTGGTTAGTCACCTAAGCAATTCCAAATATGTTGAGTTGGAGGACGAATTCATCGAAACTCCATGCCAATCATTTGAGGTGGTCTCCCCAGATGTCTCTACCACCAAGCATATTCCTGCTACTCCAACTACAACTATGGCTTCTCTCAAAGATGCCAAAGCCATGATTGAACAGGGTGATTGCACAGTATGGGGACAGCTTCCCGATATACCCTACAAGTCTGACAAGCTAGGCCTGGGCTATGATAGTAAAGATCAAAAGAATGATCAAGGTCCTCGTTCTGGAGGATTAATGTCACACTTCGTCAGCCAAGAAGTAAACGCTATTGAAGATGAAGGAGTGTTCTTGAACCATATCATTCAGCCATATCTAGATGAGATTCCACCCATTTCCATGGGAATGTGGGATGCTGTGGGAGAACCAAGTGACAGGTATAATTATCAGTATACCGCACCTCAGAAATCTTATATTGCTATGGAAGACATTACCCCGACTGGATGGGGTGATCAATTTGAAAATGACAAAAGTTTCACAAATCCCATCGCTGAGCAATATCAAAATCCACCCAAAGAAGTATGGGATACGCTAGGAGAACCCAGCGGCAAATATGACTATCTGGTGAAATATTCCGCTCCTCCGAGCTCACAAATTGCTATGAAGGACATTGTCCCAACTGGATGGGATGAACATTACGATGACAATTTCACTTTTGAAGAAGCCAGGGAAATACCAAATAACGAGGGTTGCTTTCTGTCAGCATACACTCCTCATCAGGATGCACAATTCTCTATTCAAAACATCATCCCGACTGCATGGGACGGCCTTATTGAGCATCTTGCTCAGTCAGCAGAGATATCTTAGCCTGGGCTCTCGTATCCAGTAGAGTATATCCCTTATCCCGAAGGATCACCGGCTCATTTTCCCACTAATGAAATCAATGTTATGGAAGATGAAGAAGACAACTGCAACTGGAACAGCTGGATACTCCCTGCTCACAACAGTGGATTGAACAACTGGAAAGCTGAGGATGTGATCTCCTTTGACCAGGAGTAAATGCCATTTCCTGTTTTCTTTGTGTATATTGTGCAAAGATAAAAATGGTTCCTGAACAATCGAACCATGAGCCTGAAAGCCGTGTGCCTTGCCCAAAGCACATTGGCCCTTCTATAAGGGCTTATCATATCATGATCATGTGCATTCAATAAAATCATGGGACGCTTGCATATTTAAAATTTTGTGATCCTTTTTCTTTCTTTCTTCGCTTTCAAATAGCTATGTTTTTTCTTCACACACACTCACATAACTAACATGCAGATTCACATACACTCTGGATCCAGTCAACAACGATTCTGCTATTGCCCGTCATGACTTTGAAAGTCCGATCTACCAAACTGAGGACGAAAGTGAGGAAGATTGTGAAGTGCCAAGAGAAATTGCAAGGCTGCTAGAACAAGAAGACAAGGCCATACAGCCTCACGAGGAGCCAATTGAGGTCATCAACTTGGGCAACAACGAAGAAAAGAAAGAAGTCAAAATAGGGGCTGATTTAGAACACAGCATCAAGCAAAGACTGATTCAAATGCTGTGAGACTATGTCGAGATATTCGCCTGGTCCTATGAAGATATGCCAGGCCTTGACACGGACATTGTAGTTCATCGCCTGCCAATCAAACAGTGTTAGTAGACCTCTGATAATGTACCTAACAGTGTTAGAAGACTCAATGGGGTGTGTACTAGGACAACATGACGAATCCGGCCGAAAGGAGCATGCAATCTACTATCTTAGCAAAAAGTTTACCGATTGTGAAACAAGATACTCACTACTAGAAAAAACTTGCTCTCTCTGGAAGAATAGCGAGATGGCAAATGATCTTAACAGAATATGACATTCAATACACTTCACAAAAAGCAATCAAAGGAAGTGTGGTAGCTGATCATCTGGCTCATCAAGCAGTGGATGATTATCAAGCATTAAACTTTGACTTCCCAGACGAAGACATTATGCTAGTCAATGACTACAAACAACCAGGACCAGAAGAAGGACCCGAGCCAGGATCCCGGTGGACTATGGTTTTTGACGGAGCTTCTAATGCACTTGTCAATGGCATCGGAGTTGTGATCATTTCCCCCGTAGGAGGTCATACACCATTCACTGCCAGGTTATGCTTCAATTGCACTAACAATATAGCCGAATACGAAGCATGTATTCTGGGTCTTAAAGCTGCAATCGATCTAAGAATCAAATTCCTGGAAGTCTACGGAGACTCGGCCTTGGTAATCTACCAAGTCAAAGGGGAATGGGACACAAAGCACCTGAATCTAATTCCTTACAAAGAATATGTGCTGAGTTTGATTCCTTACTTCGAAGAGATCACTTTCGAACACATCCCACGCGAGGAAAATCAACTAGCTGATGCTTTAGCTACCACGTCATCCATGTTCAAAGTCAGGTGGGACAATGAGGCGCCTATGATCACCATTTACAGGCAAGATGAACCATCCTATTGCAATGAGATCAATACCGAGGGAACAGAAGAAAAACCATGGTTCCATGAAGTAAAAAGATATCTCGAAGCTCGGGAGTACCCTGAAGGGGCATCCATTAACGACAGAAAGTTTCTAAGGAGATTTGCTGCCAAATTCTTTCTAAGAAATGGAACCTTATACAAACGCAACCATGACTCGACTTTACTTCGCTGTGTAAACAAGAAGGAAGCAGAACAGATCATGGAAGAAATACACAATGGTGCCTTCGGTACTCATTCCAGTGGACATACAATGGCTAAAAAGATCCTGAGAGCAGGTTATTACTGGTCTACCATGGAAACAGACTGCCATCATCACTCCCGAACATGTCACAAAGGCCAGATATACGCTGACAAAGTACATGTACCTCCAGTTCCATTAAGCGTCCTGACGGCTCCTTGGCCTTTTGCAATGTGGGGTATTGATATGATTGGAGAAATCAAACCTACTGCCTCCAACGGACATCGCTTTATCCTGGTCGCTATTGACTACTTCACAAAGTGGATAGAAGCAGCTTCATTTGCTTCTGTTACCAAGAATGTGGTGGCCCGGTTCATCAAATACAATCTCATTTGTCGGTACGGCATCCCTGAACGGATTATCACGGACAATGGCACAAATCTAAACAACAAAATGATTACTGAACTTTGCACACAGTTCAAGATCAAACATCATAATTCTTCTCCATATCGACCAAAGATGAACGGCGCGGTGGAAGCTGCCAACAAGAACATCAAGAAAATCATACAAAAAATGACAGTTACCTACAAAGACTGGCATGAGATGTTGCCTTTTGCTCATCATGGTTATCGCACATCTGCGCGTACTTCAACAGGGGAAACTCCATTCTCCTTAGTCTATGGTATGGAGGCAGTTCTTCCAATTGAAATTCAGATTCCTTCTCTAAGGATTATGAAAGAAGCCAATCTAGACGAAGACGATTGGATTCAAACACGGTTGGACCAGATAAACTTGATTGATGAGAAAAGGCTCGCCGCTATTTGTCATGGTCAGCTATACCAAAAGCGTATGATCAAAGCCTTCAACAAAAAAGTCAAAAGTCAAGCATACCAAACTGGTGGCTTGGTTGTCAAACGCATCATCTTACCACAAGGTGATCCCAGAGGAAAATGGACTCCCACCTACGAGGGACCATTCATAATCAAGAAAATATTCTCCGGCGGCGCCATGTTGCTTACCACCATGGATGGCGAGGATTTCCCACACCCTGTGAATGCTGACATAGTCAAAAAATACTTCGCTTAAAAAGAAAAAAAAAACAGCTCGCTAAGTTGAAAACCTGAAGAGCAACTTAGGCAAAAAAAAAATGAGCGTCTCGGTGGATTGAAAACCCAAAAGGGCGATCCAGGCAAAAATTAGAGACTAAACAAATACTATCCCGGTAGGCTGAAAACCTGAAAAGGCAGCCTAGGCAAAAGTTAGGGAATGAAGCATACAACTGTGTTCCGTTCAGCTGCCTACTCACCGTCAAGATTCAACACCTCAAAGACACCGATCAGTCCAATCACTTTCTTCCAACAAGTGAGGGATGAGATGCTCGAAGACAGATTGGCAATAGCAGAATTGAAACTTGACTGGATTGTTTTCACATAGCTATTTATCTTTATAAATATCTTCCAAAACTTTCTGACAGTTTCCTACTTCTAGGATTGTTGTCTCCCTGTGCTAATCAGCCTATCATGGCTCTTTTTCAAAAAATCAATGCAGCTTAGGCTCAAAAATCACTATTTTCACTTTTTATGTTTTAAATACGTAAACGTCCCAATGATAATTCTGAATGAACATGTGCATTTGAATATGATTGATGTTTACCAGGAAAAACAGGAATAGCATTCAGGAAATGTCCCAATTATCTGGACATCATTCCATCAGAAGAAAATCCCCAAGAGAAGCGCATTTCTCAGCAAATTCCTCAAAAGGATTTTCTCTTCAAAAGAAGTCTTATTCCCCAGCAGAGTCGCCAGTTCAAGTATCTCTCCCGCTCAGAGGTATGGCCCGAAAAAACAGAGGTCCACAGGTATGTCGGGAAAACTTCCGCAACTGAAGATAATCTTAGTTTCTTCGTTGTCAAGACTACACCACTCAATGTCCGAATGAGTGAGAGACATGATTTTCTGTGACCAGTAAAGGCCATCCCTCATGCTCCAGAAAGTGCTAGACTTCGGCAGGTGCGAAACGAACCATTCGTATAACAACGGTACGCAGCATGTGATTAATCCTCCTCGCTGCAGGTTTATTGAATGCATAGAGTGATAAGCATCCGCAAGGAAGGTTGGAACTGGATTTCCAATTAAGAAGATCTTAATTGCGTTGATGTCGACGAAATCGTTAATGTTAGGGAACAAAAACAATCCGTAGATAAGCAAAGCCAAGATTTCCTCAAAAGCGCTCATATCTTGGATGCTGACGAAGTACCGAGCTTGATCAAACAGGAATTTGGAGGGCAATCCTTGAATTCCTCCTCTACTCACCATATGAGTTCTGATGTCGAATACGTTCAAAGGAGTAGTTGCAGCAATGATAATGTCGTCAGGATCCTTTTCCAAACCGGAGTACGGATCTTGCGCGTACATGGGTATTCCAATCAAACGAGAGTAATCCTCCAACGTAGGCATGAGCTGATAATCTGGAAAGGTGAAGCAGTGATACGTTGGATTCTAAAAACTGTACCAAGGTGGGAAGGATCCCACCCACAATGTTGGTATTGAGCAAAGGAAGAAGTTTTCCATACTTCTCCTTGAAAGCCTGGGGGTTAACCACCAGTTTTCCGAGCTTTTCTAATTCCTCTACCTTAGGAATCTTGAAGGTGTATTTCCTAGCTCTCTTTCTTCTGTAATCCATGGTATAGATCCTTAAGTCCTTTCTCCGTTTCTCTCTTTCTATGAAGTTTAAAACGTTCGTTATTTAGTTTCCTTGAAAAACGACTCGAAAAAGACTCTTTTGTTTTTAGTTGTTATTAATGAATGATGCATGAATGCATGAATGCACACACAAGAGTTTTAAACAAACATGGCGTTGAAGGGTATAGTGGTCATGAAGTCAAAACGCAAACCTCGCCCCAATGGTAAACTAAGGATAAGGATTTTTGTACCTGTAGAACGGGTTCTAGGGGTCTCAGAGTTTTTGCTCAACCTTAAAGATACGTTGATTGATATCTATAAGAGAGTTTTCTCTGAGTGTAGTATCTGCGTGACAATTACTTTCGTAATCACCGCTCTACGTCCTAAAAAAGGCTTTAAGTGGGGTTAATGTGTTTCTAGGTCCTCCTGGTACAAATCAGTCTCAGAATGCAGTGGCGCAGTTAATCACAACCAGCCAGGCAAATCCCAAGAGTAGACTTGGAAACCAAGATTAGAGGGTCTTCACCGGGAAGACATCCTCCATCCTATCATATGTTGCACTCAAATCTGGGTATAAGATTTCTCACCACAAGGGGGAATCAAGCCCTTTCCCGATATAGAATAAACAAAATAAACAAATATATATGCAACAATCACATGATATGACACAGAAGTTAGGCAGGACCTCTCTTGTTTGAGGGGGAATTTGGCATCCCTAATTCCTCATTGGGGCTGGACCAGCAACAGGTCAACCATTGGTTTGGATGAAAAACCAAGGTTTTTAACACTTATATCCCCAGCAGAGTCGCCATTTTTACCTGTGGTGTCGTTTTTTTACCTCCCTGTTTCACTTGGGAGGACGGCACGCTAGACCCTTCACGCGAAATTTGGAAGGAGAATGCGCCCGTCGTGTGATGAATTTTATTTCAGTTCTTCCTACGATATCACACGAACTTTCTTATTGTCCTACGAGTAGGAAAGGGAAAAAAAGATCTCAACTAAACCCTAGGAGTTTGCTAAGTGTGGGGATTTCGCCTAGACTAGAAATTCTGGAGTCCGGGGGGTCGGTTATACATAGGGAAGTGTTTAAACACCCTACATATCTGTAGTACTCTACAGGAACCTTCTCTGTGTCATTGTGATTGTGTTTGCTGCTAATGATTGGGAAAGTTTCTCCTTTGTGTTAGGAGAAGGAATTGAATTGATTTGAAAAGACAGACAGACAGACAGACTGACTATTTTTGGTATTTTATTAGCTCGCTGAGATTCCTTGTGAACCTCATGCCTACATATCCCTAGTGGAAGTCAGAGCTTAATGTAGTTCGGGGAACTAATTAATTATTAATTATTTTTGGGTGCCTTGCTTGAAGTTCAAGGTTGAAGCTTGAATTAAATCTCTGTTTACAGTAAAGAGACATGAAGTCATCTTTATAGAGAGGTATTTCTACTATTCCACCACAAACATTTAAAAAAGTGACAGAATAACTGAATTCATTTCATTCAAGAGGGGGACATTTTGAGGAAGTGCATGAAATGCAAATTGAAGAATTTTGTGCTTTTATGTAATGGGCCATGGATTATGGATTACACACGTGATTTTGAGATCAAAATAGGCCCAAGGACCATTTGGATTATATTTTATGGTTTTATTTTATTTATGTTTGAATTTATTCATATAAATTAATTTTTTAGTCAAATAAAATCCAAATAAATCCAAATAAAATCATGTGAATTCCTCATTGACCAGATCAAGTCCAAATCCATCCAAAATTTGTGGAAAAAGAGATTGGGAATAGAATGGAGCTATAATAGAAAGATTGCATCATATTTCCAATCAAATATTCTCAATTTCTTTTCTCATCAATGGCATTATTGGATTCCAAACTTTCAACCCTAATGTCATGGTCTATATAAACCTAACAAATTCTGCATTAGGGGGGACGAAAAAAACATGCCCTAGGAGCCATTTTCCAAACTTCAAAAATACAAGGAACATTAGGGCAAAGGAGATTTTTCGTAACAGCTACTCTCAAACTAATCCAATGCCATATTCTTTTTCCTGAGGTAATCTTGAGTGAGTAAGTGTTTATACATCATCAGAAATCACGTAAGTATCACCATGGATATCATTCACTACTCATTCAAAATTATGTTCACCGAATCTGGTTATCTAATGTGTTTCCATGATTTTTGTTGCTTCTAACGTGTTTGTAATAGTGTTTAGGACAGTGTAGATTCATCGTTTCAAAGCTTTGGCGTGAGGATAACAATTCACCATTATTAGGGCTTCAAAGATGGAAGCTCTCGTTTTCTATGTTCCAGGCCTTGTTTGTTCAAAGCAATGACACTATTAAGTCCGTAGCATGCTTTTAAGATGATCTGGGCGCTTTTCTTTTGTTGGTTATTTGATTTTTGCAGATTCAAGTTGCAGCCATGGAAGATGATGAACACGCGGGAAAATCCGCAGGAAAAGTGGTGGTTATCCGCGCAGGTGTTTCCGCAGGTAAGGAGGAACACGAAGGTGAACAGTGTCATGGACCAAGGGTTTGCATGCGTGCGAGCTTTCCATTTGCTGGTCAAAGTCAGCTCCACCTCTTTCATTCGCGATTGGTTGATTTGTGTACCAAGGGACCCATGCGCCACTCCTCTTTGACTTATTCCATTAACCATTTGTTTTTATATTTATTTGTTATTGATTAATATATTAACAGTTGAATTGCATGGCACAGCTGGCAAGGACGTTTGGAGTTTAGTTAGAAAACCTGGGTTCAATCCCCCATGGAGACAATTAAAATTCTACCAAGGTTTGTCAAGGGATCCCATGCGCTCAGCCTTAAGCGTTCCACGATATACCCTCGCGCCTCCTCCACGAGATCTCCAGTAACACAGATCCAAGGGTCCAAAGCCACGCATCCCACGGTGTACTCTCAGGAGCTCGCCACACATGATCACGCGCCTGGTCTTCAGATCTTAACATTGGGCTTAATTTGATCTCTGGGCCATACATCCTCTTGTCAGACTGCACCCGAGGTTCAATTTACTTTTATTTTCTTTTAGTTTACATTTTTATTAACTTATTTAAATTATGATTTTTAAATTAACCAATCAAAAAATCAACAAAATATAGTAATTAAAGTTGAATAATTAGGATTAAGTTTTAATTTTAATAATTAGCTTAGTCTTTAATAATTTTAAATTAGGTTTTTAGGATAATAATTTAATTTTAATTAAATTAGTTTTAGGTTAATATAATTTCAATTCATTTAATTTAGTTAAATAGGATTTAAATTTGGGTTAAATAATTTTATTTAATTAGGTTTTTAATTAATCTTAGGTTCGTAGATTACCCCAAAAAATCACACATTAGTAGGTGTTGCCCATTAACTGTAGGGTTGGTGTTCTCTCCATTAGGCTAACAATTTATTTTTAGGCTTATACTTTTATCCCTAATTTTCTAAACTGTAATTTCATCACGATCTTCTCTTCTCATCCTAATAATCTGTGATTGTCGCGTGCCTGTTAATATTTTATCTAATTTTCGTTATTTATTTAAGTTTTATTTTAATCTTGCCTTTTATTATTTATTTTAATTTCTAGAAATTGATGTATAGGCTGTCAGGGTTTTTTTGTAATAGTTAGGTTTTATTTTCACGCTCCATTCCTCCTCTATTATGTAACTGCCCAAAGCCATATAATAGTTGTAGGTTTATTTTCTGCCTTTTAATTTCCGCATAATATAACTGTTATATAATTGCGTGGTTAGTAAAATAGGGAGTGACAACTAACAATTGAACGTAGCTCATGAATTGCAAAGATAAATATTCGAACTAAACTCACGTGATTGGTGCACACACACACCTTTAAGGTTATCCCTCTTGCTGCCTGTTGCTTGTTGCCTCTAATTATACTAAAAAATAGTCATGTCCCTCGGATGTAGGGATACCTTAGCATATGCTGCCTACAAATTCTAATCATCATATCCCCTCGGAATAAAAGATCATAGTACCTTCAGGTTGCCTACGAATAAAATGATCTCGTCCCTCGATGTTGTCTCGATAAATGATGATAGTCCCTTCGAATGCTAAGGTATCCTCACTGTTGCCTAAATTACTATTATATCCTTCCATAAATACTACCTACCCTCTATATGGTAGGGACAGTTTTATGGCGAACAATACTTTTCTCGATGACCCTTAACATCCAATTGAAAGACTTCCTGCCCTCTCATGGTATGGATAAACCCTTTCGCCCGAAAGACTTAAAGAACAAAAAAGACAATCTTAGGGTAGGTGTTCTTAAATGCTTGCTCACACTCAATTCAAAATACAAAATTCTTTTCACACCTCCTTTTCAAATCAATTAAAAAAGGCTACGCTTATTTACAAGGTAAAGTCCTTAAAAAAGTTTTTCAATTCACACACGACACTTTTCAAATATTTCAAAACAAACAAAGTGAGCTAAGCAATTAAGAGCCCATGGATAACCATAGATGCAAATGGTGCTTACACCTTCCCTTTGTATAAATTACCCCCCAAACTCAAAATCTTTCAAAGGTCTTTCCTGTTCTTTTTGCCTTTCCTAATTGGATAAAATAAAAGTCGGTGGCGACTCTTGCTCACCGCAACATTGTTGCTTATAAAAATAAATGTCAGTTCACCGTGTTACACTCTTTCATCAACGCAAACATCACCAAACAGTGCCTTTCACTGCCGTGTGCAAGCCCTAAACAACTAGAAAACTATGAAGGTCTTATGTCACCCTATCACCAGCATAGGTGTACCACACATTCTATCCATTTTACAAGTACAGTGGAATCCATCGTGGGACCTTGAAAAAACTAACATTTGTTGGATATATGACTCCACACACAAAAGGGGGGGTGAGTTGTGTGTTTAAGAAAAAACTTGATCAATTTCAAAGTTTAAAAATAATTTAGAAAAGTTATAGAAATAAGGAGCGAAAGTAAAATGCAAAAAGTAAAGAGTTGAGCAGTAGAGAGATAACACCAAAATTTATAGAGGTTGGATCAAAAAGAAAACCTGATCCTCTCTCTAATTTTTGTTCTTTATTGTATCCAATAAAATCAACACCTTTTAGTAGGTTGAACTCTCAAACCACCTTATACAAATAAAATGAAGTTTATGGCTAACTTCCAATGAAAAGCCAAACAAGGAGAGAAACTGTGAGTCTTCCTTCCAAACAATGGATTGAAGTGGTTAATCTTCTTTCCAAACAGAAACTTGGAGCGATTAGTCTTCAAGCTTTAAACCGAGATTTTACACAAGCTAATATCTAACCTGGGTGGCCTAATCAATTGACATTATGCACCAGTAAACTGGTTGGCTTAAAATTAATCAATTAAAAAAATTTAAAAGGAAAGAAAAGATATATAGCTATTACCATTTGTTAATATATTGTCCTATGGTGTCGTTTTTTTTACCTCCCCGTTTCACTTGGGAGGACGGCACGCTAGACCCTTCACGCAAAATTTGGAAGGAGAATGCGCCCGTGGTGGGATGAATTTTATTTCAGTTCTTCCTACGATATCACACGAACTTTCTTATTGTCCTACGAGTAGGAAAGGGAAAAAAAGATCTCAACTAAACCCTAGGAGTTTGCTAAGTGTGGGGATTTCACCTAGACTAGAAATTCTGGAGTCCAGGGGGTCGGTTATACCTAGGGAAGTGTTTAAACACCCTACATATCTATAGTACTCAACAGGAACCTTCTCTGTGTCATTGTGATTGTGTTTGTTGCTAATGATTGGGAAAGTTTCTCCTTTGTGTTAGGAGAGAGAATTGAATTGATTTGAAAAGACAAACAGACAGTCAAATTGACTATTTTTGGAATTTTATTAGCTCGCTGAGATTCCTTGTGATCCTCATGCCTACATATCCCTAATGGAAGTCAGAGCTTAATGTAGTTCGGGGAACTAATTAATTATTAATTATTTTTGGGTGCCTTGCTTGAAGTTCAAGGTTGAAGCTTGAATTAAATCTCTGTTTACAGTAAAGAGACATGAAGTCATCTTTATAGAGAGGTATTTCTACTATTCCACCACAAACATTTAAAAAAGTGACAGAATAACTGAATTCATTTCATTCAAGAGGGGGACCTTACTTGTGTATGTGCAAGTATACCAGTCAAATGCCTCTTAAATGAAAGAAAGATGCTCATCCAAATTAGGGAAAGTTACCACATGTCTGGGTTTTACTGCCAGCTCATGCCTTTCAAAATCCTAAATGGGAGACTTGATTAAAATTGAAATGAAATGTAATGTTTGTTTGTTTGAATGTGGTAGAGTAGTAAAAATATCTCTCTATAGAGATAAGCTATGTCTATCTATTGTATAAAAGATTTGATTTTAGCTGGCTTGCATGAGGCCCAAGCTTGAGGCTTTTGATTGATTTATTTATTAAAAGACTGATTTTTTTGGGAAGCTAACCCTTTCCAGGGGTTTTGACTCAGCTGGAGAAATTGACTATTAAAAGACTGAATTTTTATCATGTTTTTGGAGGCTGACCCTTTCTAGGGGTTTTTGACTCTTTTGGGGAAATTATCTCCTAAGAGAATGAATCTTTGGTTTTGAAGAAGTAATTTTGGAGGCTGACCCTTTCCAGGGATTTTTGTTAAAATGATAGAATGATTTGGAGGCTAACCCTTTCCAGGGATTTTTGTTAAAATGAAAGAATGATTTGGAGGCTAACCCTTTCCAGGGATTTTTATTGAAATGAAAGAATGTGTGGAGGCTAACCCTTTCCAGGGATTTTTGTTAAAATGATAGAATGATTTGGAGGCTAACCCTTTCCAGGGATTTTTGTTGAAATGATTGGCAGAAAGATTATCTAGTGGAGACTTCTTGTTTTAAAGCCCAAGATTAAGGCTGACTCTTGCTGAGGATGAGCAAATATGGATCCTAGACTCTGCTAAGGAAGATTGATGAAGATAAGGGTGATAGAGACTGTCCATGTCTCTCATTCCAAAAGGTGTACTCAACGTAAAATTGAGACAAACTTAGCTTGTTTGAAGTTTGGTTTAAATTGGAAGAAACTCACCAGGATATGTTAAAAGGTGACTAAAGACCTGTTCCTATGTTTATAAGAAACCTGATGGGTCCTTGTATACAAGCTCAAGAGGAAGCTGGAAATGCTTTTAAGAAGCCTGTGGGTCCTTGTACAAAGCCCAAGAGGAGGCTAATCGAGTGTCCTTGTTATAGCACAAAAGAAAGCTATGTAGTTTTGAACTTATTTTGGCTCTAAGCAAATGGGTAAGAGGTTTCACCGGGAATAATTCCTCTTTGGGTGGATGTGTCCTATTTTTTGGATTCTAAGGCTTTTGCCAAGATGTTTCACCGGGAATAATTCATCTTGGGGGTTTGAACTACAGATCTCTAATTAGGAAAGAGCCTTCACCTGGAAGTCATTCTCAATCCTAGGCCATATTCCTATAATATATATATAGTTTAACTGTCCTAGGGTTTACACTCAAACGTAGTTCTAATATATAAACAGTTCTATATTTGACAGTAATTTAAACAAAGACTGTAAATTGAAAGCTTGTAAAGCCTAACCTGGATGGAGTGGAGGCCTTTGAAGGAGTGTGTACAAAGCCTTACCAGTAATTTTTTGTTGTTTTGTTGATAGCAGTTGAATATTTATTATAAACAGTTAAGGGTTTTGAAAACAAAAGAAGTGAAGATGGACAAAGGTCACATAGGTATCTGAAGAGTTTCACCGGGAATAATGCCCTTCAAATACCAGAAGAATGTTTTGAAAACAGAAAGGAGATTTTGAAAATACAGTTTTTGAAAACAAACTATGAAAAGAAAGAAGGTGTTGGGTCTTACACTCTATTAGAGGCCCACATAAAAATGATTTACTGTTTATGAAAACAGTTGGAAAAAAGATTTGAAATGATACAAGGCTTTGTTGTTTGAAAACCTTAATCATCTGTTTAATCGGAGACTGAAAACAGTTTTGAACAATCACAAAAGTCAACTTAATTAAGGCAAAGATGAAATCTATACCTAATTAAGACCTAAATAGTTTAGGGTTTTATCATAAAATTGTTCACAAAATAACTAGGTTAAAACAAAATGAAGATATATACTTCAAAGTATTTAAGAAAACACTTAAAACATACCATTTTAAACCTAATCAAAATACATGAAATAAATAATATTTTTATGATTTTTTTTATTATTCACAAAATAGATATATTAAATAACAAGTGTGTGAAAAATGAGGTGAAAATGGATTTATTTGATAGGTTAAATAATTGTGTGAAGTTTGTGAATGAAACAAAGAAAAATAGTGGTAAAAAAATTGGGTTTGTCTCCTCCAAGGTTTGAACACACGCCCTCTAAGTCACCAGCTCAAAATAACACCACTGAGCCAACGCGCGCTTGGTGATTATAACACTCACCCATTTGGTTATGTTTCAAAACAAGTGATAAATCATTGAAAAATAAAAGAATCAAAAAGTCTGGGGCGAGGGGGATTCGAACCCCAGACTTGAGGCATGAGGAGACTAAGAGCGCATGTGAGGCCACTAGGGAAAGTTATTCATTCGTTTAGAAAACGCCTACCATTGAAAATAAAATAAACTTTGCCCAGAGATTTGAAATTTGCGCGCCATAGCCATGGTCGTCTTCTTCCTCAAGCTCTCAAATTTTGAATTTGTGAACTTGCTCATTTCTCAACCATTTGCAAAGATGTAAAGACCAATCTTGATCTAAATTCACTCACGATTCTAAATATGTAACTAATATGAATTTATATTAACTACATCTACTGAATTATCTAAAATACGTGAAGAACCCTAAAATTTGAAATTTAAATTAAATGGCTATACTGAAGCATAAATGACTGATGATAGAGGGTTTTTAATCCTCTTATGATGCTGAATGAAATGGTGTTGAGTTTTAACCAAATAGATACACAAATTAAAGAGGTGGATTTGAGAAACTTACCTCTTAAAATGGAGATCGTGAGGATGTTAGAGAGCACCTGGGCTTGTATGAATGATCCTAAAAGCTTCCTTGGGACTCAGTGATGCTAACTAGATGCTTGTTGTGACCTCAAACCTTCTGAATTGCTCTATGGACCTCCCTCGATTTGAGCTTCAAGTGGACATGGAGGGTGATGAATCTTGAGTTACAAATGAGCTGCAGCCATCTGAACAGCTTCACTATGACCTGAGGAACGTGTCTGGATGCTTGGCTTTGTTGGAAACCTTCTGAATTGCTCTATGGACCTCCAACTGCAACAGCTCCAAAGTGAGAGCAACAATGGTGTTCCTCCACTTACAGAAGTGATCCAGGTGCTTGGATCACCTCAAATGAACCCCCTTGAGATGTTAGAATGCTTACTTTCCAAAGATAAGCTCTGGTTTGAAGAAAATGATTCTTCTTGCCAAAGAACTTTGAAAAACCATAAGCATGAGAAGAGTAAGAGAAAGCAAGGAATATGGTTTCTTTGGTGTGTTTTCTGAATGAGAAAGAGCCCTCTATTTATAGTCAATTGATTCAGAGCAATTGTGTATAGTGAGCTTGCTTAGTGAAGTGAGTTTGGTTTCTTAGCCATGAAGAAATTTCAAGGAATATCCAAGAGTGATCATTGCATTTTCGAACCAGCTCCCCATCCATTGATTCTATCTGATCTTGGGGAACATTTCTGATGCAGAGTGAGCTCTAATTGGTTGGTTAGAAGATTCCTTGGGTGATTCATCAATTTGCCATAAATTCTCAAATGTAATCATTACATAATCACATGTTCTTGTTTTTGGGAATCTTCCTCAATTCTCATGTCATGGTGAAAATGAATGCATGGCATGTTTTCAGATGTGTTATGGGTCGTGTAGCATCCATAAGTGAGGTCATGTGCACAAAATTGCAAAGTTCAAAAATGATGCATGACCTATAATTTTACTTCATGAGGCCAACTTTGAACAAGCATAACTCTTAGCTCAAAATGAATTTGGGGAAGGTTGAGCACAATTTGGAAAGCCCTAAACATCTACTTCAAATCATTAATTTATGGTTCCTTCAGAATCATTTGGGAAAATTGTGAAAAATGAGCCCAAAGTTGGATGAAAACTAGGTTAAAACACTTAGAAAAATTTCTAAGTTTTTATGACCTAAAGCTTCAAAATTCCAAATCTCTTAAATGGTTGATCTTTTGAAAAAAGTTCCTTGTAAGATGTTGTTTTATTTTGCAAGATCTACAACTTTCATGTTGGAAGTTTTTTGAGTTGTGTAGGTGAAATTTTGAGTTCCCACAATGCCCTCAAAAACCCTAATTCCCGACTTTTTGCTCCTTGATGAATCTCTTTGAATTTCTTTGGTCAAATGACTTTAATATCCATATATTGATGATATTGATCTTTGAAAGTCATGGTTTGACCAAAAATCTTAAAAGTCAAAGGTGATCCCATACAGTTGACTTTTTCCAAATAAAGTGAGATTTTGGACTTTTGTGTGGAATTAAGATTTTCTCCTCAAATGAGTGATGTAAATGGGTTATATTGAGTTAGTAGAGGTTCTTGAATCATGTCTTGAGTTTTGGATCCATGCCCTAATTAAAAGTCAACTATCAAGATGAATTAGGTCAAAAACCCTAATTGTCGACCAGATGAAAATGATGACTGTAGGCCTTGAATTGAGATGTGATGTCCAGTGGATCTTGTCATATGAGCTATTTGAAGATGATTGATGTCTTTGAATGATCCCCTGGGGCTTTTTAGGGTTTCCCAAAGGTGATCCCTGATTTCAGTCCTTGATAGGCTCAAAAACCCTAGTCTGGTGACCTGAGTAAACCTGTACTCAGATGACTGGGTGTCTAATCAATCATTGGTGAATATAAAAGTGAAGCTTTTGAGTCCTATGATTGTGTTAGAGACCAATCCTTCTATTGATTGATCCTTTGCCTGAGTTTTCTTGTCTTTGAACATCCTTGATTAAATGCCAGATGAAGAAGTGACTGCTCTGAGTACTTGATTTGACCTGATGAAAATCCTGAAGATATGTCATCTCAGGGGGGTCAAAAATTAGGGTATGACAGATGCCCCTATTTAAGTTTCTTTTATCTGGAGGGAGAGAGATTGATATCTCGATCTCTCCTGCGTGAAAGAGACTTAAATATCAAAGAATGCCCGAATTTTGGGCGCTCCTGAGATGTTGTAATTGATAAAATCTTTACATGAACTGATCTCGTTGTCGCACTTGGCGGGGGGATGAGGAGACAAACTCCTGTAGAAATACTTGATGTGGACTCTGGCGAATGGATGGCAATGTAGGATGCGCAATCCATCTTCTTTAACTAAGTGTCGATACTTAGAAAAAGGTAAAAAACCTCCCCTCGTTTCGGATGTCCATATCTCGAAGCTGGTCTCAGTCGTGTTTGGACAATATCTCAGATAAAGAGAAAATTTCCAAAGGTTTGTTTCCTCATCAAACTTCTCCTCAGCACTCGGAGATGAGACGCCATTTGATGGTAATAAAGAAACTTCAAAAGTTTGTTTCCTCATCAAACTTCTTACCAGCACTTGGAGGTAAGATACCATTTGACGGTAATAAAGAAACTTCAAAGGTTTGTTTCCTCATCAAACTTCTTACCAGCACTTGGAGGTAAGATACCATTTGACGGTAATAAAGAAACTTCAAAGGTTTGTTTCCTCATCAAACTTCTCATCAGCACTCGGAGATGAGACGCCATTTGATGGTAATAAAGAAACTTCAAAGGTTTGTTTCCTCATCAAACTTCTTACCAGCACTTGGAGGTAAGATACCATTTGACGGTAATAAAGAAACTTCAAAGGTTTGTTTCCTCATCAAACTTCTTACCAGCACTTGGAGGTAAGATACCATTTGACGGTAAATAAAGAAACTTCACCATCCCTCCTTTCAACTTGACGTTTTTGAAGGATCGTCATATGGTCCCACGCTCTTTTGAGGGGCTAATGACTTTGCTTGAAAGCGGATGAACTGTTTTCAGGGTGAAAACCAACATTCATCGACCTGTGCCAGGGAACCGCCATTCATCGACCTGTTCTACGAACTGTCTTCATGTAGAAGGCTGCCATTCGTTATTTTTGCTCGAAAAAGTGAGTGAACTGTCTTTTGCCGAAAGAGACTGCCATTCACTGACTCCGCTGGGGATCATTTGTCATTCTGCTGGGGAGACTCCAAATTATTTTCTTTGACGAAGAGTGGCATCTCTTGACCCTGCTGGGGAAATACCAAACTATTTTCCAGGAGGAAAAACTACCACTTGTCAATTATGTCGGGGAATCCCCACTTCTTGGAGAAGAGAACCGCTCATCGACCTTGTGGGGAATTCCAAAATGCGAAATAGACTATCTCATCTGAGGAAGACTGTCGAGTGTCGCTCTGCGGGAGAATCTCGGCTGGGGAACTCCAAAAGTGAACAAACTATTTCTTTGAGGGAGACCACCATTTGTTGACTTGCTTGGGGAATTTGGGTGTATGAACCTTCTTCATGAAGAAGAAAACCCTTTCACAACTTTGCAGGGGAATCTTGAGTATATGCCCAAGTAATTTGGGTATTAACACGATCAGAACCTGGCTCGACTCTCTCATTACGCAATTATGGTGTGAGACGAAATGCATGAATATTACGATTATTATGAAATGCAAAGTGAATGTGAATAGAATTGTCGCGGATGAAAAATCCTATGATACGACTTGAATCTTGTTGATCAGAAGATATCCTCTTCTTGTAGTTCGAACTCTGTTGGGAATACCTGGTTATCAGTTGTCCGTTGTCCGAAGTGAGTAATATGAATTGAAGTGAAGATCCGTCATTGGGAGATATTCGCAAAGCGACCTCATGGGGAAATCTTGGTTCCCGGAGTCTCAACCGTTCTCGGAGCAACTGTTTGCATTCTTCCTATTGTTTGTAAACCGTAGAAAGAAATTTCACCTTTATTTTTGCAAGTAAATTCGTTTTATGAAAACATTTGTTTCAAGAAAATGACTGTTTAAACTAAAAAACACATTTCAAGAAACTGAAAAAGACTCGATTGCAAAGAAAAGCACAAGGCTCAAATTATTGTTTATGGAATGGTAACCAGCCAAATGCTTGATTCCATGGAGTATTTACAAAGTTGGAAATTGGTAATTTTTCGGGAAAAGGGCTACGATGAAACGTGACGACCGTTATCTTTCCCTTCCACTCTAAATTGCACTGTATGCGTGCTTTGTAGAAGATGACCTACTGATGATGAATACTCCGCTATGGATTTCGAATGATCAAGTTTGTCCTGAACACAGTTACTTGCCATATATCCCTAACTTTTGCGTAAACTACCCCTCTCGGGTTTTAAGTCTACCGGGGTTGATTATTTATTTTTTTGTCTCTAACTTTTGCCTGAATTGCCCTTTCGGGTTTTCGATTCACCGAGACGCTCTTTTTTGCCTAAGTTGCTCTTTGCGAGTTTTCAACTTAGCGAGCCGTTCTTTTAATTATTTAGGCGAAGTATTTCTTGACTGCGTCGACGTTCACAGGAAGGGTGAATTCTTCTCCATCCATAGTCGTGAGTATTAAGGCTCCTCCTGAGAAAGCTCTTTTGACCACGTAGGGGCCGTCATAATTGGGAGTCCATTTCCCTCTCGAATCTGTGAGAAAAGATTGAATCTTTTTTAGTACAAGGTTGCCTTCTTTGATTGTGCGAGGTCAAACCTTTTTGTCGAAAGCTTTCTTCATTCTTTGTTGATATAGCTGACCGTGGCATAAAGCTGTCATGTGCTTTTCTTCGATCAAGTTCAATTCATCGAATCTGCTTTGACACCACTCGGCTTCTGTTAATTTCGCTTCCATCAAGACTCTCATTGATGGGATCTCAACCTCTATGGGTAGGACTGCTTCCATGCCATATACAAGGGAGAAAGGAGTTGCTCCAGTCGAAGTACGTACTGATGTACGGTAACCATGAAGAGCATACGGGAGCATTTCATGCCAATCTTTGTAAGTGATGACCATCTTCTGAACAATTTTCTTGATGTTTTTGTTAGCTGCTTCTACAGCTCCATTCATCTTTGGTCTGTAAGGAGATGAGTTGTGATGTTCAATCTTGAATTCTTCACAAACTTCCTTCATCATTTTGTTATTCAAATTTGACCCATTGTCAGTGATTATCTTGCTAGGAATGCCGTAGCGACAGATGATGTGATTCTTGATAAACCTGACGACAACTTCTCTTGTAACGTTTGCATATGAAGCTGCCTCAACCCATTTGGTGAAATAGTCTATAGCTACCAAGATGAAGCGATGTCCGTTGGACGCTTTTGGCTCGATCATTCCAATCATGTCGATTCCCCACATGGAGAAAGGCCAAGGGGAAGAGAGTATGTTGAGAAGAGATGGTGGCACATGAATTCTATCGGCGTAGGACTGACATTTGTGACACCTCTTTGCATACTGGTAGCAATCTGACTCCATTGTCAGCCAATAATATCCTGCTCTCAGTATTTTCCTTGTCATGGTATGTCCATTGGTGTGAGTACCAAAGGAACCTTCATGTTTTTCTCTCATGAGTACTTCTGCTTCTTTTCTGTCAACGCATCTGAGCAGAACCATGTCGAAGTTTCTCTTGTACAGAACATCTTTATTCAGGAAGAATCTACAAGCTAACCTTCTCAAAGTCTTTCTATCTTTCTTTGATGCCCCAAGAGGGTACTCTTGCTTTTGAAGAAAGTTCTTGATGTCGTGATACCACGGTTTGTCGTCGATGATTGCTTCTACTGTGAAAGCATGAGCGGGCCTATCCAGGCGCATAACATCGATCTGAGGAATGTCATTCCAATGATTTATCCTAATCATGGAAGAGAGTGTGGCTAATGCATCAGCCAAGTTATTTTCTTCACGAGGAATGTGATGAAAATCTACCCTGTCAAAGAATGGTAACAATCTTCTCGCGTAGTCTTTGTAAGGGATTAGCCCAGGTTGGCGTGTTTCCCATTCTCCTTTGATTTGATTGATGACCAAAGCAGAATCTTCGTATACATCCAAGTGTTTGATTCTTAGATCCATGGCTTCTTCGAAACCCATGATGCAAGCTTCATATTCGGCCTCATTGTTTGTGCACTTGAAAGTTAATCTGGCAGTAAATGGAACATGGGTACCCTGGGGTGTAACAATGATTGCCCCAATTCCTCGTCCATAAGCATTGACAGCTCCGTCAAAGATTAAGCCCCACTGGGATCCTATCTCAGGTCCTTCGTCTGGTAGTGGCTCGTCGTAATCTTTCATCTTGAGGTACATAACGTCCTCGTCCGGAAAGTTGAAACTGGTTAATTCATGACCATTGAGTGGGTGGTGAGCCAGGTGCTCAGCTAGAATGCTTCCTTTCACGGCTTTCTGTGCATGATACTCAATGTCATATTCTGATAACAACATCTGCCAACGGGCAATTCTCCTAGTTAAAGCAGGCTTCTCAAAGATGTACTTGATTGGATCCATATGAGAGATCAAACAAGTAGTATGTCAAATCATGTACTGGCGGAGACGCTTGGCAGCCCAGGCCAAAGCACAACACGTCTTCTCGAGCATGGAGTAGCGGGATTCACAGTCAGTGAATTTCTTGCTTAGGTAGTAAATGGCATGCTCTTTTCTTTTTGTCTCGTCTTGCTGTCCAAGGACACAACCCATGGAATCTTCTAAGACGGTTAAGTACATCATCAAAGGTCTTCCTTCCACTGGAGGAGACAAGATGGGTGGTTCGAGCAGATATTCTTTAATGCTGTCGAACGCTTTCTGACAATCGTCTGTCCAGACGCAACTTTGATTTTTCCATAGAAGTTTGAAAATAGGAGCGCAAGTTGCAGTCATGAGATATATGAATCTCGAGATGTAATTCAGACGTCCAAGAAATCCTCTAACTTATTTCTCGGTTCTGGGTGAAGGTATTTCTTGAATTGCCTTGACTTTGTCTAGATCTACTTCAATTCCTCGTTTGCTGACAATGAAACCAAAGAGTTTTCCTGAGTAGACACCAAAGGTGCACTTGTTGGGGTTCAGGCGAAGTTGAAACTTCCGTAAGCGTTGAAATAACTTCGTCATATTTTGTATGTGATCTTCTTCATTTTATGATTTGGCAATCATGTCGTCCACATAGACTTCCACTTCTTTATGCATCATGTCGTGGAAAAGCGTAGTCATGGCCCTTTGATAAGTGGCCCCTGCGTTTTTTAGTCCAAAAGGCATAACACGATAGCAGAACGTGCCCTAGGGGGTGATGAAAGTTGTTTTCTCCATGTCTTCAGGTGCCATTTTGGTTTGGTTGTATCCTAAAAATCCGTCCATGAACGAGAAAACTTTGGATTTTGCTGTACTATCTACCAACATATCAATATGTGGTAAAGGAAAATCATCCTTAGGGCTAGCTTTGTTCAAATCTCTGTAGTCGACGCACATGCGGACTTTTCCGTCTTTCTTAGGAACGGGAACAATGTTAGCTAACAACTGAGGGTATTCTGAAGTGACGAGGAAACCTGCGTTGATCTGCTTTTGAACTTCCTCTTTGATTTTCATGGCCATCTCCGGATGAGTTCTTCTTAATTTTTGCTTGACCGGAGGGCATTTTGCTTTTAACGGCAAATGATGCTCCACTATACTGGTATCCAACCCTGGCATATCATGATAAGACCAAGCAAAGACATCTGAGAATTCTCTGAGCAGCTGTATCAAACTCTCTCTGATCTCTGAACTGAGCGAAGCTCCAATCTTAACCTCTTTTTTGTTTCCATCGGAACCAAGGTTAATGATCTCTAGAGGCTCATTGTATGGCTGAATGGCGTCTTCCTTTTGTTGAAGTAATCGTGAAGTTTCCTTTGATATTTCTTCGTCTTCTTCTTCCTCTGCCTCGAATACAGGAAACTCAAAGCTTGGAGAACTCATACGGTCGTTCGTTTTAACGGGGTATTTTATGATTAATCTGCATATGTGTGATAAGTTTTATTTAGACAACGAGGGAAAACTCGGTGTATGCAGTTAATGGAATATTTTGATGTTTTTTTAGGGGTGTTTTTTAGGATTACCAATTTCCGAAAAAAGAAAAGGAAAAACTAAACGAAGGAACAAAATGACATTTTTATTTATGAACAATCATTTCTTGAAACAAAGACCCTATAAAACAAAACTCTATTGCTTTGGGCGAAGCAAAGAGGGACATTTTCCTAATAAATAGTAAAATGCAAATCCCTATGAAACATCTCTTCACCCTGGGCTATGGTGAGAGGACAAAATAAAGGTGAAAGTCCCTACTTAGGAGTGCGAACAACAGTTGAAACTTCAACAGCTGTCCAGTAGTGGCGAACCCCATTGTGCACTAAGTAATCTGGAACCTTAGGCTTAAGCTGGCCTGTGGTAGGTCTTGATTTACCAACCACTATCTTTGCAACACTCAGACGATCTTCTTCTACTTCAGCAGACTGAGCAGTGTGAGCATACCCACTTCCAAGTGGAGTATGTCGGTTTTTCTTTTGAGGAAACTTCCAATCTTATGAATGGAGAGACTCGTTGTCGGAGACACTTTCGAGATCATCCTCTTCTGTATTTTGGTCTTGCTCTTCTCCCAAGATGGCATTGACTAGATATGTGAACTCTAGATCCGTAGCCTCGGAAGGTGACTTGGAGATATAATCCTCAATGATGATTTCACCAGTCGATGATGATGAATAGCAAGGGTTATACATCTCTTTTGGCTGAGAGAGGTACTCAAAATCACTGTTCCATCCAGTTGGAACAATATCTTCAAGAGAGATTCTTGAACTTTCAGGAGCGGAGTATTTCACCATGTAGTCGAATTTTCTGCTTGGTTCTCCTAATGTATCCCAAGTCTCTTCGGGGATAGGAGGAACTTCTTCTGATGAACCATGACTTCTGGTGGTGAAGCTGTTAGTAACTTCATCACTGCTTGGTTGAGTCTCACTTTCAGATCCTTCAATTGGATAACAGCAAGGTGAATCAGACTCTGATAGGGCTATGTATCCTTCCTCGAGAAGGTAGGACATACATTCCACTTCAAAATTCTCATCGGTGTCTTCCGTACTGACGGTATTGATTGTTAGCTGGACAGGTTGAAGAAAACCTCCACTGCAGAAAGTTTCTTGAATAGGGAGAACTACCTCAATCCCTGGGATAGCTTTTGATGATATCGGAAAGAATCCAATTCCTGTTCTGTTCTTGTTGTTGGTAGGAATATTAATGTGCCCCCAACCACTGGTAGTGTCATCCTTTACAACTTGGATTGCATCTTTGTATGAAGAGATAGACGCTGCTTTCTCTTTTCCTTTTTCCTTGTCCAAGGAAAGTGCTTGGAATTTAGTTCCAACAACTTCTTTTGGTTCTATGTCGGAGAATGATGACAGGCTGCTGACGATCAGAGCTCGTTCTCCACATACGGTTACCAATTTGTCATTTCTTATGAACTTCAGTTTCTGATGAAGTGTTGAAGTAATTGCCCCAGCCTCATGAATCCATGGGCGACCTAGCAAACAACTGTATTGTGCCGGGATATCCATAACCTGGAAAGTGATTTTGAACGTCTGAGGTCCAATAGTTATGGGAAGATCCACTTCTCCAAAAACTGACTTTCTTGATCCATCAAATGCTTTGACGATGACATGACTTTTTCTTAGAGGGTAATCTTCGAAAGATAATCTTGACAATGTTGATTTCGGCATGACGTTGAGAGAGGATCCATTGTCTATTAGGACTCCTGTGAGTATATCACCCATGCAGCCAACTGAGATGTGAAGTGGAAGATTGTGGTCCACTCCTTCTTCAGGAAGATCTTTGTCACAGAAACTTAGGTTAGTTCCGGCGGAGATGTTGGCAACGATGTTGTTGAATTGGCTTATTGTGACGCTAGGTTCTACAAAAGCTTGTTCCAAAACTTTCTGTAGAGCTTCCCTATGAGCTTCAAAACTCAATAGCAGGGAAAGAACAGAAATCCTAGACGGAGTATGTAGTAATTGATCTACAATGTTGTATTCACTCCTCTGGATCTTCAAGATCTCATCATTTTCTTTCGCTTGAACAACATTGGTCGGATGATTGTCTTGCCTATGTGGTACTTCCTCCGAAGGTTTCTCCACATTTTTTATTGTTCTGTTGAAGACTCGTCCACTTCTGGTGACTCGACTAATGTCAGCAATGTTGACAACAGACAGTAATGGTGTTTCCTTACCATTTTCAATGAATGTAGCGTTGTACTTGTATGGTATAGCCTTGCTGGACTCATACGGTACAGGACCTGGTAAGTAGATGACTAGTGGAGCAACTGCTGTCTTCCTGCTATCATACTTAACTTGCATTGGTTCAACTTGATTAATTTGAGGAGATATGGTAAAGATTTCATCATCTTCTCTGTTGGCAAGAACAGTAATGGTATTGTCATCCATCAGCTTTTGAATGTCGTTGCGAACACACAAACATCCTTGTGAATTTCTTCGACAAAATCTGCATCTACTGTAAGGATGGAAATCCGTTCCAAAGTAGGCAAGTCCATTTAAAGTTTTATGGAACCTGACTACCGATCCTTCAAGATCTTCAACTTTGTAGATTTTGTATTCTCCTGGACATCCTTGCACCATGTTGATGTCATGTTCAATTCTGACTCGGATATGTTGAATCCATCCTAAGTCCATTTGTTCTTGTAATGCAGCTTGAACTACGGCACATCCTTGATTATTCTTTGGACAATTATCGCATGTGAAGTAGTTGTGAGGTGGTACATGGCCGTACCCAGCTTGTTTAGCGTGCATCTTGACAAGATTTTCCCCTATTTGACGAATGTCGTAGATTTGAATGACGTTAGGGTGTTGATCTATCCAATTCACTGAAGCTTCTTTATGCTGCGGCAAAGGATTTGCTTGGACGTTTGGACTAGTATCTTTGAAGGATAGCATTCCGCTCTTCACTAATCGTTGGATGTCAATCTTGAAAGAGAAACAGTTCTCAATATTGTGACCTGGTGCCCCCTGATGATAGGGACAAGATTGGTCATCCTTATACCATGGTGAGGAACTGTTTGTAGGATTTGGAGGACTTCTTGTCTGAATGATTCCTTTTGCCAGTAATGTTGGAAATAATTCCGCATACGGCATTGGTACGGGGTAAAAGGTAGGATACCTTGGAGCCCGATTGTTGTTGAAATTTGGAGGTCGAACCTGCTGCTGAGGTTGGTGCGACCTTTGTTGAATTTGTTGTTGCGGGACCTGAGGTTGATAAGCTGGCGCTGAGTTAACAACCGGAGTTATTGCTGCAACTTGAGGTTGGAATTTCTTCTTGATTTTGTGCAAGACATTGCTGACATCTTGATCCTTTTTCTTCTGGAAAGAACTTCCATATTTCCTTGGACCAATAGAAGATTTTGGTTCTTTGTTCAAGCGTCCTTCCCGAACTGCTTCTTCTAAACGTACACCCATGTTTACCATCTCGGTAAAGTCACTTGGTGTACTTGCAACCATTCGTCTGTAGTAAAATGGACTCAAAGTTTTGAGATAGATTTTTGTCATTTCTTTCTCTTCAAGTGGTGGACAAATTTGAGCAGCAACTTCACGCCATCTTTGAGCGTATTCCTTGAAGCTTTCTCTATCCTTTTGAGTCATGGCCCGGAGTTGATCTCTGTCGGGAGCCATATCCAGATTGTACTTATACTGTTTGAAGAAGGCCTCTCCGAGGTCTCGAAAAGTACGAATCTCTGAACTGTCCAAGTTCATGTACCATTTGAGTGCAGCCCCAGTCAGGCTGTCTTGAAAATAATGAATGAGTAATTGTTGATTGTCAGTCTGAGTTGACATTCTTCGAACGTACATCACAAGATGACTTTGTGGGCATGAATTCCCTTTGTACTTCTCAAACTCTGGTACTTTGAATTTGTGAGGAATCTTAACATTTGGAACTAAACAGAGGTCTGCAGAATTCTTTCCAAATAGATCTTGTCCTCGAAGAGTCTTGAGTTCCTTCTGCATTTGCAGAAACTGTTCTTGGAACTCGTCCAATCTTTCATACACGCCAGCATCCTCACTTGGAGCGTGATGATATACTTGTCCGCCCGGTGGAGGAAAAGTATGCATAATCGGTCGTGGAGAAGCCATGACAGTAGATCTTGGAATCTCAACATTCTGTTGTGCGAAACCCATTGCCGTTGCTCTTGGAACTTCAATTTCCAGAGGTTTGTAACCCTCCGGTGGACGCATATCCATGGTGACTTTTGGAGCTTCAGAAGCTGGAGGTATGTACCCTTCTGGAATAAAGTTATACAGCATGCCCCAAGGTCGATCAGGCGGCATGGTATACTGAGGAATAGGAGTAGAAACAATCTCGGAAACCACAGTCCTTTGCGGTTCTTCTGGCGTTGGTCGATTCTGCGCAACTACCAGGGCTTCTACCATACTATTGAGTCTTTCAACAGTACCTTTGAGAGTATTAATCTCTTCTCTGAGTTCTTC
Source organism: Vicia villosa (assembly GCF_029867415.1). Taxonomy (NCBI): domain Eukaryota; kingdom Viridiplantae; phylum Streptophyta; class Magnoliopsida; order Fabales; family Fabaceae; genus Vicia; species Vicia villosa. Next base: position 504,805 of record NW_026705530.1, read on the forward strand.
ATTCTCTTGCTCAAAGTCTTCCATTCTTTTCTTGCGACTTGAACGAGTGTTGTATGGATGAGACAGCTTGAAAGTCTTGGTTCACCTCCTTCTCCTCCTCTCTTTTTGGAGAAAGGAAAGTGACTATTAGATCCGCGACAATTCTCGTGTCAGTGCGTACAACTAAAGCGATGTATGATATGCAATTAAGTTAATATTTTTCAAGGAAACACCATAATTACGTTATGAAACATCAAACTTTTATTAATTAAGCGAAAACGCCGTTTTTACACACTTTGAAAAGGGAAATACAGAGAAACTGAGAGAAAGGACTCTAAAATTTTGACGAAAAGCCGACTTCACGTTCTAACATTTTCTTCTATTTCTTGAGCTGAGCGTTTTCTGACGTGAGCTGATCGATGATCCAGGAAGCAGGAGGGACGTGATGAGAAAGTGATGATTGTGTCACTTGTCGATCGAGTACTTCAAGTAACTCATCCTTCCTTCTTAGGATGTTTTGAATCTCACCATTTTCCGTGTTGACGATTCGATACTTGTTCCTCCAAGCATTCCTTTCTTGGCATACCTTGTTTAATGCCGCTTTTAATTTTTCAACATCGGTGGAGAAAAGGTAAATTGGTTCCCTTAGGGGAATGGGTTCTTGATGTTGATATGGCATTCTGAGCTTGAATGCTCTGACGCGTACCCATTGAAGGTAAGGATCCAGGGAGATGCAAAGATGTTTTCCTAATAATCTTCTCCCTTTGCTGTGTACAAGACGCCAGGCTTGGACAATTTCCTTCTTCAGCATGTTTCCATGATCGTCGATGTTTTTGAAGAACAGACCCTCCTATTGGATGTTACTTGGTATATTTTTCATGGGATAGCCGTATTGACGACGGGCTAAAGCTGGATTGTAACTGATTCCTCCCTTAGTTCCAATAAGGGGTATGTCGGGAAAACTTCCGCAACTGAAGATAATCTTGGTTTCGTCGTTGTCAGGACTACACCACTCAATGTCCGTATGAGTGAGAGACATGATTTTCTGTGACCAGTAAAGGCCATCCCTCATGCTCCAGAAAGTGCTAGACTTCGGCAGGTGCGAAACGAACCATTCGTATAACAACGGTACGTAGCATGTGATTAATCCTCCTCGCTGCAGGTTTCTTGAATGCACAGAGTGATAAGCATCCGCAAGCAAGGTTGGAACTTGATTTCCAATTAAGAAGATCTTAATTGCGTTGATGTCGACGAAATCGTTAATGTTAGGGAACAAAAACAATCCGTAGATAAGCAAAGCCAAGATTTCCTCAAAAGCGCTCATATCTTGGATGCTGACGAAGTACCGAGCTTGATCAAACAGGAATTTGGAGGGAAATCCTTGAATTCCTCCTCTACTCACCATATGAGTTCTGATGTCGACTACGTTCAAAGGAGTAGTTGCAGCAATGATAATGTCGTCAGGATCCTTTTCCAAACCAGAGTACGGATCTTGCACGTACATGGGTATTCCAATCAGACGAGAGTACTCCTCCAATGTAGGCATGAGCTGATAATCTGGAAAGGTGAAGCAGTGATACGTTGGATCGTAAAACTGTACCAAGGTGGGAAGGATCCCACCCACAATGTTGGTATTGAGCAAAGGCAGAAGTTTTCCATACTTCTCCTTGAAAGCCTGGGGGTTGACCACCAGTTTTCCGAGCTTTTCTAATTCCTCTACCTTAGGAATCTTGAAGGTGTATTTCCTAGCTCTCTTTCTTCCGTAATACATGGTATAGATCCTTAAGTCCTTTCTCCGTTTCTCTCTTTCTATGAAGTTTAAAACGTTCGTTATTTAGTTTCCTTGAAAAACGACTCGAAAAAGACTCTTTTGTTTTTAGTTGTTATTAATGAATGATGCATGAATGCATGAATTCACACACAAGAGTTTTAAACAAACATGGCGTTGAAGGGTATAGTGGTCATGAAGTCAAAACGCAAACCTCGCCCCAATGGTAAACTAAGGATAAGGATTTTTGTACCTGTAGAACGGGTTCTAGGGGTCTCAGAGTTTTTGCTCAACCTTAAAGATACGTTGATTGGTATCTACAAGAGAGTTTTCTCTGAGTGTAGTATCTGCGTGACAATTACTTTCGTAATCACCGCTCTACGTCCTAAAAAAGGCTTTAAGTGGGGTTAATGTGTTTCTAAGTCCTCCTGGTACAAATCAGTCTTGGAATGCAGTGGCGCAGTTAATCACAACCAGCCAGGCAAATCCTAAGAGTAGACTTGGAAACCAAGATTAGAGGGTCTTCACCGGGAAGACATCCTCCATCCTATCTTATGTTGCACTCAAATCCGAGTATGGGATTTGTCACCACAAGGGGGAATCAAGCCCTTTCCCGATACAGAATAAACAAAATAAACAAATATATATGCAACAATCACATGATATGACACAGAAGTTAGGCAGGACCTCTCTTGTTTGAGGGGGAATTTGGTATCCCTAATTCCTCATTGGGGCTGGACCAGCAACAGGTCAACCATTGGTTTGGATGAAAACCCAAGGTTTTTAACACTTATATCCCCAGCAGAGTCGCCATTTTTACCTGTGGTGTCGTTTTTTTACCTCCCCGTTTCACTTGGGAGGACGGCATGCTAGACCCTTCATCCCACCACCCTTGAGATGTTAGAATGCTTACGATTCTTCTTGCCAAAGAACTTTGAAAAACCATAAGCATGAGAAGAGAAAGAGAAAGCAAGGAATATGGTTGCTTTGGTGTGTTTTCTGAATGAGAAAGAGCCCTCTATTTATATGCAATTGATTCAAAGCAATTGTGTATAGTGAGCTTGCTTAGTGAAGTGAGTTTGGTTTCTTAGCCATGAAGAAATTTCAAGGAATATCCAAGAGTGATCATTGCATTTTCGAACCAGCTCCCCATCCATTGATTCTATCTGATCTTAGGGAACATTTCTGATTCAGAGTGAGCTCTAATTGGTTGGTGAGAAGATTCCTTGGGTGATTCATCAATTTGCCATAAATTCTCAAATGTAATCATTACATAATCACATGTTCTTGTTTTTGGGAATCTTCCTCAATTCTCATGTCATGGTGAAAATGAATGCATGGCATGTTTTCAGATGTGTTATGGGTCGTGTAGCATCCATAAGTGAGGTCATGTGCACAAAATTGCAAAGTTCAAAAATGATGCATGACCTATAATTTTACTTCATGAGGCCAACTTTGAACAAGCATAACTCTTAGCTCAAAATGAATTTGGGGAAGGTTGAGCATAATTTGGAAAGCCCTAAACATCTACTTCAAATCATTAGTTTATGGTTCCTTCAGAATCATTTGGGAAAATTGTGAAAAATGAGCCCAAAGTTGGATGAAAACTAGGTTAAAACACTTAGAAAAATTTCTAAGTTTTTATGACCTAAAGCTTCAAAATTCCAAATCTCTTAAATGGTTGATCTTTTGAAAAAAATTCCATTGTAAGATGTTGTTTTATTTTGCAAGATCTACAACTTTCATGTTGGAAGTTTTTTGAGTTGTGTAGGTGAAATTTTGAGTTCCCACAATGCCCTCAAAAACCCTAATTCCCGACTTTTTGCTCCTTGATGAATCTCTTTGAATTTCTTTGGTCAAATGACTTTAATATCCATATATTGATGATATTGATCTTTGAAAGTCATGGTTTGACCAAAACTCTTAAAAGTCAAAGGTGATCCCATACAGTTGACTTTTTCCAAATAAAGTGAGATTTTGGACTTTTGTGTGGAATTAAGATCTTCTCCTCAAATGAGTGATGTAAATGGGTTATATTGAGGTAGTAGAGGTTCTTGAATCATGTCTTGAGTTTTGGATCCATGCCCTGATTAAAAGTCAACTATCCAGATGAATTAGGTCAAAAACCCTAATTGTCGACCAGATGAAAATGATGACTGTAGGCCTTGAATTGAGATGTGATGTCCAGTGGATCTTGTCATATGAGATATTTCAAGATGATTGATGTCTTTGAATGATCCCCTGGGGCTTTTTAGGGTTTCCCAAAGGTGATCCCTGATTTCAGTCCTTGATAGGCTCAAAAACCCTAGTCTGGTGACCTGAGTAAACCTGTACTCAGATGACTGGGTGTCTAATCAATCATAGGTGAATATAAAGTGAAGCTTTTGAGTCCTATGATTGTGTTAGAGACCAATCCTTCTAATGATTGATCCTTTGCTTGAGTTTTCTTGTCTTTGGACATCCTTGATTAAATGCCAGATGAAGAAGTGACTGCTCTGAGTACTTGTTTTGACCTGATGAAAATCCTGAAGATATGTCATCTCAGGGGGGTCAAAAATTAGGGTATGACATGTCCTAAATGTTTATGGCACATTTTTGTACCATAACAATCGATTGGATATTAGTTTAAACCAATTGGCTAATTCAAAAACATGCCCAAATTTTTTTGACATCTCCCAATTCATTTGGCACGACTTTAAAATATTTTAGAGATATTTTCTTAATAAAAATAAGTTAAAATTTATTTTAGTGTGTGTGATTAGTTGTATAACTTTACAAGAAAGCTTTTATGCTTTACAATACTTCTTCACTCAGACGAGTCAGGGCAAACTTTCAGACACACCAAGACTTGTCAGATACTGTAATCTTGTAGACACTTACTTGAACTTTACTTTTAGATGAGGCTTAAGTTATATTTCATTTAGGTGCCAATAATCAGAAGATCAAAACTTGGAAAACCATATCTATCTTAGTATGATTACATCTTTAACCACTTGTTTTGCTTGTACTTAAGTTGTTTAGTTGTCATAATCAAAACATATCCAAGAGTTGAGATCTTTCTTGATCACTAACCTTCATAACATGATTCCACTTTCCCTCTCTTTTTGATGATGACAACACATCTCTAAAGAATCTGGTAAAAGAAACAAAAATTATTATTTTGGAGTGATCAAACTCCCCTTCAATTAAGTAGAAAATATATTTTACTCCCCTGGAGAGTATACTTCCTCCCTTTGCCGAAATCAAAAAGACGGATAAAAATGCATTGCGATAATTTAAATATAAATATGCAAACATAGTCACAAAACATTTATGAAAGGGAAAAACATCACTCTTTTACTAATTAAAAATTGTTAGGGAAAATTGCATAATTTAAATGGTGCGAAAAGCAAGAAGTTGCAGAATGAAAAATAACAAAGCAAGAAAGCAAACATCTTAAGACGCGTATGTGGGTCCACTCATTGCCATAAGCATCATCGTCCCTTATGATAATTGTCTCGATCTTCTTAATAACCTGAGCTAAATTCAAACATATCTGCAACACTTTGTATCTTCTATTTCTTCTGACTCTTCTTCTTTTTCCCTGATTATTGATCATTCTGTATTACTCTTCATTTGAGGAAAACTTTTGTTTCTCTGAGTGTAATACAGGTATCCTATGCTTAATTGAGTCTAAGTTTAATCTATGATATAACATAATTTTTTAGATTCTAGAATCTAAGTAATTAAAAATCCCGCTCAGAACTTTTAGAATCCAAATGGTACTTTTGACAAATCCATAGGTTTCTAACGTAGAAGGGTAAAAAAAAAATATCTTTATGTTGTAGCATAAATTGACATTCATACTCATACATATCTAATCATTATTCATAAGAATAGCCATATGGCTCATGGCTATTTCCACTAAACCTTGACTTGTATAATTTGAGTTTTTGGCCCCCCAAACATTTTGTGTCATCTTCCACTTTCCTTGTGTGCTTCATCTTTAGTCACTATAGTGATCACTTAATATATATCCACCTAACTATTCCCCCACACCCCAATATGTTATCTTTGGGGTTTACCACTCACAAGACCCCACATAATAATGAAAAACCTTTCCAAAGTGTGGAAACGCGTTCATACTTCCTCCAAGAAATGATTGGGTTACTATCAACTTTTTAAATTTGTCAACATGATTAATTGCTCCTCCCATATTCCACTTTCCATGGAGTAAAAGATACATATAGAAAAATCTAATATTCCTCGTGTGTATAAATTGAGAGCTAGCGTTTGTGAAGCAACATAATAACCAAGAGATTGTTTGTAACAAGAATGAAAAGCAGTATCTTTCACTTGTTTGTGGTTTTTTTAGGACTCTCCCATCTTGCATGCTTCAAAGCAGTTCCAATTACAAGTAAATTCTACTATACCATTTTTCAACTTCATATATTTAAAGACTTATTTTTCCTTTCTTTATATTTTAAATTTGCCTTACAAAATTTTCGTTTCTATGAATAGGAAGTGAAAGCCTTATGCAAAGTTCTCAAGTTCATCTTGCATCAATGAATGACAACAACAAGGTACAAATAGATGATACAGTGAGAGCATTATTTTCTTAACCACAATTAAAACAAATTTATATTACTAATGATTTACAGGTTATGATTATGGAGGAGAGAAACTGGCAAGGGGATGAATCTAATGTTGTTGAAAGGATGGATTTGGAACTCCATGATTATCCACCATCAGGGGCTAATGGTCGTCACACTCCAAGAGTACCATATCCATAATGTGTATAATGTGTGTTGTTACACATATGATTGATCTCATAAGTTCATTTTTAATAATACTTTATTAAAAAGTGCTTGTCGTAGTAGTGACATATGTTACTGTTATAATGATTTATGTAAAATGTATATATGAGAGAGAAATGGTTTTATGTTTTAACTAAATATCTGCTTAGAGGCTATTTTGAACTAAGTAACTACTTATTTGAGAATGGGCCATATCCCATCAGTGCTAGTTCTACCACAAAAGTAGTAATTGGTAGTATCAAATATATACAGCCTTTTTTGTAATTGCAACTAAAATTTTTGAATGATTTTTCTCTTACTGAAGCACCAACAATTTCTGTTATTTGATTTTAGTTTAGTACTTGTTTAGAATTAGAATCCAATTTTTAAGATTTCGCTATGTTGTTAATTCCTAAGAGCGTTTATTTAAATTAATATAATATAAAAAATATTATGAATGACTGAACTCTAAACTAACAATTTAAATTTATCTAAATCAATAATACATATCCGTTGATATACCTCGATTGACGGTTAACTTATAATAAAATATGATTAATAATTAACATTTTAACTTTAAGTGAATATTAACACTATCTTAGATTTATATAAGAGTGTTTTTAAAAAAATAAACTTCTATTAAAAAATACATATGATATAACTTATGAAATACCATATACGAAAATTTTATATAGAGTAAAAGTAAATTTTTTAAGAGATTATAAAGCATCATATAAAACAATATTGTAAAATTATTGAATATTTTTTAAAAAGATGACTGTAATATATATATATATATATATATATATATATATATATATATATATATATATATATATATATATATATATATATATATATATATATATAGTGTATATATAGTATAGTGTATATATATAGTATAGTGTAGTGTCAACACTATCTATAGTTACACTCTGGAGGTGAGTCTTACTATGAAGACAATCAAATATATGTAGGTGGTCCTTCCTCTAAAGGTAATCCTGCCTCTGAGGGTGAGTCTGACTATGAAGATAATCAAATCTATGTAGATGGTCCTTCCTCTAAAGGTAATCCTGCCTATGAAGGTAATCCAACCTCTGAAGTTGGTCCTGCCTATGAAGGTGCTCATGCCTCTGATAGTGGACTTGCCTCTAAGATGAACTTGTGCAATCTCAGAGGCCATAGAGAATAAGACCGATACCAAGGAGACTGCAAACTTCGAGTTGTTGCATGATACTAAGATTGACTTTGAAGATGAAGTCATATAGTGTGCCATGATGGTGGAAGCTAAACTAGTCAGCATTAAAGAGGCTCTCAAAAAGAAGGTGTGGGTGATGGCGATGAAAGAGGAACTTGAATTAATTGATAGAAACAAGACATGAGAGTTGATTGTTTTTCCAAAGAACAAGAAATCCATCAGTGTGAGATGGGTTTTCAAGATAAAGCTGAAGCAAGATGGGTCAATTGTCAAGCATTAAGCAAGGTTAGTATCTAGAGAATTTCTACAAAAATTTGATTTATAATACAAATAGAAATTGTTTGCACCTGTAGCTAGACATGAAACAATAAGATTGGTGTTTGCTATAACTTAAAATAGGAATTGACCTCTGCTTCATTTAGATGTAAAATCTTCTTTTCTAAAGGGTCCATTGCAAGAAGAAGTTTATGTATTACAACCCCTGTTAGTGCTTTTATTGGCTGATTGGCATCTATGTTTGGCTAAAACATAATAGCAGCAAAATATAATAAATGGGTGAATCTTGCAAATATAAAAGAACAAAACAGGTACAAGCAAGATGTTATATAGAATGTCATGGCATCAACTCATGACATCGCGCCTGCAGAATTGGAAGAAAGATTCAGTTTGTTAATCAACAGATACAAAATATTCGTGGGATATTTTGTAATCCAATGTGGCGCATAATTAAAGGTCAAAAGAATATTTGAAGAATCATATTAGAAGATTGAAGATTCCGGAAGAATTGGACCAGAAGATTGAAGATTCGACAGTTTCTAATTTAGGAGATAAATTAGGAAACTCATGATTAAAAGACCATAATTGTAGAAGAAGATTTCTGCAGATTTGTAACAACAAAGAGTGCTGCAATTTGTAAGCCCAAGTCCAATCGGGAAAAGGTTATAAATAGAAACGTTTGTAACCTAGTTTGATATAGAAAACCTTGTTTAGAAAAGATGTAGTCATTAGGGTTTCTATAGGTAGACCACCCAGGTTGTGGGATGGCTGCCATGTCCTTCTCGAAACCTGTAGGTAAGAAAAGTGATTGTTCTCACTCGAAACCTGTAGGTAATAGTTGAGTATTGTGTTTTTGATTGAAGCTGTGAAGCAAGATCAAGTTATTGCTCATTGTTAATTGTGTAAATAGTTGTTGCAGGGTTGTAACAGTTAGGTATCACTAGGGAGTGAGCAGAGGTTCACTTATCTTGGATGGATGTCTGAGATTGATGGTGTTTTGCATGTTGGCTGCATTATTGGTAAAACATACCTGGTTGATTGTGTTTATGCAGGTTGCATATATGTGTGGAGCTAATACAGGTTTTGTAATGAATGTCATGATCAATGTCATGACATCCATGTGTGACAGCAGGAGCTGTTATTATTTGTTAATTGTGTTTCCTGATTTATTCTTTTAATCCGTTTAGGAAACTTTTTATTGAGTGCTGCATATTTCGTCCAAAAGATCCTATTGACAGCACATTATGTAACAGACAGTTGGCGTGTGAATTAGGTTAACTTTGTTAACCCTAATGTGTTTCTAAAAAAGCCTAAGGCCCAAGACTGCTTATAAAAAGACCTGCAATACTAATTTGGAACGCAGACAGAAGATTGTATTGTGAAGAACGGCTGTTCTGTAACTGTCTCTTGTGATCCACGCTTTTATCTTTGATGATTGCGTTGGAATTAGTTTATGTTTTAGTTGTGTCACTCTAAGCTTTTAAGCACGAGTGTGTGTCTCTTGATTGAAGCTTTTAAGCAGATCAAGGTGTGTTTTTGAAGTGCGTCTTCTATCTGTAATTGTTTATTGTGTATGTGTTATCACTTCTGTGATTGAGGAGGAGTGGAATGGAGATATTCCATATCTAGGTAGAACCTAGGTAGAAGGGTCATTGGGTAGTGATTAAGTGAGGAGGTGTAAACTGGGAGTTTAGCTCTGAATTGATACTGCTAATAGTGGACTTCATCCATGGCTTGGTAGCCCCCAGAGTAGGTTGTTTGAACCGAACGGGGTAAACAATTTTGTATGTTCTTTATTATTTTATGTTGTTTGTTATTATTGTCTGTGCTGCGTAATTGTGGATTTCATAACATCCAGTTTGACATCGAGCGTGTGTTACTAGAATTTTCAATTGGCATCAGAGCTGGCACCCTGCCTGTTTACATTTGGGTGAGATCAAGGGATAACAAAATTCTGGTACTATGGAGAAGGAACTGTTAGTATTTGGAAACAGACCACCTATCCTGGATGGATCTAACTATCACCACTGGAAACCTCGTATGATAGCAGTCAGTAAGTCAGTGGACATCAAGGCCTTGAGAGCTGTTGAAAGTGGATGGAAACATCCTGAGAAAATTCTGGAAGATGGAACCACTGTTCTAATTCCTGAAAATCATTGGAGCAAATCTGAAGAAGAGTTAGTGTTGGGCAATTCCAAGGCCCTAAGTGCAATATTCAATGGTATCAATAAGAACATCTTCAGACTTGTGCAACACTGTGAGCTGGCTAAAGAAGCTTGGGATAGGGCAGCATCGTATCATATGCGTATAGCCCTTGGGGAATGTCCCTCATATGCGTATGACTTCATCCCATACGCGTATGACACTGTTCCATACGCGAAAAACCAGAAAAATGCCCAGAATTCAGCAGTTTCGTAACAGTCCAATTCTCACTCGTTTCTACTCATACCAGTTCACGATTTTGAGTCTAAGACAGTCCATTTACACGTTTCTATTCATAGGATTCATTCATACAGATTAATCTATCATCACATATCAATCTACACATCACAATCCCAAAAATCTAAACCAATTCTTAGGACCCAAAACCTAACTCTGACATACAAACCGAATTGACTCAACAACACAACTATTCATACACTATTCATCTATAATCACAATAAGAGATGATAATTGGAAGAGTCCCCCCTTACCTTAGCCAAATTCTTGATCTTTGGTCTCTTCCTCTTTGTTCCTCTTTCACGTTCTTCGTGTTCCAACTTCTCTCTTTTAACGTTCTATTCCTTCCTTCTCAGTTCTAATTATTTTATCAAAATAATAATAAAATTAGTAAAGGGCCTTCCTATATCACACCCCCTCTTTTACTATTTCTCACATGGCCCAAATGCCATAAACCATTATTTTTCCATTATTTTCACAAAATCCTTAATAATTCTAATTATTAATTCAATATTCCAAATTAAATTAATATTAAAATTATACGGGTGTTACAACTCTCCCCCACTAAAAGGGTTTTCGTCCTCAAAAACATACCTCAGGTAAAGGCTCTGGATAAGAATCCTTCATCTGGCTCTCTAGCTCCCAGGTAACATTTCCTTCAGCCGGTCCTCCCCAAGCTACTCTGACTAAAGCTATTTCCTTGCCACGCAATTGCTTCAGCCTTCGATCTTCAATCCTCACAGGTAAAGTCTCAATTGTTAAGTTGTCTTTCACCTGTACATCATCTACTTGGATCACATGGGACGGATCTGAAATGTATTTCCTCAACTGAGACACATGAAATACATCATACAAATTCGAAAGCATTGGCGGTAAAGCGATACGATATGCCACTTCTCTCACTCTTTAAGAGATTTGGAATGGTCCAATATAACGCGGAGTCAACTTCTTCGACTTCAATGCCCGACCAATTCCTGTCATAGGAGTAACTCTCATAAACACATGATCTCCCTCTTGAAACTCAAGTGTTTTTCTCTTGTCATGATAACTCTTCTGACGACTCTGAGAAGCTTTCATCTTCTCTTGAATCATCTTAATCTTCTCTGTAGTCTGTTGTACAATTTATGGTCCAATCACAGCACTCTCACCAGATTCGTACCAACATAACGGCGTCCTACATCTCCTACCATACAAAGCCTCAAACGGAGCCATACCGATACTCGAATGATAACTGTTGTTGTAGGTAAACTCAATCAAAGGTAGATAACTATCCCAAGCACCTTTTTTTCCAACACACAAGCCCTCAACAAATATTTTAACGACTGAATCGCCCTCTCAGTCTGTCCATCAGTCTGCGGATGATAAGCAGAACTCAATCTCAGCTTTGTACCCAAAGCTTTCTGCAAACCTTCCCAAAACTTAGATGTAAACCTCGGATCTCTGTCTGACACGATACTTGAAGGAATACCATGCAGACTAACTATCTTCTCAATATACAATTGAGCCAGCTTTTCCATCGGATAATCCATTCTCACCGGTATAAAATGTGCAGACTTCGTCATCCTGTCCACCACGACCCAGATAGCTTCACAATTCCTGACAGTTCTCGGCAAACCCGACACGAAATCCATTGATATGCTATCCCACTTCCACTCAGGAATAAACATCGGTTGCATTAACCCAGATGGCTTCTGATGCTCAATCTTTGACTTCTGACACGTCAAACAAGAATACACAAACTCAGCAATTTCTTTCTTCATTCCAGGCCACCAAAACAACTTTTTCAAATCATGGTACATCTTGGTAGCACCAGGATGAATACTTAACCCGCTACAGTGTCCTTTTTCCAAAATACGCTTTCGGAGTTCATCAATATCAGGAACACAAACTCGGTCACCAAACCTCAATATACCATTCTCATCAACTCTGAATTTACCACTCTTGTCTTGATTAATCAAAGTCAACTTATCAATCATTTCAACATCAACCTTCTGACCTTCGCTGATCTCTTCAAGAATACCACTAGTCAACTTTAGCATACCCAATTTAACACTAGTAAGAGTACCTTCACACACCAAACTCAAGTCTCTGAATTGTTCAATCAAATCCAATTCCTTCACCATTAGCATAGACATATGTAAGGTCTTCCTACTCAATGCATCAGCAACTACGTTTGCTTTACCCGGATGGTAGTTCAAACCAAAATCATAATCCTTCAGAAATTCTAACCACATCCTCTGCCTCATATTCAGCTCTTTCTGATCAAAGAGATACTTCAGACTCTTATGATCATTGAACACCTCAAATCTCGAACCATACAAATAGTGTCGGCACAACTTCAAAACAAAAACCACGGCTGCTAACTCTAAATCATGAGTCGGATAATTTCTTTCATGCACTTTGAGTTGTCTCGACGCATAAGCGACTACTTGTTGATTCTGCATCAATACACCTCCTAAACCCATCAACGATGCATCACAATAGACCACAAACGATTTTGTCGGATTCAGCAAAATCAAGATAGGAGCACTATTCAACCTCCTCTTCAGCTCTTGGAATCCTTCTTCACACTTTTCATCCCAAATAAAAGCATGTCCTTTCCTGGTCAATTTAGTTAACGGCAATGCTAACTTTGAAAATCCTTCAATGAACTTTCTGTAGTAACCTGCAAGACCAAGAAAACTACGAACCTCTGACACTGACTTCGGAGCTTCCCATTGAGACACAACTTCTATCTTTCTAGGATCAACAACAATACCATTCTTAGAAATCACATGTCCAAGAAAACTGACCTCTTCCAACCAGAATTCACACTTCGACAGTTTGGCAAAAAGTTGCTTCTCTTTTAACTGTTCTAACACAGTTCCGAGATGTTCCGCATGTTCTTCCTCATCCTTAGAATATATCAGGATATCATCTATAAACACCACTACAAAATTATCGAGATAGGGATGAAAGATTCTTTTCATGTATTCCATGAAAACACCGGGTGCATTAGTAACTCCAAATGGCATTACCGAATATTCGTAATATCCATACCTTGTTCTAAAGGCAGTCTTCTGAATATCGTCATCTTTCACACGAATTTGGTGATACCCAGACCTCAGATCAATCTTACTAAATACACATGCTCCAACCAGTTGATCCATCAAATCATCAATCCTCGGCAATGGATACCGATTCTTGATCGTCACCTTGTTCAATTGTTTGTAATCCACACATAGTCTCATCGAACCCTCTTTCTTCTTCACTAGCAACACAGGCGCACCCCACGGAGAAACACTAGGACGAATGAATTTCTTCTCAAGCAATTCTTCTAACTGCTTCTTCAGTTCAGCCAGCTCGGACGGCGACATAGGATACGGTGCCATCGACACTGGACTAGTTCCCGGAACCAAATCAATAGAAAATTCTACTTCTCTTTCCGGTGGTAATTTATTCACTTCTTCTGGAAAAAGTTCTGGAAATTCACATACCACAGGTAACTCGCTACTCGCCACTTTCTCCTTCACGTTCATCAATGCGAACAACATAAACACCGTTGCACCATCTCCGATAGCTTCATTCACCTGCCTAGCTGTCATTTCCAGATTATCAGAACTAACCTCTTCAGGAAAAATTACCGTCTTTGTAAAACAGTTGATATGAACACGGTTGAATTCCAACCAGTTTATTCCCAGGATTACATCGAGTTGTTCAACGGAAGGCGCACTAAGTCCATCCCGAATTCTCTGCCAAAAATGTCAACCGGACAATTCAAGCATGCAGATGAAGTAGTTAGTGAACCCGACGCAGGAGTGCGAATAACCATACTTCCATTTATGTTAGATATCTCTAGATTCAACCTCTCAGCACAATCCAAAGAAATAAAAGAATGAGTTGCTCCAGTATCAATAATCGCAACTAAAGGTGTGCTATGAATGAAACACGTACCTTTAATCAATTTGTCTTCTGGAGTAGTCTCTGACCCGGTCAAAGCAAAAACCTTTCCTCCCGATTGGTTCTTCTTTGGCTTAGTACAATTCGGACTGATGTGACCCTCTTCACCACAGTTGTAACAAGTCACACCCTTCTTCTTACAGTCAGCAGCAATATGACCCACCTGTTCAGACTTGTAACACTTCTTCTGATCATTCTTACACTCGTTCCGACGATGTCCCATCTCACCACAATTGTAACATCTGATACGAGCACTGGAATCTCCCCCAATGGGTTTCTTCCATTCAGCAGGTTTACGTCTACCATATGGCTTACCTCTGTCCATATGTTTCTTTCCCTTTCGGTCAACCAACTCGCGAGAGTGAGATGACCTCAGCTTGATATTGTCTTCCTCGAAAATCCTGCTACAATCCACCAAGTCAACAAACCTCCGAATCCTCTGGTACCTAATACCCTGCTTGATATCATCACGAAGGCCATTCTCAAATTTGACACATTTTGAGAACTCACTGGCTTCATCATTGTTGTAGTGCACATAGTACTTTGCCAGTTCCACAAGCTTTGCAGCATATTCTGGTACTGTCATATTACCTTGGACCAGTTCCAGAAATTCCACTTCCTTTCTGCCCCTAACATCTTCAGGGAAATACCTTCTCAGAAATTCCCTCTTGAATATAACCCAAGTGATCTCTATACCATCAGCATCTAGTTCAACTCTGGTCGACATCCACCAGTCATCAGCTTCCTCAGACAACATGTGTGTGCCATACCTCACCTTGAGATTCTCAGCACAATCGATAACTCTGAAAATTCTCTCGATCTCCTTGAGCCACTTTTGAGCACCCTCAGGATCATGCGTGCCCTTGAACAATGGAGGATTGTTTCTCTGAAAATTCCCCAGTTGCCTATCAGCACCAATCCCTGCTCCTACAGCTCCTCCTCCAAGCACACCAGCAATCATGCCCAGAGCCTCAGCGATAGCATCATCATTTCTTCCACCTCTTCCAGCCATTGTTCTGCTTAAATCACACACAATTCAATCAGAACAAAAGTATCGACGAATAACTCGTATTAGGCGCATACACAGAAAAGACTGACACTAAGACTCTGGTCACAACGACCATTTATGCTCTGATACCACTATTGTAACACCTTCCTAAACCCCGCAGAAATTAATCAAATTAAATCAGAGTAACATGCACAAGGGCGTCACAATTAAATATAAAAATAAAACAACATCAGTCGTATGTCATGCATTCACCGAAGAAACATCTTAACATAACTCATAAACAAACTATCTCATGTTTACACAGCAGAATAAGTCACCAAACTAGCATTACATCATCAGTGCTTTAATCCTCAAATAAAATAAACAAAACAGAGTTAATGTCATAAATTAAAACAACGTTCCCCAGTGTTAAATCTATCAGAGCATGACCCGACGCTAACCGACACATTGACTCATGAGCTAATCCTCACCGAGTCGAAGCCGCTATCCTCAATCTGAAAAATATAGTGTAAGGGTGAGTCTCATTCGCAATTAACAAATATTATTGCATTATAAATAACAATACATCAACAGTTATATTATTCACCCAACTCATCTATATCCAGATCATCCGTCAACATACAAACACATACCACCAAAAACAATACAAGAGCATACATATAGTCATGTTATCAAATCCATGCAATGAATGCAGCTGACTCTATGCATATGGTACCAACATCATCAATGGGAATCACCCACCGACCGATCTATCATCATCCACGGCCCTGCCAGCACAAATTCCACACAATGGGAATTCTGCCATTCACTGAATCCTCTCATCATCCAGGATTTCAGCCCTCCTCAATGTTTATGAATGCATGCAAACATATATATAACATATGTAACACCCGGTATTTAGTTAATTATTTAATTATATACATTCAAATTATTTCGAATTTAATTATTGAATTTGTGGAGTGTTTAGAATTGTTGACATGGGTTTTTATGATTAATTAGTCGATTAATTAATTGATTAAGTTGTAGAAATAGTATTGAAGAAATACTAGATTTATTATATGGACCTAATTAAGTGATGGTGGTAGTAAAACATGGGGTGTGAATGTTAGGCCCAATAGGTTTAATGAAATTAGATTAAGATAAGGATTAGGCTAATTAGAAGAGAAAAAGTCTTGGGGAATTGGTCATGGGAAGTTGTAGAGAAGAGAGAAAATAGGAGAGAAATTCATTCCCGTTTTTCTTGCAGCAGTCTCACTAAATCGAAGATCCCCGATTCGTTAACCGTTGGATCGTCGCCAAATTTTGTGGGTAGGTTTGCAACACCTATAGATAACTTTTGACCGTTAGGATCTTCAAAATAAGGTCTGAGTTGTGAGATATGATCATCGCACTGTAGCTGCATATTTGGGAAAATTTTCAGCTTTTGATTCTGATTAAAAGAGGCAATGTTTGGGAGCTAAGGCTAGATGGCTTCGATCGGTAGAATTGTAGAACGGACTCCGAATACAAGGTAAGGGGTGGGGTTCTAACTCTATAACCGAACTCATGATGAATGATATGTGGGGGTTAAATTCGTAGGAAATTATTCCTGATTATTTGTTGTGATTCTGTCGTGTTGATTCGATGAAATTAGTTATTGTTGTGGTGATAATTGTTGTTGTTTTATGCGATGTTGAAGGATGTTTCAGTGACGATATATACCTCTATTTATTAGTATAGCGACGATATAGGCTTATGCCTTGTGACGATGATGTTGTTTGTTGTGTGTGT
The DNA here is from genome assembly GCF_029867415.1 of Vicia villosa. NCBI lineage: Eukaryota > Viridiplantae > Streptophyta > Magnoliopsida > Fabales > Fabaceae > Vicia > Vicia villosa. Next base: position 521,958 of record NW_026705530.1, read on the forward strand.
TTGTTGCATTCATATACATATGCATTTTTGGCGACGGCCTGGATTGGCAAATTAGTGACGAAGGCTTATGCCTTGATGCCTCTGTTTAACTGGCAATTGGCGATGGGGGCTGAAGCCCTGGGTACAACATGCATGTGCAGTTGTAGAGTCTCATTGTATGTGGCATGAGTGTGATTTAATTGTGACGTGATGTGACTTGAGTTGTTGTTAAATTGTGATAATATGGAGTTGTAATTATAAATTGTTATACTAATGACGTGTTGTGACAGGTATTGTCTGGAAGATGAGAAATAGTTTTTATAACTATTAATATGTTGTTGTTATTGATTTTTGTTAATATAACTGTTCAGGTTAATTGTTATTATAAATGTAGTCTGAAAGCTGTAACGTGATAATTTCGTATGATTAAATTCTAATATATTGTTTATCATGCGTTTGTTTATATTGGTAGATATCTCACCCTTTCTGGATGATGTTTCCCTACCATGGGAAATTGACAGGTACTCAAGATAGCGATGGAAATTTGAAGTGATTTTATGAAGTCTTTAATTGCTGTTAATCGAGTTGGTGTCTTGCTCTGATACGTAGCACTCGGGGGGATAAAGTGATTGTTTTATTTATTATTTTGTTTGCTGAATTTTTAAGTGAATTATGTTTTAAATTGTAACTTAAAGTTACTGTGCAATGATGCTACGATTTGATTAGAATATTTATGAAGTTTGATGATTCCGCTGCGAGTTAACTATTTAATTTGAAACAAAGTGATTTTTTAATAATGATTTAATTGTCCGTTTTAAGTTACGTGCTATGTATCTATATGAAGGCAATTAAGCCATAATTGTTTTTGAGATGACGAATATGTGATACCTCAAATGAACTTGTTTGGAATTTATACTCTGATTTTCCGTATAATTTATCGGGTAGATTTGGGGTGTTACATTAGTGGTATCAGAGCAGGTCGGTCCGTCCGGCCAGAGTCGTCTAATTATTGTTTATCCTTTTGTATGCGACAAGTGTGTACAACACTGTCGGTACTTGTTGCTTTCTGGTTGTTGCAGGAATTAGTTTGAGCGAAGTGGGGGAGAAACTTTGCTTCTCGGATGTGGTTCAGTTGCAAGTTCGCAAAGAGGATTGTTGTCTGGGTGTTTCGAAAACTGAATTTCGGCGAAAGAATGTGTCTCTCGAGTTATAAAAAGTTTGGAAGTGAGGAGATATGTTAAGAGTTGTTTGGAATATGTTTAAGTTGAAGAAAAATGAGTTTTGGAGTGGAAATTCCGTAAGCAAAACGCAGGAAATTGTTGAATGTTTTGTGAAACTTCAAAAATTCATAACTTGAGTTCTGGACATCCGATTTGAGTCCCGTTTGAAGCGTTGAAAAGCTAACGAGATGAAATTTATTTTAAAAATGGTTTCAGAAGCTGTAATAGACTTATTTGTAACAGGATGATGTTGGAAAGAGATGGGATTTGCGGTTATGCGTGTTATTGGAACTGGACTTGTTTGTTGGTGCCGCACAGGACGTCAGCGTCAAAGTTGAGTGAATTTAAGGAGTAATTAATAGGTTTATTGAAAATAAATTTTAAGAATTAGTGTACCATTTGAGAAGTTTTGGAGATACCGTAAAGAGTGTCGCTGCATGGCGTCGATGTTCACACTTTCGAATAGCGTTGGAATAGTTTACAAGTTAGTAACGGTTATGTTGAAGAAGTACCAGAATGGTCGACATATGTGTAGTCGATTTGAGATGTGTCAATGGGTTGTTATATTTGATGGTTGGATGTGGAAGTGAAGTTGAAGATGGGTGTATCGGATAAATTTTCGAGGACGAAAATATTCTAAGTGGGGGAGAGTTGTAACACCCGGTATTTAGTTAATTATTTAATTATATACATTCAAATTATTTCGAATTTAATTATTGAATTTGTGGAGTGTTTAGAATTGTTGACATGGGTTTTTATGATTAATTAGTCGATTAATTAATTGATTAAGTTGTAGAAATAGTATTGAAGAAATACTAGATTTATTATATGGACCTAATTAAGTGATGGTGGTAGTAAAACATGGGGTGTGAATGTTAGGCCCAATAGGTTTAATGAAATTAGATTAAGATAAGGATTAGGCTAATTAGAAGAGAAAAAGTCTTGGGGAATTGGTCATGGGAAGTTGTAGAGAAGAGAGAAAATAGGAGAGAAATTCATTCCCGTTTTTCTTGCAGCAGTCTCACTAAATCGAAGATCCCCGATTCGTTAACCGTTGGATCGTCGCCAAATTTTGTGGGTAGGTTTGCAACACCTATAGATAACTTTTGACCGTTGGGATCTTCAAAATAAGGTCTGAGTTGTGAGATATGATCATCGCACTGTAGCTGCATATTTGGGAAAATTTTCAGCTTTTGATTCTGATTAAAAGAGGCAATGTTTGGGAGCTAAGGCTAGATGGCTTCGATCGGTAGAATTGTAGAACGGACTCCGAATACAAGGTAAGGGGTGGGGTTCTAACTCTATAACCGAACTCATGATGAATGATATGTGGGGGTTAAATTCGTAGGAAATTATTCCTGATTATTTGTTGTGATTCTGTCGTGTTGATTCGATGAAATTAGTTATTGTTGTGGTGATAATTGTTGTTGTTTTATGCGATGTTGAAGGATGTTTCAGTGACGATATATACCTCTATTTATTAGTATAGCGACGATATAGGCTTATGCCTTGTGACGATGATGTTGTTTGTTGTGTGTGTTTGTTGCATTCATATACATATGCATTTTTGGCGACGGCCTGGATTGGCAAATTAGTGACGAAGGCTTATGCCTTGATGCCTCTGTTTAACTGGCAATTGGCGATGGGGGCTGAAGCCCTGGGTACCACATGCATGTGCAGTTGTAGAGTCTCATTGTATGTGGCATGAGTGTGATTTAATTGTGACGTGATGTGACTTGAGTTGTTGTTAAATTGTGATAATATGGAGTTGTAATTATAAATTGTTATACTAATGACGTGTTGTGACAGGTATTGTCTGGAAGATGAGAAATAGTTTTTATAACTATTAATATGTTGTTGTTATTGATTTTTGTTAATATAACTGTTCAGGTTAATTGTTATTATAAATGTAGTCTGAAAGCTGTAACGTGATAATTTCGTATGATTAAATTCTAATATATTGTTTATCATGCGTTTGTTTATATTGGTAGATATCTCACCCTTTCTGGATGATGTTTCCCTACCATGGGAAATTGACAGGTACTCAAGATAGCGATGGAAATTTGAAGTGATTTTATGAAGTCTTTAATTGCTGTTAATCGAGTTGGTGTCTTGCTCTGATACGTAGCACTCGGGGGGATAAAGTGATTGTTTTATTTATTATTTTGTTTGCTGAATTTTTAAGTGAATTATGTTTTAAATTGTAACTTAAAGTTACTGTGCAATGATGCTACGATTTGATTAGAATATTTATGAAGTTTGATGATTCCGCTGCGAGTTAACTATTTAATTTGAAACAAAGTGATTTTTTAATAATGATTTAATTGTCCGTTTTAAGTTACGTGCTATGTATCTATATGAAGGCAATTAAGCCATAATTGTTTTTGAGATGACGAATATGTGATACCTCAAATGAACTTGTTTGGAATTTATACTCTGATTTTCCGTATAATTTATCGGGTAGATTTGGGGTGTTACAACATACTTTCATCATCTCCATTCTATGAGTAGCATCATCTATACTCATTTCTTCATCATCATCATTATTAAGCATGTTCATATATACATTAACATCATTTAATACAATCAATTATCAGTAAACCACAAAATCACATCACAAGGTTTAGTCATTCTCAAACAGCACACAATACAGGCCTACAGATCGAAAGTTACGCATCATAGAACTTTCCAGAAAAATCACAAAAGATAAATTCCACATACAGAAGCCATACGTGTATCACCAATCCCATACGTGTATCACCCTTTGCCTATACGCGTACCATACACGTATCACCAGGACCAGATTTTGCCTAGAAGCAACTTCATACGCGTATCAGCCTGGCCATACGCGTATCACCATAATCAATTTCCTCTTTTAAAAATCCCATACGCGTATGAGCATCCTCATACGCTCCTCATACGCAAATAGCCAGTACAGTATATTTTGGGACAGGGCAGCAGCGTATCATATGCGCATAGCCCTTGGGGAATGTCCCTCATACGCGTACGACTTCATCCTATACGCGTATGACACTGTTCCATACGCAAAAAACCAGAAAAATGCCCAGAATTCAGCAGTTTCATAATAGTCCAATTCTCACTCGTTTCTACTCATACCAGTTCACGATGTTGAGTCTAAAACAGTTCATTTACACGTTTCCATTCATAGGATTCATTCATACAAATTAATCTATCATCACATATCAATCTACACATTAAAATCCCAAAAATCTAAACCAATTCTTAGGACCCAAAACCTAACTCTGACATACAAACCGAATTGACTCAACAACACAACTATTCATACACTATTCATCTATAATCACAATAAGAGATGATAATTGGAAGAGTCCCCCCTTACCTTAGCCAAATTCTTGATCTTTGGTTTGTTCCTCTTTGTTCCTCTTTCACGTTCTTCGTGTTCCAACTTCTCTCTTTTCACGTTCTATTCCTTCCTTCCCAATTCAAATTATTTTATGAAAATAATAATAAAATTAGTAAAGGGCCTTCCTATATCACACCCCCTCTTTTCATAAAATTAGTAAATGGCATGTGAGAAATAGTCTATGTGAAACCCTAGGGTTATTTATAATGTATGGCAGATATTGACAATTATAATTAAAGTGTCAAAGATACTTGAGTAATCTCTCAAGTCCACTCATAATGGCATGGTTTATTAGAGCTGAATGATGTCAACTGATCAATGATATTCATAATCATCTCCAAGTGTGAACCTTGATAAATTCAAGGCTGAAGTGTTCCTAGAAGGAGGAACAAATGTCCTACTAGATGTTAGGACATTAAGAACTGGTATGCAACTTCTAGCTGAAGAACAGATGTTCTGGTGCTAAACTAATGTAGTCTGAGAACATTGGTTTGGAACCTACTCCTGGTCTAGAAGAGGAGACATATGGATATAAGTTCATCAGGACACGATTAACATGTGCTTCTACACAAATTTTGTTAGAAGTAAAAGCCTAGTGCCACAAGAAAACTCATGAAGGTATTCCTTTCTGATCCTTTGTGATTTATCTAAGAAGAGCTTATATATGGAATTTTCCTCTGATCAATGGAACCAGATATGTATATTTTCATTCATAACCATAGAGCAGTTGCTGGAGCTGAATATTGTGTCTCAACCACAATGAAATATGGTCAAGAATGTGTACTGCCCTAGTTGTTATCCAAAAAGGGTAGTTTTGTTTGGAATCAATGAAGTCAGATGAATCTGACTAATTCAGTGTCATGTTATAACTAAGTATGTTCCAAAAACATAAATGAGAGAATCTCCTCTATAGGTACAGACTATGACATCAATCATCTCAAAATCATAATGAAAGTCTGAAGAAAAGCTTATTGAGATGCTGGCTATTATATTCCTTGATATGTCTGGATATTGCTGATAATTGGATTATTCTGTTCTCACCCCGAGTATTGTCAATTTGACATTAAAGATGTTAACCAAGAACCATGAAGGATGATGTCATATTTGATGTCTCAACATCATCTCAAGATCTTCAGCTTCTTTGTAGTGTATTTGCCAAGAGGAGAAAGTATAAATGTGAAGAGGTATCAGTCGGAATGACTTAGTGTGAGAAGCAAATTCTAACTGAAAAACTGGTAAGTACTTTGACGGGAGACTTAGTACTTATTAGGTATAAAACCTAGATGCAAGACTGAGAAGAAGAAACCAATTAGGATGAACTAGTGTGAGTAGCAAATCTTACTGAGTAACAAATGAGTACTTTGACGGGAGACTCAATACCTATTAGATGAGAAGTCCTTTTAGTTATGTGTTCACTACTATCTTCACACATTAAGGAAGTATGGAAAGAGAGTCTGGTGAAGCATACTGACTCTGTTAAATATCTTGATGGGAGCTGGATATTTACAATGTCTGTATGAAAAGACTTAGACGTGTATGCTGAAGATTGATTTATGTTTATACAATTATAGTTTCTTCTACTTCAAGTTGCAGAGTGTGGCAATCTGAATCTTGTGTAGCTAGTAAACTGAGGTTTCTAAACTTGGAAACTGTGGCAAATTCCAAATGAAGGGAATTTCAAGGACGAACATCAAAGAAGTCCTAAAGTTGTATAACTCCGGGGGAGTAAGAGAGTATGAAGATTAGCAAAGATAATGTTATTCTGCTTCTATCCAAAAGTAAAGTCTTTCTAAGACTAAATCTTGAAGCCAGAAGAACAAAGTCAAACAAGATGTCATAACATAACTCAAGACATGATTATTCTCAAAGACCAGCAAAGAATATTCTTTGCATTATCATCTAAAGACATGGATTGATGGTGTGTATCACTTGTTCTGACCTAGTGCATGATCTAACCTATGCACAAGTCCACCTGGTGCAATTCCTTTTCAAATAACATCTCTTGATTGAGACTTTGGTTAAAATCCAAGTATGTTATTTAAATTGCTCAGGTTTATATAGTCTTTTTGTTTTGTTTGAGTCTTGTTTGAGTCTCTCATGTTCTTCTTTCGAATATGAGAAAATTCTATAGTCTAGGTTATGGTTGTAAGGTTGTGACAATCATAGGGGTTAAGGGTAGTGTTTAGACATTGTTAAGTCTGAGGTTATTCTTTATAATTGTTTGGTAAAGAATAAGAGTCTTGTTTTGTGTCGTGAACACAAATTATTTCTTGCGTTCCAAGTCATTCTATAGAGAAGTGTTATCTCTATGGATAGTCAGAGTTTGTTTGAGTTTGGGTGTCAGACAAACTTATGTCTTAGGTGATGTCAACATCACAGTGTGCTATTTTCCTGGTAGAAGGTCTAGGAATATGCATGCGAAGTTTGAAAAAATGACATTATTGTCTAAAAGTGGCAGTTTAGGCATAATGTGGATTAGAATGGGCAGGTTCTGATCTGGATGTTAGTAATTAGTTCTGGCAATACATAATTACTTTCATTATGAAGACTTCACTTCTTGAAGATGACTATAAAGACAAAAGTTTTATGATCTGATCAACTCAGCTAAGGATAAAGAAGAATCCTTCCAGTTCAAGGAGCATGTTAATCAATGTGTGAGATTGAGAAACACCATATCAAGAAGGATTTAAAATTTTCTTAAGCAGACCATGATCTGATCCAAACATGGTAAGGTTATGCTCAACAAAGTTCAAGAAGTGGCAGTTCTTTATGTTGAGATTGTGGCAACCTTTCTGTGTGTGCTTCTAGTGTCAAGAGGTCATCAGTTGATCATTTTTGGAGGAGATAAGTTAGTAGACAAGGGTCTGTTGCAAAAAGAGATGAACCTTGTGGAATATACTGGTAGTACAAATGTCAGACACAATGTTATAACATCGTATTTCTGGTGTGAGTATTTAATGTAAAGGAGCATTTTTGCAATAGTAGGTGTGTTTAGTAAGATAGTTGAACAAAGGGTGAGGCTCTTGAAGATATGAAGATGCATCTTATATTTTCCAGTCATCATTTCAAGTTTATTCCTTGAAGAAGCTCAGTCTATCTCAGATAGGGGGAGTGACTTCTTATGTCAAGAAAAGTATCTTGGTCAAGAATACTCTTACATCATGAAGAAAATGTGACATTATTGTCAGTAATTTGTGAATGGTTGAATCAAACCATGTGCAACTGGAATCCACAATTCTTCCTTTACACTAATGAGGTAGTTGTATGTCTAACATTCTTAAGGTGTTCTGAACAACAGAAGTCTATGTCTATGACTAGTGAGTCATAAGAGTAAGTGGGGAGTCTGTTACTTGGTCCAAAAGAGTAATTGCTTTTGGAACTGTTTCCTAATTAACCGTTTGACCGTTGAACAAGACCAAATACCATTGTTATTTCCTATAATCTCCAATGGCTATATAATAGCGTCTCCAAAGATTACAGAAATCAAACTCTCTCAAGATGTCGTTCGTGTGTGTTCTTATGAGTCGTGTCTAGGTTTGGTATTGTGATGGGTTGCTTTACCAAATCCTCTTCAGAAAAAGAAAAACACGGGCTGGGGATGTTGATGGTCTATACCATGGGTTTTTCTGCAATAACAACAAAGATGATCCATCATATACAACCTTTAGTATAGGAGTCATTTTCGCTGTGGTTTGTGATCTGAGTTTCTAGGATGGTAGACAGTTTTCACTCAAGTCCAGGGTCTAAGCTAGGATTCGGTTTCTAGTTCAAGACTTAGGAAGGGGTCTCTTATGTCACCATTGGTCCTCTAAGACAAAGGCCTTCTCCCATCGTCTTCCTCGTGATCATCAGTGTTGCATGAAGGTGTTCCACTGCATAATATGACATTGGTCCAGTCTTTGTCATATTATGTCTAAAAAGGGAAGAGAATATCATCTTCTGATGATTTTGCTACTGTAAAAAGAAACAAAGGATTTTGTAGCAAACTGAAGATGTTATGATGTGGTTCAAGTCCTGAAGAACAAAAGGTATTAAAGCCCAATTATGAGAATGTAAAATTTTGTTCTTCCTTGTTGTCTTGAAAGTTGAAGCAGTTATGTTTTGCTGCATTTTTAATGAATGTTCAGTTTTAGCCAAAATATGCCAAAGGGGGAGATTGTTAGTGCTTTTATTGGTTGATTGGCATCTATGTTTGGCTAAAATATAATAGCAGCAAAATATAATAAATGTGTGAATCTTGCAAATATAAAAGAACAAAACAGGTACAAGCAAGATATTATATGGACTGTCATGACATCACGCCTGCAGAACTGGAAGAAAGATTCAGTTTGTTACTTAACAGATACAGAATATTCGTGGAATATTTTGTAATCCAATGTGGCGCATAATTAAAGTTCAAAAGAATATTTGAAGAATCAGATCAGAAGATTGAAGATTTAGGAAGAATCAGATCAGAAGATTGGAGATTCGACGGTTTCTAATTTAGGAGATAAATTAGGAAACTCATGATTAAAAGACCTTAATTGTAGCAGAAGATTTCTGTAGATTTGTAAAGTGCTGCAATTTGTAAGCCCAAGTCCAATTGGGAAAAGGTTATAAATAGAAACGTTTGTAACCTAGTTTGATATAGAAAACCTTGTTTAGAAAAGATGTAGTCATTAGGGTTTCTATAGGTAGACCACCCAGGTTGTAGGATGGCTGCCATGTCCTTCTCGAAACCTGTAGGTAAGAGAAGTGATTTTTCTCACTTAAAATATGTAGGTAAGAGTTGAGTATTGTGTTCTTGATTGATGCTGTGAAGCAAGATCAAGTTATTGTTCATTGTTAATTGTGTAAATAGTTATTGCAGGGTTGTAACCGTTAGGTATCACTAGGGAGTGAGCATAGGTTCTCTTATCTTGGATGGATGTCTGAGATAAAGGTTGCATTGGGTAGTGACTAGGTAAAACAGAGGTTGTTTATCTGTAAACCAGAGGTTATGTACATAAAATAGTACTACTGATAGTGAAATCTTCTTCCTGGCTTGGTAGCCCCCGGAGTAGGTAGTTAGACTGAACTGGGTTAACAATTAACTGTGTTATTTATCTTCTGCATTGCGTTGTTTGTTCAGTCGTGAATGTTATGACATCGAGTATAACATTAGGATCAGAAGTGTTAGTTGATCCTTACAGAACCATGTGAAATCTATAATCTGGTTATGTTGACTGAACATATATGATCCCAGTTCTCATTTACTCCTCAGGAATAATTAACAAATTGGGGGATCTTTCTGTTATGTCCCTGCTGCATTAATATCAGATCAGATGTCTTGACATCGTAAATAACATCCTGAGTCTGTCATACCAGAATTTCCAACCCCCTGAATTTGTGATGAAGAACAAAGAAAGGATGGTGTAAAAACTGCATAAATCCTTGTATGGACTTAAACAAGCTTCAAGGGCTTGGAATATGGAAATTGATTCAATTTTCAAATATCAGGGATTCTAAAAATTTGAAATGGAGTATGGTGTGTATGTGTAACATACCTGTAATAGTAATTTGATTTTGGTGTGCCTTTATTTAGGTGACTGTAGCGGTGAAAAGTTTGAGACTAAGCCATTGATTTACTCAACTCGTATTTTAGTGAAAGTCGCCACTACACTTTATTGTTTCCAAAGGAAATGGGAAAAAGAGTGAAATAAAACCAAAAGAAGTTTTCAAAATAAAACAAGTAAATCAAACAGAGTTTTAGGTTCGGGAGTTTGTTGTGAAAAGGGAAGGTATTAGCACCCTAAAAATCTACCGTTCTACGTAAGGACCTCTTTGAAATATATGTATTTGGTTTTAAAGCTTATTGTTGTTATCTTTTTTATAAAAGAGTGGAAAGGTGAGAAAATAATTGTTTTTATTGCTCGGAAAAATGTCGCATCTTGTGTCTACATAACCCCTTGCGTGGAATAGGGAAGTCAGAGCATTTGTAGTTCTCCCAAAAAGGTTTCTTTAGAAGGAAAAGGCCAAAGTGGCAAGATTTATTTTGGGATGTTAAGTTTTAAAATTACAAAGCATGATTTTGGTTTGCTAAGTTTTAGAAATGCATAGCAGGTGTTTTAAAATTCTAAGTTTAAGAAATACAAAGCATGAGTTTGAATTGATAAAGTTTAGAAATGCAAAGCAAATATTTGAATGCTAAGTTTTAGAAATACAAAACAATATATTTAAAATGGATAAGCTTTGGAAATGCAAAGCAAGCTTTTTGAAATGCTAAATTTTAGAAGTACAAAGCATAAGGGTTTGAATTACTAAGCTATAGAAATGCAAAGCAAAGAGTTTGGATGCTAAGTTATAAAAATATAAAGCCTAAGTAAATACAAGAAAAAGGTGAGTACCTTGACAATTTTAGTCAATAACTTCTAATTCCTTTGGATTGGAGACACAATCAACATTAATGGTGAATCAAGCAATTGAATATCTCAAGCAACATTATGGTAAAACATCTCAAGTAATATTTGAAGTATAGAAAAACACTTAGAAAGGGGCGGGGGGGGGGGGGGTTGAATAAGTGTGACTTTAAAAACTCTTAAGATAAAAACAATGAACACGATTATTTTTATCCTGGTTCGTTGTTAACGAAACTACTCCAGTCCACCCCCTTAGAGTGATTTACCTCAATTGAGAATTTAATCCACTAGTTAATCTGATTACAATGGTTATCCACTTAGAAAACTTCTAATACTTCTAGAGTATACTGATCACAACTTGATCACTCTAGGAAATCAACACTTAGATAACCTCTAAGTCTTCTAGAGTCTACTGATCAACCGATCACTCTAGGAACCTTTTACAATCAATGTAAAAATAAATGTTTAAAGAGTATGTTATTGCTTCTAATCAAGCTATAATCACAACAGTGATATTTCTCTTGAGTTCTAAGCTTAACACTCACTAAATATTACAAGAGTTTGTGAGGTTAAAGATGAAGTTCGTGAGCTTTGAATTTGACAGCGTTTTTGAATAATGCGCAAGTGTTGTGTGTTTTGCTTCACATCAGAACTTCTATATATAGGCGTTTAAGAAGATGACCGTTGGGAGCATTTAATGCTTTGCGTGAATAGTACAGTGCTGCATTTAATATTTCACACTTTTGTCAACTACCTCGAGCCATGCTTTTGCTGCTTTTACTGACTTTGCCTTTTGTAGCTTTTAACGTTCCTTTTGTCAGTCTTAGTAGCCTGTCATCTTGTACTTGCTTCTGAACTCAGATTTGTAGATACAACGTTTGAATAATCAGAGTCAAACAGCTTGGTGCAGAGCATCTTCTTGTCTTCTGACTTTGAAGAGCTTGAGCATGATACCGTTCAGAACTTCAGTGCTTCTGCTTCTGACTTCATGTTCTTCTGATGCTTCATAGTCCATGTTTTGATTCTTCTTGACCATCTTCTAATGTTTTGCCAGAGCATGTACTGATGCAGCCATCCAGAACCTTTGAGCCATAGCTTCTTAAGCGATGATTTGTGCATACTCTTTATATATTTCCTGAAATGGAAAATGCAAAGGATTATAGTACCACATTGTCTTATACAAAATTCATCTATAATGTTATCATCAAAACATATAATATTGATCATAACAAATATTGTTCTAACAATATCCCCCTTTTTGATGATGACAAAAACATATATAATTGATATGAATTTGCAATCAAAATAACAGATGACTAAAGACAAATACACAGATATAGCATAAGCATATAATTAGAGTGTGTCAATAGGTCTCCCCCTGAGATTAGCAATCCCCCCTGAAATAAATACTAGAAGAATTTATAAATAAAAGACTTCCCTGAGTATTTTTCCAATTTAGTCGAGACTTTCACTAACATAGAACTTCAGAACATTCAGAGCTTCTGCTTCTTGCTTCCATAGGACAGTTTCAGAGCTTTCAATTTCTCTTTGTGATAAAATGAATCAGAGCATGTGGGATGTATCAGAACATCTTTGAAAGAATCAGAGCATTGTTGAAAGTATCAGAGCTTTATATGAAAGGATTCGAGGCTTTCTTCTTGCTTCTGATCTTGAAACTTTACAACACTCAGCTTGCTTCAAATCTTTCAGAACATGCTTCTTTACATATTTGCTTCTCATGTTTAGCTTTTTCAGAATATCTTCAATCCTGCAAAAAACTCTCAAAAACATAGAACTTGCAAATAATGTTACGAATGTTGAGACTTAATCCCAGCAACTGATATAAAAAACCAAATCAATTATAATGTTTCTTCCCCTTTTTGTCATAACATCAAAAAGCATTAAAAGATTCAGATGAAAAAGACATAGAGTGAATAAGATAATATTTCATTGATTAACAAAATATATCAGAAGATACAAGAAAATGGGAAACAGATGCAAGTCAAAACAGATGCAAGAAACAAGAAAACAACTAAGACCAAGACAGACTACGACGGGCCAAGCCTATTTGCTAACATGTCCATAAGGGTTTTAATCTCAGTAGTGTCCTGATTCTGAGTCTTCAAGAAGGATCTAAATTCTTCATGCGTATTCTCATGCTTGTCTAGACGAATAGCCAAGCCAACTTGATTCTGTTGAAGAGCCTTCATAGTATTCATCAACACAGAGGTAGAAGGTCCAGCAGAAGAAGCATCAAAGCTATTAGCCATGACATAAGAATGCTCAGCAGTTGCATCGACCATGAAAACATCATCTTGATTTTCCTTAGTAGGAGATTTCTCAGTAGGATGATTCTCAGCATCTTGATTCTCAACAACATCTTCTGACATAGAAGCATCTTCAGCATAAACAGGAGTGGGGATGTCAGCATCTGGATTTTCAACAGCCAGAAGAATGTCATCCAGATTCTGTGGAGGTGTTGGAGCAGCTGGTTCTGATGGATATTCAACTTCTGGATATACCATACTTGGCGCTTTCTTAGAGGGATTCTCCCTAAGCCAGTTGAATATACACTGAAAGTCTCCGGTCAGAATGTTGTACTGAGGCTTCCACACAACCATAGCAAGTGGATTCACTTCTTCAAGCTCATCAACAGGTTCTTTCTCCTCAAGAGATTTCCAGCTTCTGATGGGAAAGAAGTAGTTGTCTTCAAAATCCCTCAGAAATCCCATAGGACCAGGAGCTTCTGCTTCACAAGCTTTTTGAAGCTTCAGAAGATCAGAGTTGAGCTCTCTTCTGAAAGTCCTAAAGAGGCTCCTTGTTGCCACATAATCCGTCTTGGCATTATGTGCAACCTTCAAGGCTTCTATGTCTGTCTGTACCTTAAGCTTAAGAAATTCAAAACTAACACCAACAGAAAGTTCAGGGTTGGGGTTTTGAATTTGGTGGTTGAGGAATCTGGGTTCAGAATGAAGTAGGGTTCAAGTTCTCTATCAAGATAAAGCAAAGATTCTGCTTCATCCTTAGAGCCCAAAACAACAAACTCAGGTTCAGGACGGGGTTTAGGTGTGAAGTTGCAGGTATGAAAGAGTTCTTGTAAAGAATCAGAATTGAGAGATTCTGATGCGGTGGTATTGTTGGGAACAGGATTGGCAATAGGGGAATAGTTTGAATGAGGAGGTGGTTGAGAGGTGGATATAGTAGCGTGAGGAGGAAAAACGGTTTGAAGGGGTAAGATTTCTAGGACAATTTCGTTAACAAGAACATGGCGTGAGATAGTTGACAAAAGCACACTCTTAAGCATTTAATGTTTCACACTTTTGTCAACTACCTCGAGCCATGCTTTTGCTGCTTTTACTGACTTTGCCTTTTGTAGCTTCTAACGTTCCTTTTGTCAGTCTTAGTAGCCCGTCATCTTGTACTTGCTTATGAACTCAGATTTGTAGATACAATGTTTGAATAATCAGAGTCAGACAGCTTGGTGCAGAGCATCTTCTTGTCTTCTGACTTTGAGGAGCTTGAGCGTGATACCGTTCAGAACTTCAGTGCTTCTGCTTCTGACTTCATGTTCTTCTAATGCTTCATAGTCCATGTTCTGATTCTGCTTGACCATCTTCTAATGTCTTGCCAGAGCATGTTCTGATGCAGCCATCCAGAACCTTTGAACCATAGCTTCTTAAGCGCTAATTTGAGCATACTCTTTATATATTTCCTGAAATGGAAAATGCAAAGGATTAGAGTACCACATTGTCTTATACAAAATTCATATATAATGTTATCATCAAAACATAGAATATTGATCAGAACAAATCTTGTTCTAACAATATTAAGATCATACAAGAGATAGGTCATATGGAGATCATGTTCAAAATCAAAATATATCAAGCATAAGTATCAAGATCAAGTTTCATGTCATGAGATCATATAACAAGATAAGGTAAATCATATAAACATGGTAAGGTCAAGATCCCACTTTAATAATACAAGATACAACATCAATCATATGGAATTGGAAACCCTAAATGGATCATAATGAAAGTTCAAAGCCAAACAAGTACAAGCATCATAGCATGGCACAAAGATAATCATAAAACTACTAGAAAATTCGCTTTTAGTGACCGATTTAGTGACCAAAAAATTTTGGTCACTATAGTGACCGAATCAGCCGCCGAAATATGATATTCATGAGCCAATTTTAAGAGGTCACTAAATTGGTCACTAAATAAATCAGCCACCAATTTAAAGACCAAAATTTAATGACCGGAATTTTGGTCACTGTAGTGACCGAATTAGCCACCAAAATCTGATATTCATGAGCCAATTTTAAGAGGTCACTAAATCACTCACTAAATTTTTTTTATATACAATTTAATTTATATATAAAAATTAGAGACCAAAATTTTAGTCACTAATATTTTTATAAAAGGATCAACATGCATGAGCTCAAAGATAAACAAATACAAACATTAAATCATGAGATCAAGTTCAAATCATCATGGTATTAGGGTTTCAAAGTGAAGTTTTAATCATGTTTTTTTTAAAAATTTGAAAGGAATAAGATTCAGTTAGAACAAGATTTAGTACTGCATTCAGTCTCTAAGTTTTGATGATAACAATATATTATCATATTCGCTATTTTGGTGGATTAGGATTGTGTAGCGGTGAAATTGGTGAGACTAAAGCCATGGGAAAGACTTAGCTCATTTGTTTTAAACAGAGTCGCCACCGCGCTTTATTGTTTCCAAAGGGAATGGGAGAAAGAGTGAATAAAACTTACAGAGGTTTTTAAAATAAAAACTAATAAACTTATCAGAGATTTGGGTAAGGGGTTTTGTTATACAAGGGGAAGATTTTAAGCACACCTCATATCTGTGGTATCCCATGGGAATCTCTTTAAAAAGGCTATTCTTTTTGCTTGTACATGCATTTGAAAATCATAAGTGAACTTGTTAAAATAGAGTGTGAGGATAGGAAAAGAAGTTTTTGAAAGTGAGCTCGATAAGACATCGCATCTTAGGCCTACATACCCCTTTTAAGAAAAGGGAAATTAGAGCTTTTGCAGTTCCTCTTAAAAGGAAAATAAAAGAGGGTAAAAGTGGCCAAAATCTTTTAGGGTGTGAGCTTTAACAAAACTCAACGATTTTTTAAAATGTTAATCTTTAACAATACTTTTAGGGTTTTTAATAAAAAGGGACTAAGATTTAACAATACAGGGTCAATGGACTAAGAGTGGTTTCACCGGGAATAATTCTTCTCTTAGTACCAAGGATTAAAAACAAAAAGGGGTGGTTGAGCTTTAACAATACAAAACCATAAAACAAAAGACCAAGCTTTAACAATACAGGGTCAATGGACTAAGAGTAGTTTCACCAGGAATAATTCTCCTCTTAGTATCAAGGTTTTAAAAAACACAAGGGTTTGGTTAAGCTTTAACAATACAAAACCATAAAACGAGTGAAAACCTTTAACAATACTTTAACACAAAAATAAAAAAGATTGGAAAAGAGTTTCAGTACCTTGAAAATTTTAGTCAATACCATTCCCATTCCTTTGGATTTTCAACAAACAAATTAAGCAATCAAACAATGGATACCTTAAGTGTGTGTGTGTGTGTGTGTGATAACATGTGTCACAAAAGGACAAACTAGTAAGTATTGAAGGATAGAAAAACACTTAGAAAGGGGGGATTGAATAAGTGTGACTTTAAAACTTGAGCGATAAAATAAAATGCACAATTATTTTTATCCTGGTTCGCTGTTAACGAAGCTACTCCAGTCCACCCCCGCAGAGATGATTTACCTCAACTGAGGATTTAATCCACTAATCGCACGGATTACAATGGTTTTCCACTTAGCCGCAACTAAGTCTTCCAGAGTCTTCTGATCACAACCTGATCACTCCAGGAACAACTGCTTAGTTCACTCCTAAGACTTTTCTAGAGTCTACTGATCAACACGATCACTCTAGGCTTAGTTCACTCCTAAGACTTTCTGCTCAGCCAACTGCTAAGACTTCCTCTAGAGTATTCTGATAAACCTGATCACTCTAGTTACAAACTGCTCAGCCAACTGCCAAGACTTCCTAGAGTATACTGATCAACCGATCACTCTAGTTCCTTACAACTTAATGTAATCAATTCAAGAGTTTACAAATGCTTCTTAAAAGCGATAATCACAACTGTGATATTTCTCTTACAATTTAAGCTTAATCTCACTAAGATATTACAACAACAATGTAGTGAGTTGATGAAGATTCTGAGCTTTTGATTGAACAGCGTTTCAGCAAGTTAATTTGAATTGTCTTGGTTCAGGATCGTTAACCTTGCTTCTCATCAGAACTTCATATTTATAGGCGTTGAGAAGATGACCGTTGGATGCATTTAATGCTTTGCGTGTTCCGTACAGCTTCGCATTTAATGTTATACGCTTTTGTCAACTACCTCGAGCCTTGTTCACGCTGTGTCTACTGACGTTGCCTTTAGTAGCTTTAACGTTCCTTTTGTCAGTCAGCGTAGTCTGCCACGTGTACTTCCTTCTGATCTGATGTTTGTGAATACGACGTTTGAATATCATCAGAGTCAAACAGCTTGGTGCAAAGCATCTTCTGATCTT
Source organism: Vicia villosa (assembly GCF_029867415.1). NCBI lineage: Eukaryota > Viridiplantae > Streptophyta > Magnoliopsida > Fabales > Fabaceae > Vicia > Vicia villosa. Next base: position 539,530 of record NW_026705530.1, read on the forward strand.
CTGATCTTGAAGTGCTTCTGTTGCGTGATACCATCTTCTGATCTTCAGTGCTTCTGATCTCTTGTTCATCTGATGCTTCATAGACCCATGTTCTGATTCTGCTTCGACCATCTTCTGATGTCTTGCCAGACCATGTTCTGATGTTGCATGCTGAACCATTTGAGACACATCTTCTGAGCGCTGAATTATGCGTACTCTTTATATATTTCCTGAAAGGGAAATTGCATTGGATTAGAGTACCATATTATCTTAAGCAAAATTCATATTATTGTTATCATCAAAACTAAGATAATTGATAAGAACAAATCTTGTTCTAACAATCTCCCCCTTTTTGATGATGACAAAAACATATATAAATGATATGAATTTGCGATCAGAAAGAGTAGACGGCAAAAGACAAATTACACAGCTATAGCATAAGCATATGAATATGTCTCCCCCTGAGATTAACAATCTCCCCCTGAGATAAATAATCTCCCCCTGAAATAAATACTCGAAGAACTTTGATAAAAGACTTCCCTGATTATTTCGGTAGAGACGATCATATAAGCTTCTGCCTTCAGAGAATTCATAGCTTCTGACTTCTGCTTCCATTGGACAGCTTCAGAACTTGAATTTCTTTAGATCTTCAGAACATTCACAGCTTCTGACTTCTGCTTCCATTCAGGACAGCTTCAGAACTTGAATTTCTTTAGATCTTCAGAACATTCACAGCTTCTGACTTCTGCTTCCCTCGGATAGCTTCAGAACTTGAATTTCTGGATCTTCAGAACATTCACAGCTTCTGACTTCTGCTTCCCTCGGATAGCTTCAGAACTTGAATTTCTGGATCTTTTGGAGCATTCACATCTTCTGATTTCTGCTTCCCTCGGATAGCTTCAGAACTTTGAATGTCTACCAATCATCACTTCATGCTAGATTTGTATCAGAACATTGTTGAATGTACCAGAGCATCATCTGAGCATCTCTACATCCTGAAATGTTACAGAACAAAAAACTAAACGACAAAAGTCAGCATGAACGAGTTAGAACATAAAATGTATATTCAAATACATGATATGTATCAGAGCCAAATGTATCAGAGCATTTAGGCTAAAAACGTGTATCAGAGCAAATAATGTATCAGAGCCATAACATAATATGTATCAGAGCAAATAGAATTTTGTCATAACAGGATAGACAATGATATTCGAATTCTATTATCAGTGCTTCTGATTCATTCTTCTTTCTTGCTTCTGATCTCTGAAGCTTGACAGCGCTCAGCTTGCTTCAGTTTCCAAGAGCTTATTCCTTTTACAGAATAACACTTCTTATGGTTTTGCTTCTAGTGTTTGCTTCTGAAGATTCACTTCACTTCTTTGTACCTGCAAAACACTTAAACCATGTAGAACTTGCAGTTCTTGTTAGTGAATGTGTGGGAGCCTTTACCCAGCAACTGATAGATTTAATCAAATCATTTATCATTTATCTTCTCCCCCTTTTTGTCATAACATCAAAAAGAATATTTAAAAAGATTCAGATGAGTAAAACAGAAACACATGGAGGAAGAAGATGATTTCATTAAGGTTCAACCAAAGGGTACAAAAGTACAGGATGAAAAAATTAGATGCACAGAAACAAAACAGATGCAAAAGAAAAAAAAGAAACAACATAGACTCAAACTAAGATGGCCCTAGTCTTGACAAGATCTTGGCCAGCATCTGTTTAACATCGTTGTTGTGTCCTTCTTGCCTCTCAATGAAAGCATCATACTTCTCATTGAGTGAGCTTTGCTCATCCTGTCTCCTCTGAATTTCTTCTAGAGTCCTTGCGAGACGAGAAGGTTCATCAAGAGAAGTTTCACCGCTTTCAACCACAGGAATGACATGTTGATCTGCAGCTTCCATAGAAGTATCATTTGCTGGGATATCCTCAACAGGGTCTGATTTAGCAACATGATCTTCAGCATCTGCTTCTTGCATAGAAGCATCTCCATACTCTGCAGCAGGAATTTCAGAGTCTCCATTTTCTAGAGCCTGAAGAATGGCAGCTAAATTCCTGGGAGCAGAAGGGCCTTCAACTTCTGGTGGGTCAACAACTTCTGGAATGACCAAGCTAGGGTCTTTCTTAGAAGGGTTTTCCCTCAGAAAGTCAAAGAGAGTCTTGAAGTCTCCTAGCAGAACAGGATACTCAGGAATCCAGAGAACCATGTCCCTGCATGGGTTTGCTTCCATTGCAGCAGCCAGTCTCAATACTTCCAATTCATCCACAAAGGGCTTCTCCTCAGCAGCAACACAATTTCTGAGAGGATGATAGTATTTACCATTATCTTCCTCCAGAAGGCAACCAGGGTAACCAGGGGCAGCAGCCACTAGTCTTTTCTGAACTCCCATTGCTTCTACTTGGAAATCCTTGCGAAATCTTCTCCAGAGATTTTTTGTAGAAACATCATCCAGACCATTTAGGAATGCATCCTTCAGAAGGTCTAGACTGCTAATCACCTCATGTCTGAAGAGTTCCAGGAATGTAGAAGGTTCAGGTTCAGGCGGATTGAAGGTGAATTTGTAGTCAGGATAGAGAAGACAGTAGGGTTGGGATTTTCTGGTAGGTAATGGATGGGATAAAGAAGATGGAGGTGCGGGGGTTGAGGAGGAGGGAATATCAGAGAGAATGATTGATGATGTTGGAGTGTCAGATGGAATGAATTTAGGAGAGGGTGGAGTATTTGTAAAGGGAATTGGTGAGGAGAAATTATCAGAAGGAGTTGGTGGAAGAATGCTCAACGGTGTGGGGTTTAGAATGGGAGAGGAGGAGGATGATGGAGAAGGATTTGGTAGAGTGAAGTTTACTTTTGGTTCAGATGGAGGTGATTGGAAAGATGGTTTAGGGACAGAAGGAGGTGGAGTAAGGACATTTCTGGAGATTTGTACAGAAGAGGAAGAAGAAGATCTGGTTCTGCGAAAGGAATCTCTGATCCTTTTATCTCTTCGTTCTTTAGAGTCCACCTTGTCAGGATCATAGGTGACCCTCAACTTCTTGGCTCTTTCAGCCTCATCTTCTTCAGCCTTTCTTTTTAACCTTGCCTGTCGTTCCTTCTTATCCTTCTTCAGAATATCCTCTTTAGACGGAAGTACTCTGCCACGGATCCAAGCAGGATCAACATCCGATTGCTTCCTCACGCAATCTTCCAAGTAAAACTTGACAACTTGATCAAGTTCTTTATGAAACAGAGAGATGAACCCTTTAACAGCAATTCTTCTAGACAGAATGTCAGGAAAGCTCGTGCACATAACAGGTACATTCTTAATGACTTCCAGTCCGAACAGATCAACACCATTGAAGATGGGACCTTGAGTTACTCCAAGAAAATGCGAGGCATTACGATTTCTGATGGAGTCCACCACTTTGCTTTCAATCAGAATGTCTGAAATCATCCTTCCGAAAGGAATGGTTGTTCTTGGAATATGAGGATACTTCGCCCTTTCATCTTCTCTTGACTCAAAGATAGAGGTTTTCAGATTCTCAAATAGAATATGAGAGATGTTGATCTCTATCTTTTTTCCAATGCAGGAGAGAGTATACTTGTGAGTCGGACTGATGTAGGAGGAGCAGCGCATCTTTTTTTCTATGGTAAAGAGAACCCAGAATAATCTCAGCCCATACTTTATAAAAAGGCTTTAAGTTGCCCGTAAAATGAGAGTCAGTTCCAACAACCGTAGAGATTTGTTTTTCAACTAAAGTCCAGTCAACTATATGGGGTTGAAACTCAGACCAACCTTCTTCATCATCAAGATTGTACAGCTTTCTGATGAGTTTCTCAGTGATAGTCACTTCATGCCCTAGCACGAATGAGATGATGGCAGTTGGGGTAACTGTTGCATGTACCCAAAATTCCTTTACAAGTTCAGGATAAATTGGACCAACCAATCTATCAAGATATTTAGACCATCCTTGCTCAAAGATTCTTGCATCACACTGAAAGCCATTTGCTTTAAGGTTGTTGACGTCCACAGCCGATTCACATAGAACTTCCAGTTCTTTCGTGGGTATTAAGCAAGTTTTCAACGGAGCATCATTTTTGCTTAAACGGTTCTGTGTGGAAGTGATACTATCTTTAGAGATTGATGAACGAGGAGATGGATTCATTATGATAATGCCTTGAGATCAAATCAAGAACTAGGGTTTGAAGAGAGATGCAACAAGGTGAATGCACAAAAGAGAGAGAGAGAAAAAAATGGGAATGAAGATGAAGCGGGTTATTTAAAAGATTAAAAAAAAAAAAATCATTATGCATTTAATGAGAAATGACATTAGGAGAGAGAACACAGTAAATGAAATGATTTAATACAGTTACCTAGGTCGGCGTCTTTTCAACTGCACGCTTTGTACTAACCGTACAGATACGTGTTCACCATCAGATAATAGATGACAGCTGTAAATATCAGAGAGATTTTACGCCTTCAAATTCTGATCACTGCTTCTGAGTTGATCAAGTTTCTCTTCTGGAAATACTCCTTCTGAAGTGTGCTGATATAAGTCTGAATGATCTTCTGATCCATTACTTCAGATGTACACAGCTTCTGGAGGTTTACTTCACTGTTCTGCAGCTTCTGATAAGACAAAACTGTATCTGCAGAAATTCTTAAGCTCTTTGTTTCATCAGAAACAAGTTTATCATCAAAACAGATGTTTATAGATTTGTCCACAATCAATGTTTCAATGTTGTATATTCTGTAGCATTTAGAGCATTCAGAATAATCAAGAATGAAACATCAATGCTTTAGAGACACACAAAACTGATGGATCCAAGACTAATAAACTTTCTTTTCTGAATTCCTACAAACATAGTTTCTTCAACAGATTTAAGAACCAGAACTTGAGAGACAATCTTTCTTCCCTTCAAGTGTTGAGACCAACTTGAATCCAGGTGTCAAGTCATGTTGAATGTTGTCTTCTTTGTTATCAGGAGAATCTGCAAAAGAAATAATCTTTTTCTTTGGTACCCACATCTTCTTGGGTCCTTTCTTGTTAGATTTTCTCAAGTTCTGTTTGAACTTGGATTTAACATTGTAAGCAATAGGAGGAACAGCATGATAATTCTTAATGTGAGTTTCATGATATTTCCTAGGTTGTGTCACATGCTTCTTAGTGTGTGTAATGTGAAAACTTTGTGCATGTGAAGTGTGCCTAATATCATGTGAGTGGCCATACTTGAACTGATCATACAATGGCTTGTATGTAATTTTCATTTCATCAACAGGTTCAAGTTTGTATGGGGTTTCACCCTCATAACCAATGCCAACTCTTTTGTTTCCAGATACGGCATATATCATAGAAGCTAGCTGACTTCTGCCAATACTTCTAGATAAGAACTTCCTGAAACTTAAATCATATTCCTTCAGAATATGGTTTAGACTGGGAGTGGATTTTTCTGAATCAGAAGGAGATCCAACATTATTGGATAGTTTTAAAAGTTTTTCTTTTAATTCAGAATTCTCCAATTCAAGCCTCTTTGTTTCAAATTCAAATAGCTTTTTCAGCTTTTTGTATTTAATACAAATCTGAGACTTGGATTCCAGAAGTTCAGTTAATCCGGAAACTAACTCATCTCTAGTAAGTTCAGAAAATACCTCTTCAGAATCTGATTCTGATGTAGATTCTGATCCGTCATCTTCTGTCGCCATCAGCGCACAGTTGGCCTGCTCATCTTCTGAATCATCTTCTGACTCATCCCAGGTTGCCATAAGACCTTTCTTCTTATGAGCCTTTTTCTTGGGACTTTCCTTCAGAAGATTTGGACATTCATTCTTGTAGTGTCCAGGCTCATTGCATTCATAGCACATGACCTTCTTCTTGTCAAACCTTCTTTCATCAGAAGATTCTCCACGTTCAAATTTCCTTGAACTTCTGAAGCCTCTGAACTTCCTTTGCTTGGTCTTCCAGAGTTGATTTAGCCTTCTGGAAATCATGGACAGTTCATCTTCTTCTTCAGATTCTGATTCTTCAGGATCTTCTTCTCTAGCCTGAAAAGCGTTAGTGCATTTCTTGATATTGGATTTTAATGCAATAGACTTACCTTTCTTTTGAGGCTCAGTTGCGTCCAGCTCAATCTCATGGCTTCTCAAGGCACTGATAAGCTCTTCCAGAGAAACTTCATTCAGATTCTTCGCAATCTTGAATGCAGTCACCATCGGACCCCATCTTCTGGGTAAGCTTCTGATGATCTTCTTTACATGATCAGCCTTGGTGTATCCTTTGTCAAGAACTCTCAATCCAGCAGTTAGAGTTTGAAATCTCGAAAACATCTTTTCAATGTCTTCATCATCCTCCATCTTGAAGGCTTCATACTTCTGGATTAAGGCAAGAGCTTTTGTCTCCTTGACTTGAGCATTTCCTTCATGAGTCATTTTCAAGGACTCATATATATCATAGGCCGTTTCCCTGTTAGATATCTTCTCATACTCAGCATGAGAGATAGCATTCAGCAAAACAGTTCTGCATTTATGATGATTCCTGAAAAGCTTCTTTTGATCATCATTCATTTCTTGCCTTGACAGCTTCACGCCTCTGGCATTTACTGGATGTTTGTAACCATCCATCAGAAGATCCCATAGATCACCATCTAGACCCAGAAAGTAACTTTCCAGTTTATCTTTCCAGTATTCAAAGTTTTCACCATCAAATACCGGCGGTCTAGTATAACCATTGTTACCGTTGTATTGCTCAGCAGAGCCAGATGTAGATGTAGTCTTTTCACTTTCATCAACCATCTTTTAAATGAAGCGTTTTTCTCTTCCTGAATCTTTTCTAAACACGGTTAAGTGCTTGCACCTTAGAACCGGCGCTCTGATGCCAATTGAAGGATAGAAAAACACTTAGAAAGGGGGGATTGAATAAGTGTGACTTTAAAACTTGAGCGATAAAATAAAATGCACAATTATTTTTATCCTGGTTCGCTGTTAACGAAGCTACTCCAGTCCACCCCCGCAGAGATGATTTACCTCAACTGAGGATTTAATCCACTAATCGCACGGATTACAATGGTTTTCCACTTAGCCGCAACTAAGTCTTCCAGAGTCTTCTGATCACAACCTGATCACTCCAGGAACAACTGCTTAGTTCACTCCTAAGACTTTTCTAGAGTCTACTGATCAACACGATCACTCTAGGCTTAGTTCACTCCTAAGACTTTCTGCTCAGCCAACTGCTAAGACTTCCTCTAGAGTATTCTGATCAACCTGATCACTCTAGTTACAAACTGCTCAGCCAACTGCCAAGACTTCCTAGAGTATACTGATCAACCGATCACTCTAGTTCCTTACAACTTAATGTAATCAATTCAAGAGTTTACAAATGCTTCTTAAAAGCGATAATCACAACTGTGATATTTCTCTTACAATTTAAGCTTAATCTCACTAAGATATTACAACAGCAATGTAGTGAGTTGATGAAGATTCTGAGCTTTTGATTGAACAGCGTTTCAGCAAGTTAATTTGAATTGTCTTGGTTCAGGATCGTTAACCTTGCTTCTCATCAGAACTTCATATTTATAGGCGTTGAGAAGATGACCGTTGGATGCATTTAATGCTTTGCGTGTTCCGTACAACTTCGCATTTAATGTTATACGCTTTTGTCAACTACCTCGAGCCTTGTTCACGCTGTGTCTACTGACGTTGCCTTTAGTAGCTTTAACGTTCCTTTTGTCAGTCAGCGTAGTCTGCCACGTGTACTTCCTTCTGATCTGATGTTTGTGAATACGACGTTTGAATATCATCAGAGTCAAACAGCTTGGTGCAAAGCATCTTCTGATCTTCTGATCTTGAAGTGCTTCTGTTGCGTGATACCATCTTCTGATCTTCAGTGCTTCTGATCTCTTGTTCATCTGATGCTTCATAGACCCATGTTCTGATTCTGCTTCGACCATCTTCTGATGTCTTGCCAGACCATGTTCTGATGTTGCATGCTGAACCATTTGAGACACATCTTCTGAGCGCTGAATTATGCGTACTCTTTATATATTTCCTGAAAGGGAAATTGCATTGGATTAGAGTACCATATTATCTTAAGCAAAATTCATATTATTGTTATCATCAAAACTAAGATAATTGATAAGAACAAATCTTGTTCTAACAAGTATTACAATCATCAATGATAATGAACAAGAATGTTTATACCTTTGGATGGATTCACATATGAATGAATGATAGATAATGAATGTGAAACTCATGCGTGTAGGTTAGATAAACAAAGTATATACAAATGATAATACAATGGATAATGGGTACAAAACATAATGATAAACATCAACAATTATATGTACAAAGGATAATGGTTAAGATAAAAAAATAAGTACAAAACACAAGGATTGAAATCAAAAAGGGTATGTACAAAGTTAACAAGTTCATGGATAAGTAGACATCAACATGTTTTTGGATTAGGGTTTTAAACCTAGGTTTTTTGGAATTAAGGTTTGAAATTAGGGTTTTGAAATAAACACCTAAACCTAACTAATTTTAAATGATTAAATACCAAATTATTAAAGAGAATTGGTCTAAGGGTACACGGAGGAGTCAAAGACATGATATCCTAACCCTAAACAAATATTTACAAAAATATACAAAGTCACTTTGAGGAAATATTCAAAAGGAAATAATTTTTGGTTCATTTTTAACATATTAAAGACATGTTTTTGATTTAATTTTTTAATGATAAAATATTAAATATTTTTGAATTTGTGAAGAAAACAAAATAAATAGTTACAAAATATTAGGTTATATCTCTAGAAGGGTTTGAACCCAGGCCCTTTGACTCATTACTCAAAAGCTTACCACTGGGCCAGCGCGCTATAGGTGAAAGAAGAGTGAGCCCAATTCAATATAATACAAAACAAGCCAGAAAACATTGAAAAATAAAAGAAATAAAAATGTCTGGGCCGAGGGGGATTCGAACCCCAGACCTAAGGGTCACACATAACACACACACTTTACCAATTGAGTTATAACGATGCAGTCGTTAGTGATACTCTTTCATAACAATATATTTTAAAACAAGTTTTTGAATGAAGAGATGGCACCATGGCCATCATCTTCTTCATTTAGACAACAACTACAAAACTACCGTGGCTGAATTTATAACATCATCAAATGTCAACCAATTTCAGAAAAATAAAATACCAAAATGATCAACATAACACCACAAATCCAAACATGTAATTAAAAAGGATTAAAACACACTTAAACTCATGAATTTCTGAGAAACTCGAATGAACCCTAAAAATCAATTTTCAAATTAAATTCTCAAATCAATCAATTAGGCCCTAAGACCTTAGGGCTTTTACTCCCTACATGATTCTAAACAGATTGGTAACAAGTTTCAGTCCAATTGATGCAAAAACAAGTATGCTCGAGTTTGAGTTTGATACCTCTGAAAATGGAGGTTAAATCCTTATTTAGAGGTGCTACAGAAGTGCTGCAACTATTTGGAAAGCTTCAGGGACCTCCAAGGATGCTGTTTGAATGCTTAGAATGCTTTGATCACCTCTACAATTCAAACTCGATAGTACCTACACAATGAAAAAGTTATGGCTGGAACTCTTGGTTCCAGGTGTTACATAATTGGATTAAGTGTTTGGATAGCTTCTATATATGATATAGAAGGTATCTAAGCAAAAAGCCTAAAAACACACGAGCCAAATGAAAAATCTCAATTCATGGCTCAAAGGTATACTTTAATGGAGGTTGAAAAGTGATTTTGTGTTTGGTAAGTGTTTGGAGATGATGGATAGCTTCTATAAGGTATATAGAAGGTGTTTGAAGGCTTGGTTGGGTAGGATTGTGTTTGGTTTGAGTTTTGGTAAGTTGAGACCTTTATGAAGCTTTAATGGAGGTGAAAATGGTGATTTTTGGTTAGAGGGGTTTTGAGAGGTTATGGAAGTGTTGGACAGCTTCTAAATAGTATTTAGTAGTTGTTTGAAACCTTGGTTGACACCTATAATTGATGGAACTCAAAATCACTAGAAAAATGCAAAGATAAGAAAAATGAGAATTTCAAGTGATAGGTGACTTGGAGAATTCTGGTGTGTTTGATAAAAGAGGCAAGGGCCTCTATTAATAGGCACAATTTAGGGTTTGTGGAGGGAAAATTCTCAGAAAATTGGGTTCACATGTGAAGGATGTACCATCTTGCTTCTTTGTGAAGTTATGTGAATTTTGGCTTTCCATAGCATGGTACAAGTCTTAAGCATGCTCGTGTGACTTGAATCTGAACATGGAGAGGTTTCTTGTTGTGTTTGCAATGCTTTTGGTGCAGAGGAGACATGGGGAAGGTTCAAGGAGAGTGGCTTTTGCAAAAGTAATGCTTTTCTAAAATGGAAGTGGTGCCTTTAGTCTTGAAATGGAATTCTAACTTGGACAAAGCTTAAATCACTTGGTTCATAGCTCAAAATATTGTGTAATATTCTGATTATGGCCTCTTAAACAAGTTAGAGGGGCTGTCCTTTGAAGAATCCCACATATTTGAACAAATTTGCAAGTTGGTTCTTCATGTTCTTCATCATTCTTCAAGTGTTCACGGAGGCTTCTTTACAAAATCATATCTCATAGCTCAAGCAACGGATTTTTCATGCTATTTATCTCTTTCGAAAGCCCTTTCTACAAACTTCAAGTCACTTGCTAAAAGTTTTCTCAAACTCTTTTGGGATCATGGAGAAAAATGGCAATAAAGTTAAGAAAATTCTAAGTGAAAACACTTAAAATTTCTCCAAGTTTTTTTAACATAATCTTCAAAATTCCATATCTCTCAAAATAATCATTTTTTATGAAAACTAGAGGAGAGACAAAGTTAGTTTATTTAAGATTTACAACTTTCATGTTAGGGATTTTTGAGTGTGTAGGCAAAATTTGAAGTTCCCAAAATTAGGTTAAAATCACTTAAAACCCTAATTTTAACTTTTGGTGACTATTTGATTCTTGATGAATTTTCTTGATTTCTCTTGGAATAATGTCTTCTATAATCATACGATGATGATTTGAATCCTTAAAAGTCCATGGTTGACCATTTTTCTCAAAAGTCAATGGTTGACCCACACAATTGACTTTTTTCCAAATGAACTGCAGTTTTGTGGATTTCATATGAATCAAGCTCTCCTCTTAAAATGAATGATATTAATGGATTATAATGTTGATTTGTATGCCCTTGAATCAAGGTTTGAGCCTTGCATCCATGTCCTGATTAAAAGTCAACCCTCTTGTGGAATTAGGTCAAAACCCTAATTTGGGGCCCTCAGGTGATCTTGAGAGTTGTTGATCTTGAATTGGGATATCCTTGGACTTATATATTGATGAGAGAACCATTTGAAACATAAAAGAATTTTGAAATTCCTTGTGGGCCTCAAAAACCCTAATTTGCTCAGTCTCTTTTATCAGTCTCCTATCCTAGGACACAAGTAGCAAACAACATTTTTTGTATTTTGGGTTAGCAAATGATATATGCATGATGATAATGATGATAATGATGATCCTAATATTTGGAATATGGTTGGATCTCAATGTTCAAAAGTTGGGGTACAACAGATTGTTGTCCTGAAAAATCATCAAAATCAACGTCATCACACATTAGAAGAACTATTCATCTAAATTTTGAAGTGTCATCAGCAGTTCTGAAGAATTTTGACTGAATCATCAGAAAATGATTTACAAATGTTATGAAGGGAAGCTACTTTTCAGGATCAAGAAATAAGCTCAGATATGCTCTTCGCCTCCAGCTCAAATTTCATAAAATGTCGTTCAGATAGGCTGCTACTTATATCTCTGAAGACTTCTTTCTGACTCTGAAGAATATTGTCTCTTGGAATGTTTATGTTACATGATCTCTTCATTATTCTTTTAACTTCAGATAATAAGTAAATCTCAACTGAAGAATGATCAGAAAGTTGCAAAAGAAGCAATATGGTTCAACCGTACATCACCTTTTCCACTTTTGCAGGACGTATTGTATGATTCCGTCTTTTGTGTGCTCACTGTACCCCACGACATTTGGGAGAAGTTATACAAAGGAAAGCTTTGTCTTGTCCTCTCTCAACGGTCACTTTTTCATGGGACTATATATAAGAGACATTCTCCTTTTGAAGAAACAACGAATAAACTACGCTATCAAAGTTATATCAAAATCTCAGCAAATAAACTTCAAAGAGAAAAGGAGAAATAAAGATCTTAGAGAAACTGTGAAAAACACTCCATTGTGAGAAATATAGTTTCTAATAATTTATAAGAACATAAGAGATATTGCTCATAAAATTGTGTTATTATTTGTGCTAAACTATTTATGTTTCAATCTGCTTTTTAGAAGAAATATCTTGTAAACATTACCTTTGTAAATCTGTTGAGATTTTTATTCCTCAAGTCATAGGTTTTTAATCTCTATACTTGAGAGGTATAAGGAGTCTTTTTAGACTCTTGGAGATTGTTTGTAATCTTTCAAGATTAGTGGATTAAGTCCTTTTCTAAGGTGAAATCACCTTGGTGGATGGACAAGATTAGGCATTTCTAAGATGAACCTGGATAATCGAAAGTGTTCTTTTTCTTCTTCCTATGAACTATCTCACTAAATACTTGAAATAATTTTCAAAAGAATCAAAGTTTTTAGAAAACCCAATTCAAACCCCCTTTCTTGTGTTTTTCTCAACCTTCAATTGGCATCAGAGCTTTGGCTCTTTGTTGATTTTTATCAAAAAATTAACATTGTAGAGAGGTCCAACGTGAGAAAAACTTCTAAATGAATGCCACTGCTAACACTCAGGGAAGAGATAGTTACAATGCTAAAGCTCTAATCTTTGATGGAGAAAGATTTTACTATTGGAAAGATAGACTAGAAAGTTTCTTTCTAGGGTATGATATTGATCTCTGGGAGATTGTTACAAATGGTTATGAAGAACCTATTTTTACCGTTAGTATTCCCATTCTCACAATCAGAATGAACGATGAAAAAAAGCGTATGTTAAAAAATCATCACAAATCTAGAACCATAATTCTCAATGCTATATCATATAATGAATATGAGAAAATTACAAATAGAGATACAACAAATGAAATTATTGATTCTTTAATAATGACACATGAAGGAAATGCTCAAGTTAACAAAACTAAGTTCTTGGCCTTAATTAAAAAATATGAGGCCTTAAAAATGGAAGAAGAAGAATTTGTGGAAACTATGTTTTCAAGGTTTAAAACTTTGGTCGCAGGACTCAAGGTTCTGGACAAAGGTTATAATATTTTTGATCATGTTAAGAAGATCAATAGAAGTCTACCCAAGAAATGGAGACCTAAGGTAACAGTGTAGAGCTCGCTAAGGATATGAATAATATAACTCTTGGGGAACTGGTCAGTGAAGGATAGAAAAACACTTAGAAAGGGGGGGTTTAAATAAGTGTGGCTTTAAAAACTCTTAAGATAAAAACAATTTGCACAATTATTTTTATCCTGGTTCGTTGTTAACTAAACTACTCCAGTCCACCCCCTTGGAGTGATTTACCTCACCTGAGGATTTAATCCACTAATCAACCTTGATTACAATGGTTTTCCACTTAGATACCCTCTAAGTCTTCTAGAGTATTCTGATCACACCTTGATTACTCTAGGAACCTTTTACAAATGAATGTAAAATAAATTCTTACAATAGTATTACAATGCTTCTTAATAAGCTATAATCACAACTGTGATAATTCTCTTAAGTTCTAAGCTTAAAATCTCACTAAGATATTACAATGAAGTGAGGTTGAAGATGAAGTTTGATAGCTTTTGATTTCAGCAGAGTTTCAGCAAGATTGAAAAGTTGTTAGTAAATTCGTAACCTTGCTTCTGATCAGAACTTCACTATTTATAGGCGTTTTTAGAAGATGACCGTTGGGAGCATTTAATGCATTGCGTGATCCGTACAATATTGCATTTAATGTTTCACTCTATTGTCAACTACCTCGAGCCTTGCTTTTCCTGCTTTTACTGACTTTTCCGTTAATAGCTTCTAACGTTCCTTTTGTCAGTCAGCGTAGCCTGCCATCTTGTACTTGCTTCTGATCTGATGTTTGTAGAAACAACGTTTGAATTTCATCAGAGTCAAACATCTTGGTGCAGAGCATCTTCTTTTCTTCTGACCTTGAAGTGCTTCTAGCGTGATACCATGAGAACTTCAGTGCTTCTGCTTCTGATCTCAAGTTCTTCTGATGCTTCAATAGACCATGTTCTGATTCTGCTTGACCATCTTCTGATGTCTTGCCAGAGCATGTTCTGATGTTGCATGCTGAACCGTCTGAGTCAGTGCTTCTTGCGCTGATTTTTGTGCATACTCTTTACATGTTTCCTGAAATGGAAATTGCATAGAATTAGAGTACCACATTATATTATACAAAATTCATATACATTGTTATCATCAAAACTAAGAATATTGATCAGAATAATTCTTGTTCTAACAATCTCCCCCTTTTTGTTGATGACAAAAACATGGATAATTGATATGAATTTGCAATCAGAATATCAGATGGCTAAAGACAAATACACAGTTCTAGCATAAGCATACAAATAATGTGTGTGAATATGTCTCCCCCCCAGATTAACAATCTCCCCCTGAGATGAATAATCTCCCCCAGAAATAAATACTGGAAGAAATTTACAAATAAAAGACTTCCTTGAGTATTTTCCATTTCCGTTGAGACGTTCACAAATGCCTAGAACTTCAGAACATTCACAGCTTCTGCTTCTTGCTTCCATAGGACAACTTCAGAGCTTTGAATTTCTTCTTGAATCATTGCATGCTTGATTGTATCATAACATTCTTGAATGTACCAGAGCGTCATCAGAGCATCTCTACATCCTGAAATGTTTCAGAACAAACTAGACAACAAAAGTCAGAGCATGAATGAATCAGAATATTGAAATATGTATCAGAACATAAAATATGTATCAGAGTACATAAAAATGTATCAGAACATATAAGGGATAAGAATGTGTTAGGGCATATTCTATCACAAAAATATCATAACATTCTTCCTTCTTGCTTCTGATCTTGAAGCTTCACAGCACTCAGCAAACTTCAACTTCCATGAGCATGTTTCTATACAGAATTGCTTTTCCCCATTTCTTTGCTTCTCATGTTGAGCTTTTTCAGAATGTCTTCAATCCTGCAAAAAATCTCAAAGACATAGTGTCATACCCCAAATTTGTCCTACCCTTTCAATTTTATCTGGCTTAGGCTTACGCATTTCATAGTCTCATGTACATACCTCCATTAGGGCATTAACATGACCTTGCATTCATTCATCAAATAAACATATACAAAGCATGGTGTAATCTCGGTGAACTGACTTTTATTTTTAATATGCAACAATGTTGCGGTGAGCATGAGTCGCCACCGACTTTTATTTTGTCCAATGTTAGGAAAGGTAAAAAGTACAGAAAAAGACCTTTTTTAAAAGAAAACGGGCTCGGGGGGTAAGTTATGAAAAGGGAAGGTGCAAGCACCCTTTTCATCCGTAGTTATCTACGGGCTCTTAATTTGCTTAGCTCATGTTTGTTTGTTTTGAATTGAAAAGGGACATAAGGACTTTAGCGTAAATGCGTAGCCTTAGTTTTTCGAAAGAGTTTTGAAAAGATGTTTTTTTATTGAGCTAGGCATATTAAGAGCACTACCCTAAATTGTTGGTCTTTTTCTATACCTTTTAAAATTCCTAGGATTATCCATACTATGTAGAAGTAGGAAATCCTTGTTTATATTGGACGTGTGGGTCATCGAAGGGTCATCGAGGTCGTTGTAGGCAACAAGTAGAGGTACCTTTAGCAATATTCGAAGGGACAATCATTGTTTCGTAGGCAACCGTTCGAGGGACTAGATCCTATTATCGAGGCAACATCGGGGGTCATCGAGGGACTTATGATCTTTGCAATGATGTTTAATCGAGGGACTTTGCTAATGGATACATACCTCAACATTTTGAGGGACACGACCTTTTAATCGAAGGCAACCAAGAGGGGCGTACCCTAGAGGTGAGTGAGTGCAAGTGTGTTATGTTCAATTATTTTATTTATCTTGGAATTAAAAGTGATCTAACGATTGCTTTTGTCTTTCCATACAATCCTAAAGCATACATCTAAGCAATTTAATATATACAGAAATAAGTGCGAAATGTAAAGGTCCTACGCTATTACAGAGCTTCGGGGTGGGGGAGTTACAATAAACCGGGGAGTGCGGAAAGTAAAACCTAGTTTAAAACTATTACAACCAGGAACAGTTACATAATATTGAGAAAAAAGCGGGAAAATAAAAGTTATATCCATGATAATTCAATAACTCGATTGTACCTCGCAAAAACAAGAAAATGTTAATAATGACAAAATTAGAAACAATTATTGATAGAAAAAATAACTAAAAAAAAAAAATTAACGTTATACACACATGAAACTCTATAAAAAAAACATTCAATAATAATTTTTGATATTTTTAATATTAGAACTAAAATTTTAAATACTAACCTATTTTTTGTAGTTTTAGAATATTAGAAAAAAAAACTCATTAACCGTAACATTTTGTGTGTTTTTAATTAACCGGGCTAAAATGCATTTTTTAAATATTTTGTTACTAACCAAACTTCAAAATTAAATCTAATTAAATAAATTGATTAATTGAGAGTTAATTAAAGAAATAGTCAACATGATAAAATAACAACCAAACTAAACATTAGGGGACCAAGAAAAAAGGCGTCCCACTCAAATACAGTAAAATCAACTTTGCAATTTTTTTTTTATGAATTAAACCCATTCACCAACCAGTACCTGACACTTGGCATATTGTAAAAATAAAAAAATAAGAATAAATCTATACCACACAGTTATCACCACACAAGAGAGAACCAAGAAGGTGGATCTCCTTATCTCTCTCGTTCACCTTCAAAATACAGAGCCACACAAAATACAATTCATCCCTCTCTTGACCTTCATGGAATCAAACCTTAGAAAAACCAATTCTCATGAAACAAAATACATCACAAGGATGAAATAAACACCAACCAGAAATCATAAAAAATCAACGGAAAGTAAATCGAAACCTTTACCGACAACGACGGCGGTTGATCGGTACGACGAAGCTCGTGGTGTAGTCGTGATTCACGTGCGGTGGATGGGTGCTTCTCGCGGTGGGGCTTTGGCCGTCGTACAGGGCGGAGGGTCGCCGACGGCGATTTGGTCGAGGAGGGAGGTTATTCATCGTCGCCGCCGATTTGGGTTCTGATGCTCCAAATCTTTTCTTTTTATTCTGTAAAACTGAAATCACCTTCTATTGTTCATGGATCTTTGTTGATACATTGATTTCTTTGATTTACCTGAAAAGTATGACTTTTGCACAAGCAGTAATGTCAATGAAATATGTTAGTGATGATTGATAAACATGGTTATTGTTGATGCAGGTTAATGGGAATTTTATTGATGAAAATTTAAACATGGTTTTATTTTTTTAGATCTGAATGTCAAGGCTGGTGTCTGATAAGAAAAAAAATAAGGAGGCCACATATTAAATCATCGATCAAGATAAAAGGTTTTTTTAAAAAAAACTTTATAAGAAAAAGTTTATGAAATTTGTGAATGGTTAGATAAAAAGTGTTGGTAGAAGTGTGAATTGAAGTTGTAAGAAATGTTGATTATTTGTTACTGTACGTGAGTGAAACTTAGGGTGGATCGAATTGTTACTTGTGTGAATCCCCCTTTCTGTTTCTTTCTCGGTGATCTTATAGCCCCACAAATATGCCACAACTAGTATTGGACAAACAAAATAACTAACATTATGAGCTTTTTCCCCCGTGTTAATTTCTTTTAATTTTTCATGATTCTTGTCTTGGGGTTGTTTTGGAAAGAAAATAAAAGTGTTTTTTTTTTTGTTTTTGTGGTAATTTTTGAATGAAAAGTGAAATAAAATAAAAGATAAAAAAAAAATATTTAAAATCATGCTTAATTAAAAATACGAAAATTAAATTAAATGATTAAAAAAACTTATTTTTTTTGTGATTTTATTATTTTAATAATCTATAGTTAGAAACAAATAAAAAGAGAAAATGTTAGAAGTGAGATTCGAACCCAAGACCCTGTACCTGCAAACCTTGCTTGCTTACCAATTGTGCTATATTATTTATTCGAAATAAAAGGTCAATTGAAAGTTTATGAAGCATCAGTCAACATTTCTCTATTTATTAAAATATAACAATTTAATAGTAAACTATTATATTTTAAAAATAGACTTTAAATCGAATATTTATAAAATTCAGGATGTCAATGTAAATGAACCCAAAATTTCATAAAAATTCAATTTTCAAATAGTTTTGAATTTTTGAAAAGTGTGGGCAAATTTTGGGGTATGACAGCTGCCCCTGTTCAATCTTCTTAAACCTGAGGATGTAGATTGGCTTGTTTGCCTATCGTAATCTGAAGGTGGAAGAGGATTGAACACTAAAATACCCAGAAATTTGCCCTAGCTGAAGTAGGGACTTTTGTCGGAGATGGGCTTGAAGATGCCATCCAGGTGTTTGGAATAGATGTATGATTGAGATGGGCTTAAAGATGCCATCCATCTTGATAGACTTGAGAGTCAGAATACGTCGTATGTTAGACTGGGTCTAGCTTGCATCCTCAGATGTTTGGAAAATCGTGCGTTAGGTCGAAGAATAAATCGTGCGTTAGACTATTCTCAATTGCATCCTCAGATGTCTGGAAAACCGTGCGTCAGGTTGATGGATGAGTCGTGCGTTAGACTAATCCAAATTGCATCCGTAGATGTCTAGAATGCTGTGCGTTAGGCTGAAATTTTTTGCATTGAGGAATATTTGTTGGAGATGGGCTTAAAGATGCCATCAAGATGTCGAGACTGAAGTGTTTGAGAAGTAATTGTTTGAATGTTGATCGTATAGTAGATGAATTAGATTTTTGGAGAGTTGGTCGTGTCAGCACCGTTTGTAGTAACTGAATTAGACTTTGGAAGATGATCGTGTCTACACCGTTCGTGATGATAGAATTAGATCTTTTTGTCGTGTCAGTACCGTTCGTAATAACTGAATTAGACTTAGGAAATAGTTGATCGTATCCACATTGTTCGTGATAATGGAATTAGATCTCTTTAAAGGTCGATCGTGTCAGCACCATTCGTAGTAACTGAATTAGATCTTAGAGAGATAATCGTGTCTACATCGTTCGTGATGATAAAATTAGATTCTCTTGTCGTGTCAGTACCGTTCGTAGTAACTGAATTAGACTGGGAAGGTCAGTGATCGTGTCTACACCGTTCGTGATGATAGAATTAGATCTCTGGGAGTTGACCGTGTCAGTACCGTTTGTAGTAACTGAATTAGATCTTTGAAAATGATCGTGTCATTACCGTTCGTGGTAAATGAATTAGATCTTTGAGCGTTGACCGTGTCAGTACCGTTCGTAGTAACTGAATTAGATCTTTGAAAGTGATCGTGTCATTACCGTTCGTGGTAAATGAATTAGATCTTCGAGCGTTGACCGTGTCAGTACCGTTCGTAGTAACTGAATTAGATCTTTGAAAGTGATCGTGTCATTACCGTTCGTGGTAAATGAATTAGATCTTCGAGCGTTGACCGTGTCAGTACCATTCGTAGTAACTGAATTAGATCTTTGAAAGTGATCGTGTCATTACCGTTCGTGGTAAATGAATTAGATCTTCGAGCGTTGACCGTGTCAGTACCGTTCGTAGTAACTGAATTAGATCTTTGAAAGTTGGAGATTTCGTTCATTTGTCTGTGCCTGTATCCTGCAATAGGTATAGTTATGCAATGTCATGATGCATGTATTATGTAATGAGTCCCTCAGAATAAAAGAGAAACTTTGTATGTTATGGATGAATTCATTATGAGGTAATGTAAGCAATGTATGAATATGTTTATGCCATATGATATGTGAATATGATTTATGTTGTCTTTATTGAGAAAATAAATCTCTATGCCTTTGTGGTTTTGATGTCTGATCTTGTTTTGAAGATGCTCAGCTGGGAATTTATGATTCTTGCTTGGGGATAACCAGTAACTTGATGTACCCTAACTGGAGATAAAGATATTAGTAAGCCATGTTGGAGAAGAGCAACGTGTCGGAGAACCGGTGGTGTTGAAGATGTAAACTCTAGTGGGGAGCCATGTCTTTGTCGGGACGAGTATGTTCAAAGATATCTTCTTTGAGGATTACTCTGTGGGGATATGATCTTGTGAACCCGGCTCTGTGGGGAGACATGGGTGTCTTGAAAATTGCCCCCAGTATTGTAGTAACTACCATTCGATTTAGGACACCCTACTGAGTATTGATCAAGCTGTCAAACTGGACTTGCATAGATTTGCCCCAGTTAGTAGGGACTTCGGAAAGATTCGCCTCGCGAGGACTTTATGAGATGTGCACTATGGGCGTCATGCCCCTCGTAATCATTGGCCCAGGACAATGCCCCATGTTGATTGGAAATAGACTAAGATTTACTTGGATACATGCCCCTGATTGTTTTTTTTGCATCTTTGAGAGATTCTCGGAATCTTGACTTGATTTCCCCTGATGAATGAGATATGTCATGCCCCTTGTATATACAAGCTTTTGACTGACTGAGTCGGGCGTACGAGACGTCTCTGCAGCTTTATCCATCGGGGGACTTTCTGATATTCGTGCTATCATAAGCAACATGCCCCTGTATCATGAACTTAGGAATCATGCCCCTGGTTGATCAGGGTTGGAGGTAATTCTAGTTGTGCTTGGGTGAAGGCTCCTGGTAATTTCAGCAGTTTTGAGAGATCCTTTGAATCTTGGCTTGATTGCCCCGAATATCTGAACGCTTAGTCCATGGGGTATTTCAACCGTTTTTGTGCCCATGAGGGTGATTATAATTTGAGATGTTCATGCTCGAACTCAACGGAGTTCTGAAGACAACTTGTCCCTTGAGAGGGTTAAGCTCATGATGGAAGTTTTCCTGGTGTCAAGTACTTGTTCATATGCAAAGAATGTTTAGTATGAGAAATATAAATCTAATGCAAAGTTCATGTTTGTCTTGAAGTTTAAAAGGAAATTTTTTTTGAAAGGATGTCAAAACATCGATTTTTTTTTGAAAGATGGTGTGATACCAACTCAAGCGTTTAGCAAAACTCCTAGGAGTCGGTTTACCGTATTCTCGTTTACAGTATGCTTTTGAATTAACCCTGCTTCAATTAGGACTTTTGAGGGTTGTAATGTGGCCAAGTTCACGGTTTTAGAAGAAAGGATTTTTAGGCTCAAAATTTTATTGGCGCCCACCCCCTTCGTGATGTTCTTCAACCTAAGTTCAGTTAACTTGACGCGAGCATTCATCCTTCAAGAGGAGCTTGAGACGTACGATTGAGGAGTCGATGAGGTGTCTGGACATGGCAGTCACTTACCTTTTATTCTTGGTGTCTGATCACACGATCTTTAAGGATCTTTTTTGTTTCCCTAACTTTTGCCTGGACAATTTCTTTTGAATTTCAGGTTTGCAGTCCAGCGGGAAGCCCTAATTTTTGCCTAAGTCGCTGGTTTTCAAGTTCGTTGACTTAGCGGGCTTTCTTTTCTCTCTTTCTTTTCTATTCATTTTTATCTTTTTTTTTGAACAAGTCGTATGAGACGTCTTCAATTTATTATCATTGGAAAGATTGTGACTGCCTCATTTCTTGGTTGACGAGGGATAGTCGTTGTTGTACCGTCATATTTTGACCTCCTATTGTGCGAGAGATGACCATTGCGGTCTCGACTTTTTCTCAACCTTTTGAAGGATAACCATTTTTGTTTCCTTAGGTGCGAGGTCCTGCTGAATTTTGAACACCCAATCAGGTTAACTGAACACTACCCTGCCCCTAGGTTAAATGTGAGGGTTTTTTCGTATAGAAAAGAAACTCCTACTTCAAGGCTCAAAAGGGGTTGGCAAGGGATTAACTTCCTTATATCTCCAGTGTTTGGGAATTTGAAACAATGCCTGTACATCATCAACAGGGTTTTACTCGAAAGCACACCATTTGAGATTATTGGTATTATGTGTTCGTCATTCTCCTTTCAGAGTCATCATGCTTTATCATTGAGAGTTTGGTATCACAAGCAAATAAGAACATATTAGAGCGAGGGCGAATGAATTTTTTCAAGACAAACACATCCAATGCATCATTATTATAGTTCAAAAACAAACAAGTATTGCATATAGACAGTATTGAACAAGAACAAGAAAGATTACGCATGAAAATGCATGAGAAATTACGAATTGCCAACATTGAGGAGATTTTCTCCGTATGGACTTATTGCTTCAGAAGATCCATTGAGTCGAAAGAGAACTTCAAATATGGCTTTCAGGTACAAATGATGATAACCTTTGTGTCGATCAGGCTTTGAACCTTGTTTCTGAATGACTGACAATCATCGATCGAATGGCCCAGTGTCCCAAAGTGGAAAAGAAACCAAGCATTAGTGTCTGAACCTACTGGACACTTTAGATTACTTCTAGGAAGAAAATTCTGATGAAGTCACACAAGAGTTGTAAGCGTAGAGCATCAGGGATAGTAAGAATAAAGTAGTAAGAAAATGAGAAGCTTGTCCTTTGGCAATTTTGGTTGCAACGTCGTCTGAAGAACTTTGAATTTTCATATTTGGACGTCCTTCTATAAGAATCAAGCTCACCATATCCAGTGGGTCATAGCCTTTGATTCGGGGTACGGTACTTTTGAGTTTGAAGGCATATGGCTAAAGGAAAATAAATCCTCTTGCCCCTTGACAAAAATTGTACCTTTGAGTTTGAATGCATTTGGCTAGAGGAAAATAAATCCTCTTGCCCCTTGACAGAAGTTTATTATACTTTCAAGTTTGAAAAGCATCTGGTCAGAGGAAAATAAATCCTCTTGCCCCTTGATAGAAATTTAGGCTCTTGATAGTCCTTCCCTATTACCTGGAAATTATGCGTCATGAATCCCTGAGATCCTTGAAAAAGATTAGTCAACATGTTAGGTAAAAGCATAAGGTAGTATGAACAAGTAAGTCCTACAAATAAAACCTGCAAGGAAATCAAGTGGTTAGATAACAAACAAGTCACACAAGAGTCCTTAGGTTAAAAGGCTTGCATGGAGTCTGACCAGGTAACTACCCTTCCCCAATAGGTACTTCTAAGGATGAGATGAAATCAGCAACAGGTTCTACCAGGTTATTCAGAATTGTCAGCCCTTCTAAAGCACCCTCGGACATGATGCATTTGCACCATGCAATGATACTTTGAGAGAGAACCTATCTGAATTGTAGCATCGGGTAGCGACTAGATCTCAACATTTGTCAAGAGTAGTCCCCCCACTACGTTCCTAAAGGCCAGGATGGGTTAAAGGGTAACTAAAGGTCCTTGAGCTCCGGCGCACCCAAAGTTACATACATAGACCTCCCTCATTTGAGAAAGGTGTGCATATATCTATGGAGTCCTAACTCAAGCGTGAACTTCATATTGACTCATCTTCCACATATGTGAAAGAGGTCGCCATGACTATGCCACTCCTATCTTAAGTGTACTTGAATCCGGGTATAGGATTCGTCCTTCATTTAATTCCCAAGCAACCTTGAAAAGTAAAGCAAACAAAACAAGCATATTATATGATCTAAGCTCTAAGGTAACCCCTATTTTTATTTATCCCCAGCAGAGTCGCCAGTTCTGTAATCTCGGTGAACTGACTTTTATTTTTAATATGCAACAATGTTGTGGTGAGCATGAGTCGCCACCGACTTTTATTTTGTCCAATGTTAGGAAAGGTAAAAAGTACAGAAAAAGACCTTTTTTAAAAGAAAACGGGCTCGGGGGGTAAGTTATGAAAAGGGAAGGTGCAAGCACCCTTTTCATCCGTAGTTATCTACGGGCTCTTAATTTGCTTAGCTCATGTTTGTTTGTTTTGAATTGAAAAGGGACATAAGGACTTTAGCGTAAATGCGTAGCCTTAGTTTTTCGAAAGAGTTTTGAAAAGATGTTTTTTTATTGAGCTAGGCATATTAAGAGCACTACCCTAAATAGTTGGTCTTTTTCTATACCTTTTAAAATTCCTAGGATTATCCATACTATGTAGAAGTAGGAAATCCTTGTTTATATTGGACGTGTGGGTCATCGAAGGGTCATCGAGGTCGTTGTAGGCAACAAGTAGAGGTACCTTTAGCAATATTCGAAGGGACAATCATTGTTTCGTAGGCAACCGTTCGAGGGACTAGATCCTATTATCGAGGCAACATCGCGGGTCATCGAGGGACTTATGATCTTTGCAATGATTTTTAATCGAGGGACTTTGCTAATGGATACATACCTCTACATTTTGAGGGACACGACCTTTTAATCAAAGGCAACCAAGAGGGGCGTACCCTAGAGGTGAGTGAGTGCAAGTGTGTTATGTTCAATTATTTTATTTATCTTGGAATTAAAAGTGATCTAACGATTGCTTTTGTCTTTCCATACAATCCTAAAGCATACATCTAAGCAATTTAATATATACAGAAATAAGTGCGAAATGTAAAGGTCCTACGCTATTACAGAGCTTCGGGGTGGGGGAGTTACAATAAACCGGGGAGTGCGGAAAGTAAAACCTAGTTTAAAACTATTACAACCAGGAACAGTTACATAATATTGAGAAAAAAGCGGGAAAATAAAAGTTATATCCATGATAATTCAATAACTCGATCGTACCTCGCAAAAACAAGAAAATGTTAATAATGACAAAATTAGAAACAATTATTGATAGAAAAAATAACTAAAAAAAAAAAATTAACGTTATACAAACATGAAACTCTATAAAAAAAACATTCAATAATAATTTTTGATATTTTTAATATTAGAACTAAAATTTTAAATACTAACATATTTTTTGTAGTTTTAGAATATTAGAAAAAAAAAACTCATTAACCGTAACATTTTGTGTGTTTTTAATTAACCAGGCTAAAATGCATTTTTTTAATATTTTGTTACTAATCAAACTTCAAAATTAAATCTAATTAAATAAATTGATTAATTGAGAGTTAATTAAAGAAATAGTCAACATGATAAAATAACAACCAAACTAAACATTAGGGGACCAAGAAAAAAGGCGTCCCACTCAAATACAGTAAAATCAACTTTGCAATTTTTTTTTATGAATTAAACCCATTCACCAACCAGTACCTGACACTTGGCATATTGTAAAAATAAAAAAATAAGAATAAATCTATACCACACAGTTATCACCACACAAGAGAGAACCAAGAAGGTGGATCTCCTTATCTCTCTCGTTCACCTTCAAAATACAGAGCCACACAAAATACAATTCATCCCTCTCTTGACCTTCATGGAATCAAACCTTAGAAAAACCAATTCTCATGAAACAAAATACATCACAAGGATGAAATAAACACCAACCAGAAATCATAAAAAATCAACGGAAAGTAAATCGAAACCTTTACCGACAACGACGGCGGTTGATCGGTACGACGAAGTTTGTGGTGTAGTCGTGATTCACGTGCGGTGGATGGGTGCTTCTCGCGGTGGGGCTTTGGCCGTCGTACAGGGCGGAGGGTCGCCGACGACGATTTGGTCGAGGAGGGAGGTTATTCATCGTCGCCGCCGATTTGGGTTCTGATGCTCCAAATCTTTTCTTTTTATTCTGTAAAACTGAAATCACCTTCTATTGTTCATGGATCTTTGTTGATACATTGATTTCTTTGATTTACCTGAAAAGTATGACTTTTGCACAAGCAGTAATGTCAATGAAATATGTTAGTGATGATTGATAAACATGGTTATTGTTGATGCAGGTTAATGGGAATTTTATTGATGAAAATTTAAACATGGTTTTATTTTTTAGATCTGAATGTCAAGGCTGGTGTCTGATAAGAAAAAAAATAAGGAGGCCACATATTAAATCATCGATCAAGATAAAAGGTTTTTTTTAAAAAAACTTTATAAGAAAAAGTTTTTGAAATTTGTGAATGGTTAGATAAAAAGTGTTGGTAGAAGTGTGAATTGAAGTTGTAAGAAATGTTGATTATTTGTTACTGTACGTGAGTGAAACATAGGGTGGATCGAATTGTTACTTGTGTGAATCCCCCTTTCTGTTTCTTTCTCGGTGATCTTATAGCCTCACAAATATGCCACAACTAGTATTGGACAAACAAAATAACTAACATTATGAGCTTTGTCCCCCGTGTTAATTTCTTTTAATTTTTCATGATTCTTGTCTTGGGGTTGTTTTGGAAAGAAAATAAAAGTGTTTTTTTTTTGGTTTTTGTGGTAATTTTTGAATGAAAAGTGAAATAAAATAAAAGATAAAAAAAAAATATTTAAAATCATGCTTAATTAAAAATACGAAAATTAAATTAAATGATTAAAAAAACTTATTTTTTTTGTGATTTTATTATTTTAATAATCTATAGTTAGAAACAAATAAAAAGAGAAAATGTTAGAAGTGAGATTCGAACCCAAGACCCTGTACCTGCAAACCTTGCTTGCTTACCAATTGTGCTATATTATTTATTCGAAATAAAAGGTCAATTGAAAGTTTATGAAGCATCAGTCAACATTTCGCTATTTATTAAAATATAACAATTTAATAGTAAACTATTATATTTTAAAAATAGACTTTAAATCGAATATTTATAAAATTCAGGATGTCAATGTAAATGAACCCAAAATTTCATAAAAATTCAATTTTCAAATAGTTTTGAATTTTTTAAAAGTGTGGGCAAATTTTGGGGTATGACACATGGGATCATTTGTCATGGGCTAGGGTTTATTTCCCTAGCTGTTTGGATCGAGACTCTTTAATTAGGGTCTCGAGCTCGTGCGCATCTCATCAAGTCTTCTGTTACAATGGTCATACAGTAGTTCGAGACTTTGACTCGCTCGGGTAAGTTTCTTATATAGCAGGTGCTTGATTCGATTTTAGAGGCCAAAGAATAAATGGATTGGGGTTCTTAACGTGTTGGCTTGGAAAGGAGTGAATTCAAAAATATGAGCTCATGAGTTGACTTTTGGTCAACAAAGTCAACCTTAGAAGATTGACTTTTGTAGAACAACTACTATTGTTTTGCTCATCTTTTGGCATTTGGCAAATACTACATTCTTTGACTATGCCATGTTACAAATTCAAAAAGAAAGGAAAAGATTTAAATCCATGACAACACAAATTCAAGTGGAGGGAAAGAAAATCATCAACTTTGATTTAGAATTTGAAAGAAAAGAGCACACATTCAAAGGATCCGAGGCCCATATATTTAATTGTTCATTCAATCCTTCCAAGTCCATTACAAGAAGTCTACAAAAATATTCAGTCCAATACAAAAGGAAACATTACAAATCCAACCATTATTTGGAGATAAATTATACAAACTTTGTCCTAAGTCTATCCTAAACCCAATCTTCCTTTTCAAGTCTTGCTTCCCTTGAGTTTCATTATGTTGATTGCTATGCCACAATTCGCATCATTGAACTCAAATGTCCATAATACCTGCATAAAGAGAAAACCATTTCAGTTTACCTAACCACATCCATATGAACATAACCCTTCAATTCACTTACAGCCAATTTCCAACATAATTCTAACCTCTACTAGAACCAATTCAAACCTCTAACCATATCATACAACTAGTTTCATTCAAAACAGTTCCACAAACTAAACCAAAACAGATTCATTTTCATATTATTCAAAACCAATTCAAAAACTCAATTCAAAACAAATGCATTCATACATTTTGTACAATGTCGAAACATCTCCATACATATTGCTACCTCATGCACAGGTTTCAGCTCACACATACACTAAACCATACCCTTTCTACCACATGCCAGCCCTACATTAATCTACATAACCTTCATACAACAAAAATGGCTTTGACAGTTCACTAACAAACCTTTCCAATGAACTGCCGCGGTGAACCAATTTGCCACCCAAATCTAAAGCAAACCAGTAGTTTACCTTCTGTGCATCAAATGAGCGTATAAAGCTGCAGCGTGATTGTACTCAAGTCCACACGATCAGTTCAGTTTCGACAGTTCAGAAATAAGCTAATCCTCCCGGCAGCATTCAAACAGTCCAACCACATCACATTCAGAGCAGCCGTACATATAAACAAAAAGAAAACAGTCCCTGCAACATTCAGAATACCTTGCCATCATCAACTTACATCCTCGAACAAGTCCGCATTACCAAACCAGCTCTCCTCGACTTCATTACATAAGCTGCAGCAGAATACTTTTTCCAATCAGTTCCAACACAAAAAAGAAATAACGGTTCCGTTTCAATAACTAACAATCCATAACCAAAATTGCGTCATCACTTCTATACCATCCATAAAAAATCAAAAAAATCTAACCGGCAAAACTTTCAGCTAACAGTTCTGCATAACAAGTTTCTCTAACAGCCCTACACTTATCATATATTTACTCTAACCATAACTTCAAGCTAACAGCTAGCAGCCCTGTATTCAAACAATACATCCGTACACAATTCAGCCCTCCAAAAGAGGCAGTTAACAAACTCCTAACTAAACTAACAGTTTACTTGTCTCTACTTAACTAACCAACTTTGTAACCAACCATAACAGCCACATAACTTCATCCTAACAAAGTTACATGTACATCATTCATATACAACCCCACAGCCAGCAGCCATACATTCATCAAAATCTATAACAAAAATAGTTCACAACCAGCACCTTCGCATCACCTTCAAGCAGCTCCGCATTGGCATCATTCCTCACCACCAAGAAACCTGCAGAGCCAAAGTTTATGTTAGTCCCACACCCGAGAAATCAAAAATGTGCTGCAAACATAGTCCCACATTCAAGAAATTGAAAAAACACTTTGCAAGCTATAATTCTGAGTCCCACATCTAAGAACTCCTAACGATTACCCAATCATTACTGTATAAAAGTCAGTGCCACCATTCAATAAACAACACCTAAGCACTATCAGCTTTCATCATTGTCTCGCTTGCAGACTTTGAAGAAAGAAGTGAAAAGCCTCAGTTCAAACACTCTCACTGCCACCCTCACCACCACCACACGCTCAATTCACCATTGAAGGAGCTTCAACACTTGAAGCTCCATTCAATTGAGCTCAGCCTCCTTCAATTCAACTTGCACTACGTCACTCTCCTCCGGCAATTTTCAAACCTCCCTAATCACGCTCAGTTTTCTCACTCGCGTACATTCGACAACAACACTCATAGAAGCAGAATTTCAGAAACGCAGAAAATAAAACAGAAAGAAGAAGAAGAAGAGCAAATCAAGAAAACAAAAGCGTAGAAGAAGAGGAGGAGCAAGGCGAAACAGAGAAGAGAAGGAACGAGAGATACTCACCAGTCCGAGTTCGCCGGAAGATTCGCCTTCATCGCCGCGCCGGAACATAAAAAAAAAATTCGATCAGGTTCTTTTACGCGTTCTTCTCGTTCAATCGTGTATGTTGTAGCTTTCTCTGATGCTCGTGAATGATATCTTGCTTGAATCGTTGCCAATTGCTTGAATCCACGCTTCAACCTTCTGTAGTTTGGGAATTAGGTCGTAGGTTCGGCTTGGGGCATAGAGCTAAGATAGTTTCGGAAGACTAGAACGAGAGTGAAGTGAGATGGAGTACGGTGAGTTCACGGCGGCGTTTGATTCTCTGATCAGAGAGAGGAGCGAGGTTTATCGTCGCCGCCACTGCAAGAGAGAGCAGAACGAGAGGAAGAAGAGAGTCTGAGAGGCGAATAGTCACTATGTTCAAACCCTAATTTCCCTTTTACTTTTTTATTAAACTGGTGGAATAATTAGGATTGATTAGATTTAATTAGGATTGATTTTGTTAATTAGGCTCATTAAGCAAATCTGATTTTTGATCAACATTAGTGATAAAAGGTCTGATAATAAACTGAATCAAAACAAATCATTTGGGCCAACGCATTGCTACTCACACCCCAGGTGGCCCATACCGCGTTTTTGGCATACTGTAACAATAAAACAAACTCTGGTGGGCCTAATTCAGTCTGGGCCCTACGCATATATGCTTACTGCACCCATAATTTCAACATGCCCCCCCTGAATGCACACTCTTTTTCATTTTAGAATTTAGATTTTCTTTACGTTTTAATAATAAAATGCTAATTTTCTTCCTTGTACTTTTAGACCTTAACACTAATTTTTGACTAAAAGAAATGATCACAAAATATTAGTTTAGACTTTTAATTCTTGTGTTTGATTAGAATACCAATTTTGTCATAAAAATGTACATAAAAAATAGTAGTTTTAGGCTATTTTGTTTTAGTCTTTTACTTGATTTGTAATTCAATTTCTCCCATAAAATCGACACAAAAATAATAGTACTTTTAATTCACTTTTGTGCTATAGTCTGAATTGTTCTTTTTCATGCTATTTTCAATATTCTACTTTTCGCTTTAATTTCCATGTTTCTTTTATTCCTAACCATAAGTAGAAACCATGATAACATTAGGTAGAAATTCCCATTCATATTAGGCTAGTTTTCTTAGGCTAGTTCTTTTTCTTTACAACATAAAACATCAAAAAAATACTTGAATAAACTCCCATAAAAAATACCAAGGAAACTCATAAAAAATGACTAATAAATACTTTGACTAATAAAAAGGGAATGGAAGCTTGTAACTTCTCTTGCTTAAGGGATGTTCGAGTGCTTGGAGCTCCCTTGCTTAAGGGTTCCATTCAGGCGTAAGTTCCCAACCTCTAAAAAACACAAACCAAAGAGTAACCCGAGTTTCCCTTGCTTAAGGGATTTCCTCGAAACACTCAAACTCTCTCTCTCTTCTCTCGCTTTCTTAAGGGCACCGTTATTTCCGCTCTATTGCATCCTAGGTCGATCCCTTGTGCAAGAGCGCGAACGTTAACGCCGCCCAACTAAAAAACACAAAATCAAACAAAACTATGGAGCCGAACTACGGCGCTCTGATTCCTGAAAAGGATACGTAGGCATCAAGTCGCGGGGCTTGAACGAGCACACTTGTAAATATTCCTTCTTTTCCCCGTATTTCTTTTTGCATGCATTCGCATATAGACATAGACATAGTACACACCCTTTAGATAGAAACAAACATAGGTGGATACCATCGAGTACGATGGGCGTGAGGGGTGCTAATACCTTCCCCTCGCGTAACCGACTCCCGTACCTTGATTCTATGGTCGCAAGACCCTGTTCCTTCCTTTGTTAGGTTTCCTGATATTCCTTTCCCTTATGGGATAAATATATTGGTGGCGACTCTGTTCATTTTTCGCGAGCGTGCGACAGCTGGCGACTCTGCTGGGGATGTTGCTAGACCTGTTGCTGGTCCATCCTTAGTGAGTCGATCCTAGCCTGCGTTTGTTTGTTTATTTACTGGGTGTTTACTTGTTTTATGTCTATACCTTGTATATATGTTCGCTTGCTTATTCTTTGCCTGCATATCATGTTTATTTCTGTTTGCACATCATGCATATGGATTATATCCTGTGTTCCTTGGGGTCTTCTGTTCTGTTTTGCAGGTGGGGGGTTTGTATGAGGTAAAAGGCCCACTACCCAGGCCAAGTGACACATAGGATTAGCGTGGATGCTCATGTTGACTACCGTAGCGCTTGCTATGGATGAGTTCAATATGGGATACCACAGCTGGGCGAGGTTCTTTCATGGAACACTGTGTCTGGCACGCTTGTTGCCTCAAACACTTTGTACCCCATGGGAACTGTATACCCTAGTGACCATTAGGGACCACCTGTCCGTGTCTAGAATTCATACCCGTGAGTTTGGGGAGGGACAGGATACTAGCCTTCATCATACCCGGATTTTCACATTGCAATCTGAAGCCGAAACTTTGAACCTGTCATACCCAGTGTCACTCAGATATTCAGAATTGCGAGAGGCACTCAGTCTCTCACCACATTGCACCATGACACATCATGTTACTGCATCCACCTCACTTCATTTGAGGAGAATTCTAAAGTCCACTTCAAAAATAAGAAGAAAAGAAAGAGAAAATGAAAAGAAAAAGAGAATACTTTACTTCACAAAAAGGAAAGAAAAGAAAATATGCAATTACGAATGGACTTTAGGATTCTCCCGATGAAATGCATTCCGCCATATCATTTAACATGCATGTTTATTTATTTTCAGGAACATTTGGCTTTGTCTCCGACCAACTCATGGCTCCTCCATTGAAGACTGGTAGTCGCAACATCTCCTACACATTTCTAAATCCGAATCTGGATTCTCTCGAGTGTCTGGTTAAGAAGATCACGCCGAATGAAACAACCAGGTTCCGTGAAAAGTATGGGTATATTCTGAGTCTTCTCAAGATGCCGTTCACCAAATACGAGCAAGAAGGAGTTCATACCTTGCTTCAGTTCTACAACCCTTCTCTCCGTTGCTTCACGTTCCCTGACTACCTTTTGGTTCCCACATTGGAAGAATATTCTCTTTCCCTTGGTGTTCCGATCAAGAAGGGAGAAGTTCCGTACTATAGCACCATGGAGGCTCCCACTTCTATTGAAATCTCCAAGGCTCTTTATTTGAGCAAGTCAATTGTTGATGCAAATCTTTCCGAGAGAGGAAGATATCAGGGTTTTCATATGGAGTTCCTGGTCAAAAGAGGGTGTGATGCTGCTGAAGCGAAAGAATGGGACACTTTTAGGGCTATCCTGGCTCTAAGTATCTATGGTATCCTAATGTTCCCGAACGTGCCTGATTTTGTTGACATGAGTGCAATCCATCTGTTCATTCTACAGAATCCTGTTCCTACACTCTTGGGGGATGTTTATCATTCAGTTCATCAAAAGAATCGTCAAAAGAAGGGTTTGGTCAGATGTTTTGCTCCTTTGCTATACCGTTGGTTCAGATCACATTTGCCTGAACGTGGAGCTTTCGTTGATAGTAGGCACACCTCTAAATGGGCTGAAAGGATTATGGGACTTAGAGCCAAAGACATTGTATGGTATAACAGATCTTTGGAAGACAAGGAGGTTATCATGAGTTGTGGAAAGTTCAATAATGTGCCCCTCATGGGTGTTAGGGGTGGGATCAATTATAATCCCGTCTTGGCTAGGAGAACTTATGGATATGCTTTCGTCAATCCTCCTAAACAATCTGAGATTGCTGAAAACCTTTTTTACCATGTAGCCACCAACACTGGGCAGATGGAAGAAGCTGTGCAAGCCTGGAAGAACATTTGTTGGAGAGACAAGAAGCATTTTGGTCAAAGGGACTGTGCGACTTATGAAGACTATACTAAGTGGGTCGAAACTGTGGCTAATACCCAAGGGATGCCTTTCCCTATTAAGGATCCTTTGTACCCTCCTGTTGGCGCACAACCCAACATTGTCTCCATGCCTCGTTATAATCAGACTGTTGAGCAGAATCGGAAATTGACTGAACAAATGGAGACGATGCAAGTTAAGATGAATACTGATAGGCAAGAGAAGCTTTCTGCCCTTCATAAGTTGAAAATGAGAGAAATAGAGCTTGAAGAGTTGTACGCCAAGGGAAGCACTTCTCAGAAGAGGCCGAGAGTGGTTGCCGATCCCAAGTCCACTAAGATTCAAGAGAGGAAGATCAAAGAGCATTATGAGGATCAGTTGGCGGAATTGACAAAGAGGCTCTAAATCCAGACTGATATAGCCAAATCAGAGAAAGCCCGTCGAAAGAAAGCAGACAAGCTCCTTCTAGAACGTCAAGCAAGGATTGAGGGGTGTTATGAAGAGATTCGCAAGTTGAAGGGTCGAGTGGAGGAAAAGGGCCAAAGTGATACTCAAGCTCAAGAGGAAGCCAGAGGTTGGGAATTGAGAAGCCGTTACTTGGAGACCATGCATTTCAGAAAGGACCTATTGATTCAAGAAGTTGTTAAAAGACCAACCCATGCTGAGACCAAAAAGCTATTTGAAGAAATGAAGGCTTGGAGCTATAAGAACATTGGAGATAGCCCACTTCGTCATTTGGACATGGGAGATCCTGCTTAGTATTGGTTTTTGTTATAGAATCACCACCAGTCTTGTTGGATGGGGTTCTTATTTCCATTTTCTGTATTGTTGGCTCATGAGAGCAGAATATTTTGTACTTCAAACGTGGTTGTGGAATTAATGGATTATGGTTGTTTATCTTGGTTGCGCTTCGTTATTTCTCATTATCTTGTAGTGTTGGTTCGAGACAAAGCCAAAAATTCTTGAAAATAATATAACATGCACACATGCACCCATGCACTCATATCATACTGCATTTTCAGGTTTTTATCAGATTCTAATTGGAGTCCCTTCCAACAACAGATTTCTTTTCCGACGACGAAGCTGACTTTCTTACATCCTTACCGCACCAGGAGCAACGAGAGAATCATGGATCAATTTGAACAGAATCAAGCTGCCCTCCGTAGGGATATGGATGTTATGGGGGAAAGAATGACTCAACTTATGGAGACTCTCCATGTCGTTGTCCAAGGACAAGAAGAGCTCCGAAAGAGCGTCGCTGGAATGGTCAAAGATACTCCTACCAACTCTGCTGATGGGGGAGTAAAAACTAAAGAGATTCCTGTTGAGGGAATAGCAAAAGTAGTGGATGACCACCATGAGGTTATTGATCTTGAACATGATCTTACTGCTGAGTTGACCGAGACTGCTAAGATGTACCAAGCTCTTGAAGAACGCCTTAAGGCCGTTGAGGTTGCTAAAACTTCGAGTTTCAACACTGCTGCTCTATGCTTGGTACCTGGGATTGTGATCCCCCCAAAGTTCAAGGTGCCAGACTTTGATAAGTATAAAGGAGTCACCTGCCCAGAGACTCACCTTCGTTCCTACTGCCGTAAGATGGCCGCTCATGCTGAGAATGAACCACTACTGATGCATTTCTTTCAGGATAGTCTCACTGGAGCCCCGTTAGAGTGGTACATGAAACTTGAGAGGTCTAATGTCAGTACTTGGGGACAACTTGTCGACGCCTTCTTGAAACAATACCACTACAATACAGCTATGGCTCCTAGCCGTGCCCAGCTACAAAATATGTCAAGGAAGCCTGACGAGTCTTTTAAGGAGTACGCCCAGAGGTGGCGTGAACTTGCTGCTCGAGTTCAACCTCCTCTTCTCGACCGTGAGTTGATTGATCTGTTTATAGGGACTCTGAAGGGGCCGTATCTTCAGCACATGGTTAGTAATACTTCTCCGTCCTTCTCAGATGTGGTCATCATTGGTGAACGGGTTGAAAACTGTGTTAAAGCTGGTACTATTCAAGATGTTGCTACTCCTAGCAGTTCTAATGGTAATGGTAAGAAGCCGTATTCTGGGTTTGTGAAGAAGAGGGAAGGTGAGACTAGCACCGCTTCTGTTGATCAAGGCCGAGCTCCCGCATATTCTGCTGCTCCACCTCCTTATTATCCGATGCCTTATGCTGTTCCTGGTCCATATGTCCCTCAGGCATATGCTGCTGCTCTCCCGCAACCTTGGATGGCACCTCAACAGCCTTTCGTGCCACAACAACCAGCTGCTGCTCCTCAGAATCGCCAACAGAATCCTAGGCCTCAAGGTCAGAGAGGTCCACAGAGGCAACGATACCCTGACAGGCGTATAGATCCGGTTCCCATGCCGTATGCTCAGCTTCTCCCCCAGTTGCTTGCTGGTCAATTGGTACAACTCCGTGAACTTGGACCTCCACCTAGTCCTCTCCCTCCTGGTTATGATGTTAATGCTCGATGTGAATTTCATTCAGGGGCCCCGGGCCATACTATTGAAAAGTGTAGAGCATTAAAGTACAAAGTTCAGGATCTCCTTGATGACCAACTTATCTCGTTCGCCCCTACTGGTCCTAATGTGCAGAATAATTCTATGCCTCCTCATGCTGGTGCGACCAATGCTATTGAGTTATGTGATGATCAGATCCTAGTAAATGATG
Source organism: Vicia villosa (assembly GCF_029867415.1). Taxonomy (NCBI): domain Eukaryota; kingdom Viridiplantae; phylum Streptophyta; class Magnoliopsida; order Fabales; family Fabaceae; genus Vicia; species Vicia villosa. Next base: position 575,413 of record NW_026705530.1, read on the forward strand.
TTAATGAGGTAAGGATGCCGCTAGCAGTTGTCAGAGAATATCTTATGCAACAAAAGGTTTTGTGTTAGCTACATGACTACTGTTTGCAATGTTCTTCTAACCCTGAGGAATGCACTAGGTTGAAAGAAGAAATCCAGAAACTAATGGACGAAGGTGTTCTTAGAGTGGAAAGGGTCGTTCCTGTCGAAGATGTGGCTACTCTAGAGATACCTTACTATCCTGCTGAGGTGTCAAAGAATCAGAATACTCCTTTGGTCATTCGTGCTCCGAGTACTCCCTTGGTCATTCAGGCTCCGAGGACTCCGTTGGTTATTCAGGTTCCAAATGTTCCTTCGACTCCTTCAACCTCGTCTATTGTTCCCTCTCCTGTGAATGATTCTAAGGCTGTTCCTTGGAGTTATAATGCCGTGTATATTCGAGGGAAGAAGTTTGACTGTCCTCCAGTGGGCACCTCGAGTATCACAAATATTACTGGCACTAGTGGTATTACCCGTAGTCGTCGGATCTTTGCTGCCCCTCCTCCACCTCCTAAAGAGACCATTAAGGATGCTAGTGCACAAGCAAAAGGAAAGCAAGTTGCTGTTGATCCTCCTGTAACACGTAATGCACAAGATGCCGAGCAACTCTTGAAGATCATTAAGAAGAGTGATTACAAAGTGATTGACCAACTTGATCAGACCCAAGCCAAGATCTCCATCTTGTCTCTCTTGGTGCATTCTGAAGCTCATCGTGATGCTCTGATGAAAGTTCTGGCTTCCGCTCATGTAACTCAAGACATTACCGTGCCTCAGTTTGAAGGGGTTGTGACCAACATTGCTGCTGGTAATTGTTTGGGTTTCTCCGATGATGAACTTCCACCTGAGGGTAGGGCACATAACAAAGCGTTGCATATCTCAGTCAAGTGTCTGGATGCTGTGTTGTCTCGAGTTCTGATTGATACAGGTTCTTCTCTTAATGTGATGCCCAAGACTACTTTGTTTAAGCTGAGTATGGATGGGGTTATGATGAGACCGTGCACTATGAGTGTCAGAGCGTTTGATGGTTCTAGAAGGTCCGTAGAAGGGGAAATTGATCTGCCTGTCTTGATTGGTCCTCATATGTTCTATATTGCCTTCTATGTTATGGATATACGTCCTTCATACACTTGCCTCTTGGGTCGTCCTTGGATCCATGCTGCTGGGGCCGTGACATCTACCCTCCATCAGTGTTTGAAATTTGTTGTGAATGACAAGATTGTTGTGATCACTGGTGAAGAGGATTTGATAGTCAATAATCTGGCGTCATATCGTTATGTTGAAGTGGAAGGAGAGATACAAGAGACACCTTTTCAGGCATTAGAGATTGTGTCGGTTGATAAACTCCCTGTGGTTGAGAATAAGAAGGAACTCGGAGCGCCCCTCTCGTCTCTGAATGATGCTAAGGCCTTCTTAGAAGCTGGTACTCCCCATAGTGCCTGGGGCAAGCTGATTGATGTTCATGAGAAGCGAGACAAGTATGGCCTTGGGTATCAACCATCTTCTTCTACTCAGCTCAGCATAATTCCTGGAAAGAAGGTGATTCCCCCCATTTCTCAAGTGTTCGTCAGTGCAAGCACCAGTTCTGGAAGTCAGGTTCTTGCCGTGGATGATGATGATGAAGAAGATCTCTCCAGATTCATTTGCCATGCTGCGCCTGGACAGGAGCTCAACAATTGGACTATCTTGGACATCCCCAGAGTCACTTTTATCGAGATGTAATTTTCTTGTTTCGATAAGTCATATGCTTCGCCCTAAGCATTTTGACCACTTGTACAAAGAAGGGCCCCCATGTTGTTTCAATTTGTTTAATATTGAATGAAAATCATATCTTCGCATGCAATTACTGTTCCATTTCTTTCATTTTTGTTTTTACTTTTAAAAAAAAAAACTTTTTTCAAAAATGGCAAAGCTTTTTCTTTTTTTCTTTCTTTTTATGTGTTGCATTCTAAGGCATAAATCATCCATCGTGCAGATCCGGCTCGAATTCCACCAAAAATGATAATGTTACAGTTCCACGTCTTAATATCCTTGAGAATCCAATTGACCAAGCTGATGAGGATAATGGGGAAGATTGTGAAGTCCCTGAAGAATTGGCAAGACTTTTGAGACAAGAGGAGAAATCTATTCAGCCACATCAGGAAGCCATAGAAATCATCAACCTCGGTTCAGAAGAAGCAAAGAGAGAAGTCAAGATAGGGGCCGCTTTGCAAGATGATGTAAAGAGAAGGTTGATTGAGCTGCTTCGAGAGTATGTTGACATCTTCGCCTGGTCATACGAAGACATGCCTGGTTTAGACACAGATATAGTTATGCACAGGTTACCGCTTAAACCAGAATGTCCGCCTGTAAAGCAGAAACCACGAAGAACTTGACCTGATATGGCTTTGAAAATCAAGGAGGAAGTTGAAAAACAGTTGAAGGCGGGTTTCTTAGCTGTGTGTGAGTATCCTCCTTGGATTGCAAACATAGTACCTGTTCCTAAGAAGGACGGAAAGGTACGCATGTGTGTTGACTACCGAGATTTGAATAGGGCGAGTCCGAAGGATGATTTTCCTCTGCCTCATATTGATGTGTTAGTCGACAACACTGCTCAGTATTCGGTGTTCTCCTTCATGGATGGTTTTTCTGGCTATAATCAAATAAAGATGGCTCCTGAAGATATGACTAAGACTACTTTTACCACTCCGTGGGGTACATATTGTTATAAGGTGATGCCTTTTGGTCTTAAGAATGCTGGTGCAACATATCAACGAGCAATGGTGACTCTTTTCCATGACATGATCCATAAAGAGATTGAGGTGTACGTCGATGATATGATTGCAAAATCCCAAACTGAGGAGGAACACTTGGTATATCTTGAGAAACTGTTTGCTCGTTTGCGTAAATTCAAGTTGAGGCTTAATCCAAACAAGTGCACTTTTGGAGTGCGATCTGGAAAGTTACTTGGATTCATTGTGAGCCAACGAGGGATTGAGGTCGACCCTGATAAAGTAAGAGCAATACAGAACATGCCAGCGCCGAAGAATGAAAAAGAAGTTCGAGGGTTCCTTCGGAGATTGAATTACATAGCCAGGTTCATTTCTCACCTCACTGATACTTGTGAACCCATCTTTAAGCTGCTGCGCAAGAACCAAGATATCCGATGGGACAATCATTGCCAAGAAGCCTTTGAAAAGATTAAACAGTACCTTCAAGAGCCACCAATCCTTATGCCTCCGGTTCCTGGGAGGCCGCTTCTTATGTACCTAACTGTGCTTGAAGGATCTATGGGGTGTGTGCTGGGCCAACATGACGAGTCTGGTCGAAAAGAGTGCGCCATTTATTACCTGAGCAAAAAGTTTACCGATTGTGAATCCCGTTACTCACTACTCGAGAAAACTTGCTGTGCTTTGGTATGGGCTGCTCGCCGACTGAGACAGAACATGTTGACTCACACCACTCTATTGATCTCCAAAATGGACCCGATAAAGTACATCTTTGAAAAACCGGCTCTTACAGGAAGACTAGCCCGATGGCAAATGCTTTTATCAGAATACGACATCCAGTATGTCACATAGAAGGCCATCAAAGGAAGTGTCCTTGCAGATCATCTTGCTCATCAGCCATTAGAAGAGTACCAGTCAATGAAGTTTGACTTTCCTGATGAAGATATCATGAAACTGGATGATAATGAAGGACCCGAACCAGGAGAGCGATGGACTCTCACGTTCGATGGTGCATCAAATGCTATGGGCCATGGTATTGGGGCAGTTTTGACTTCTCCTCGTCAAACTCACATCCCTTTCACAGCTAGAATATGCTTTGATTGCACGAACAATGTCGCAGAATACGAAGCTTGCATAATGGGTCTCGAAGCAGCCATTGATATGAGAATCAAGATCCTTGAGGTTTATGGGGATTCTGCCTTGGTTATACATCAAGTGAGAGGTGATTGGGAAACACGACACCCCAATTTAGTTCCTTATAAGGACTATATCTTGGAGTTGCTGCCCGCTTTCGAGGAAATCACTTTCAATCACATCCCCCGAGAGGAAAATCAATTGGCAGATGCTTTGGCTACTTTGGCGGCCATGTTCAGAGTTAGCTCCCCTAAAGAAATGCCGGACATAACGATCCTCCGTTACAAAGAACCTGCACATGTATTCCCTGCCCACTGTCTCACTACTAAAGATGTGTATGATGAAAAGCCATGGTATTACGACATCAAGAGGTATGTCGAGAAGCAAGAGTATCCCGAAGATGCTACGATTGGTGATAAGCGAACGCTTCGAAGGTTAGCATCCAAATTCTTCTTGTCAGGAGACGTCCTGTACAAAAGAAACTATGATTCAGTTTTGCTCAGATGCGTGGATAGACACGAAGCAGAATTGATCATGCGGGAAATTCATGAAGGATCTTTTGGAACTCATTCCAGTGGACATTCTATGGCCAAAAAGATCTTGCGAGCAGGATATTATTGGATGACGATTGAAAGTGATTGTTATGTGTATGTGAAGAAATGTCACAAATGTCAAGTATATGCTGACAGAATTCATATTCCTCCGACTCCTCTGAATGTCCTGACATCGCCTTGGCCCTTTGCTATGTGGGGCATAGACATGATTGGACGAATTGAGCCACAAGCTTCAAATGGACACAGACTTATTCTTGTTGCTATCGACTACTTCACCAAATGGGTTGAAGCCGCTTCTTACAAGAACGTAACCAAGCAAGTCGTTACTCGCTTCATCAAGAAAGAGATCATATGCCGATATGGGGTTCCAAACAAGATCATCACTGATAACGGGTCCAATCTTAATAACAAGATGATGGCAGAGTTGTGTGAAGAGTTCAAGATTGAACATCACAATTCATCACCCTATCGGCCAAAGATGAACGGCGCAGTCGAAGCTGCTAATAAGAATATAAAGAAGATTGTCCAGAAGATGGTTAGAACGTACAAAGATTGGCATGAGATGTTGCCATTTGCTTTGCATGGCTATAGAACTTCGGTTCGTACTTCAACTGGGGCAACTCCCTTCTCTCTCGTCTACGGTATGGAGGCCGTACTACCTGTCGAAGTGGAAATTCCTTCGTTGAGAGTCTTGATGGACGCCAAACTCGATGAAACAGAATGGGTTCAAACGAGGCTTGATCATCTCAATCTAATTGAGGAGAAACGCTTATCTGCTATCTGCCATGGCCATTTGTACCAAAAGAGGATCAAGAAAGCGTATGACAAGAAGATTCGGCCTCGAGAATTCCACACAGGTGACCTAGTCGTAAGGAAGATCTTGCCAATTCACACTGATCCAAGGGGCAAATGGACTCCCAACTATGAGGGACCATACATTGTGAAGAAAGCATTTTCAGGTGGTGCTTTAATCTTGACAAAGATGGATGGGGAAGACGTTCCGCTTCCAGTTAATTCAGACTCAGTCAAAAAATACTACGCTTAAAAGACCCGCTAGGTCGACGTACCTAGGCAAAAATAAGGGCATCCCGGCAAACCAAAAGGGTTTGGGCAAAAATTAGGGATAAAACAAAAAAAAGAATAACCCGCTAAGTTGAAAACCCGAAAGGGCGACTTAGGCAAAAAGGGGCATCCCGCTGGATTGAAAACCCGAAAGGGCGATCCAGGAAAAAGTTAGGGATCAAAAGCGAGAGGCTGCAGTCTGAATATCCTTCACAAAGACCACTATACGCCCTTGGCAGAACGGACAGATCAATCCAACCACTACCCTTCTGAAGCAAAGCATTGAGAGGATCGAGGATATGGGAACTGTAGCAATATCAGTTTTAGTGGAAATCCGAGCATTTCTCCTTGCCATTTTGCTCTTTGCATTTGTATTTTCTTTTTCGCAACTACCTCATTTAGGAGTTGCTTCCCTGTACAGAAGCCTATTCACAGGCATTCCATCAATAAAATGGTCTTTTGATGCAAAAGCTTTCTTTCTTTCTTTTTCGCATGCGAGATGTGATTTAATTCGTTATTAAACATTGCATTGAAAGCGTGGGGGCAATAATCACAAAATCAAAACGAAACATGATGTTACATAAACATAAAAGTGTTCTAAAGGGCACCATTTGCATCCAAACGTTGTTTTCTGTGCAGGTTGCAGGTTCTAGCCATCATCTTGACTCATGATGTGTCACAAAAGTCATTATCATCCCATGTGAAAGTTCCAGAGTATAATTCATCAGTACTGGTAAGCATGGGGCACCTGAAAAGGGCCATATCCCTCTTCCATATGACAGACGAAGAGCGGTCTCTCAAGACTCGTGATTCCCCAAGCAGCTTAGGATGTAAGGAAAGTCGAGCAAAATCATTTCATCCCCAGCAGGGCTATGTTCCAACCCTCAACGCAGTTACCAATAATCTTTGGTACTGTAGGGTTCCAATATCAATTCACGATGATGGTTCAAGATCACAAGGCAACGGACCCCAATGATCCTACTCTCCGGTTCCATCGAGGGCCTTTATTTGGCACTCTTTGCGTATAGAATCCATTGCATATAGCATTTGCATCCTCAAAGCGTAGCATATCCATCAAAATGGAACATTACGCCATAGAAAAATTCAAACATGCATACAAAGCATAAGCCAGATAATACAAATCAGTGCTCATTCAAGACGATGTTACTTCCCCACTGGAGAAATGTCCTTACAAATTCCGATTGATATCTGCTACTACATCGCAAATCCCCTTCACCCATGGTGCCGATACTTGGTTTTACCAATCCCCAATCCCCAGCAAGTCCGTCTACCAAGCTTCTCAAACACTCGTATGTGTCATCCTTTCGATACTCGTCTGTATCTCCTTTTAACACTCGTATGTGTTATTCTTTCGATACTCGTCTGTATCTCCTTTTGATGCTCGTATGTGTCATTCTTTCGATACTCGTCTGTATCTCTCCTTTTAACACTCGTATGTGTTATTCTTTCGATACTCGTTTGTATCTCCTTTTGATGCTCGTATGTGTTATCCTTTCGATACTCGTCTGTATCTCCTTTTGATGCTCGTATGTGTCATTCTTTCGATACTCGTCTGTATCTCCTTTTGATGCTCGTATGTGTCATCCCTTCGATACTCGTCTGTATCTCCTTTTAACACTCGTATGTGTTATTCTTTCGATACTCGTCTATATCTCCTTTTGATGCTCGTATGTGTCATTCTTTCGATACTCGTCTGTATCTCCTTTTGATGCTCGTATGTGTCATCCCTTCGATACTCGTTTGTATCTCCTTTTAACATTCGTATGTGTTATTCTTTCGATACTCGTCTGTATCTCCTTTTGATGCTCGTATGTGTCATTCCTTCGATACTCGTCTGTATCTCCTTTTGATGCTCGTATGTGTCATTCTTTCGATACTCGTCTGTATCTCCTTTTGATGCTCGTATGTGTCATTTCTTCGATACTCGTCTGTATCTTCTTTCAAACACTCGTATGTGTCATCCTTTCGATACTCGTCTGTATCCTCCTTTTGATGCTCGTATGTGTCATTCTTTCGATACTCGTCTGTATCTTCTTTCAAACACTCGTATGTGTCATCCTTTCGATACTCGTCTGTATCCTCCTTTTGATGCTCGTATGTGTCATTCTTTCGATACTCGTCTGTATCTTCTTTCAAACACTCGTATGTGTCATCCTTTCGACACTCGTTTGTATCCTCCTTTTGATGCTCGTATGTGTCATTCTTTCGATACTCGTCTGTATCTTCTTTCAAACACTCGTATGTGTCATCCTTTCGATACTCGTCTGTATCTTCTTTCAAACACTCGTATGTGTCATCCTTTCGATACTCGTCTGTATCCTCCTTTTGATGCTCGTATGTGTCATTCTTTCGATACTCGTCTGTATCTCCTTTCGATGCTCGTATGTGTCGTCCGTTGATACTCGTATGTATTTTCTTTCGATACTCGTCTGTATCTCTCTCCAAACATTCGTCTATGTCACCTTACCTTTCTGTCAAACCTATCTCTCTACCAACCAGTTTCACATTAATCACCTCCTTTGAGAACCTTGTATTGGCACGGCTATGTCACATACTACCACCATTCAAATCCATTACTCACTATGAATATCCTCCATCAGAAAAAGAAAAACAAAATTCTCTTTCCCCAGCAGATATAAAAAAAAATAATAAAGATAACACTTACGCCATCTTCCCTTTAGGACAAATTTCTGGTACTTTGATATTTAATCTTCTTCCACCTCGAAGGTTCGAAAGGCTAGCGCCAATCTCACCTTCAGGTTTAAGACGATTAAATAGGGGCAGCTGTCATACCCCAAATTTGTCCTACCCTTTCAATTTTATCTGGCTTAGGCTTACACATTTCATAGTCTCATGTACATACCTCCATTAGGGCATTAACATGACCTTGCATTCATTCATCAAATAAACATATACAAAGCATGGGATCATTTGTCATGGGCTAGGGTTTATTTCCCTAGCTGTTTGGATCGAGACTCTTTAATTAGGGTCTCGAGCTCGTGCGCATCTCATCAAGTCTTCTGTTACAATGGTCATACAGTAGTTCGAGACTTTGACTCGCTCGGGTAAGTTTCTTATATAGCAGGTGCTTGATTCGATTTTAGAGGCCAAAGAATAAATGGATTGGGGTTCTTAACGTGTTGGCTTGGAAAGGAGTGAATTCAAAAATATGAGCTCATGAGTTGACTTTTGGTCAACAAAGTCAACCTTAGAAGATTGACTTTTGTAGAACAACTACTACTGTTTTGCTCATCTTTTGGCATTTGGCAAATACTACATTCTTTGACTATGCCATGTTACAAATTCAAAAAGAAAGGAAAAGATTTAAATCCATGACAACACAAATTCAAGTGGAGGGAAAGAAAATCATCAACTTTGATTTAGAATTTGAAAGAAAAGAGCACACATTCAAAGGATCCGAGGCCCATATATTTAATTGTTCATTCAATCCTTCCAAGTCCATTACAAGAAGTCTACAAAAATATTCAGTCCAATACAAAAGGAAACATTACAAATCCAACCATTATTTGGAGATAAATTATACAAACTTTGTCCTAAGTCTATCCTTAACCCAATCTTCCTTTTCAAGTCTTGCTTCCCTTGAGTTTCATTATGTTGATTGCTATGCCACAATTCGCATCATTGAACTCAAATGTCCATAATACCTGCATAAAGAGAAAACCATTTCAGTTTACCTAACCACATCCATATGAACATAACCCTTCAATTCACTTACAGCCAATTTCCAACATAATTCTAACCTCTACTAGAACCAATTCAAACCTCTAACCATATCATACAACTAGTTTCATTCAAAACAGTTCCACAAACTAAACCAAAACAGATTCATTTTCATATTATTCAAAACCAATTCAAAAACTCAATTCAAAACAAATGCATTCATACATTTTGTACAATGTCGAAACATCTCCATACATATTGCTACCTCATGCACAGGTTTCAGCTCACACATACATTAAACCATACCCTTTCTACCACATGCCAGCCCTACATTAATCTACAGAACCTTCATACAACAAAAATGGCTTTGACAGTTCACTAACAAACCTTTCCAATGAACTGCCGCGGTGAACCAATTTGCCACCCAAATCTAAAGCAAACCAGTAGTTTACCTTCTGTGCATCAAATGAGCGTATAAAGCTGCAGCGTGATTGTACTCAAGTCCACACGATCAGTTCAGTTTCGACAGTTCAGAAATAAGCTAATCCTCCCTGCAGCATTCAAACAGTCCAACCACATCACATTCAGAGCAGCCGTACATATAAACAAAAAGAAAACAGTCCCTGCAACATTCAGAATACCTTGCCATCATCAACTTACATCCTCGAACAAGTCCGCATTACCAAACCAGCTCTCCTCGACTTCATTACATAAGCTGCAGCAGAATACTTTTTCCAATCAGTTCCAACACAAAAAAGAAATAACGGTTCCGTTTCAATAACTAACAATCCATAACCAAAATTGCGTCATCACTTCTATACCATCCATAAAAAATCAAAGAAATCTAACCGGCAAAACTTTCAGCTAACAGTTCTGCATAACAAGTTTCTCTAACAGCCCTACACTTATCATATATTTACTCTAACCATAACTTCAAGCTAACAGCTAGCAGCCCTGTATTCAAACAATACATCCGTACACAATTCAGCCCTCCAAAAGAGGCAGTTAACAAACTCCTAACTAAACTAACAGTTTACTTGTCTCTACTTAACTAACCAACTTTGTAACCAACCATAACAGCCACATAACTTCATCCTAACAAAGTTACATGTACATCATTCATATACAACCCCACAGCCAGCAGCCATACATTCATCAAAATCTATAACAAAAATAGTTCACAACCAGCACCTTCGCATCACCTTCAAGCAGCTCCGCATTGGCATCATTCCTCACCACCAAGAAACCTGCAGAGCCAAAGTTTATGTTAGTCCCACACCCGAGAAATCAAAAATGTGCTGCAAACATAGTCCCACATTCAAGAAATTGAAAAAACACTTTGCAAGCTATAATTCTGAGTCCCACATCTAAGAACTCCTAACGATTACCCAATCATTACTGTATAAAAGTCAGTGCCACCATTCAATAAATAACACCTAAGCACTATCAGCTTTCATCATTGTCTCGCTTGCAGACTTTGAAGAAAGAAGTGAAAAGCCTCAGTTCAAACACTCTCACTGCCACCCTCACCACCACCACACGCTCAATTCACCATTGAAGGAGCTTCAACACTTGAAGCTCCATTCAATTGAGCTCAGCCTCCTTCAATTCAACTTGCACTACGTCACTCTCCTCCGGCAATTTTCAAACCTCCCTAATCACGCTCAGTTTTCTCACTCGCGTACATTCGACAACAACACTCATAGAAGCAGAATTTCAGAAACGCAGAAAATAAAACAGAAAGAAGAAGAAGAAGAGAAAATCAAGAAAACAAAAGCGTAGAAGAAGAGGAGGAGCAAGGCGAAACAGAGAAGAGAAGGAACGAGAGATACTCACCAGTCCGAGTTCGCCGGAAGATTCGCCTTCATCGCCGCGCCGGAACATAAAAAAAATTTTCGATCATGTTCTTTTACGCATTCTTCTCGTTCAATCGTGTATGTTGTAGCTTTCTCTGATGCTCGTGAATGATATCTTGCTTGAATCGTTGCCAATTGCTTGAATCCACGCTTCAACCTTCTGTAGTTTGGGAATTAGGTCGTAGGTTCGGCTTGGGGCATAGAGCTAAGATAGTTTCGGAAGACTAGAACGAGAGTGAAGTGAGATGGAGTACGGTGAGTTCACGGCGGCGTTTGATTCTCTGATCAGAGAGAGGAGCGAGGTTTATCGTCGCCGCCACTGCAAGAGAGAGCAGAACGAGAGGAAGAAGAGAGTCTGAGAGGCGAATAGTCACTATGTTCAAACCCTAATTTCCCTTTTACTTTTTTATTAAACTGGTGGAATAATTAGGATTGATTAGATTTAATTAGGATTGATTTTGTTAATTAGGCTCATTAAGCAAATCTGATTTTTGATCAACATTAGTGATAAAAGGTCTGATAATAAACTGAATCAAAACAAATCATTTGGGCCAACGCATTGCTACTCACACCCCAGGTGGCCCATACCGCGTTTTTGGCATACTGTAACAATAAAACAAACTCTGGTGGGCCTAATTCAGTCTGGGCCCTGCGCATATATGCTTACTGCACCCATAATTTCAACATGCCCCCCCTGAATGCACACTCTTTTTCATTTTAGAATTTAGATTTTCTTTACGTTTTAATAATAAAATGCTAATTTTCTTCCTTGTACTTTTAGACCTTAACACTAATTTTTGACTAAAAGAAATGATCACAAAATATTAGTTTAGACTTTTAATTATTGTGTTTGATTAGAATACCAATTTTGTCATAAAAATGTGCATAAAAAATAGTAGTTTTAGGCTATTTTGTTTTAGTCTTTTACTTGATTTGTAATTCAATTTCTCCCATAAAATCGACACAAAAATAATAGTACTTTTAATTCACTTTTGTGCTATAGTCTGAATTTTTCTTTTTCATGCTATTTTCAATATTCTACTTTTCGCTTTAATTTCCATGTTTATTTTATTCCTAACCATAAGTAGAAACCATGATAACATTAGGTAGAAATTCCCATTCATATTAGGCTAGTTTTCTTAGGCTAGTTCTTTTTCTTTACAACATAAAACATCAAAAAAATACTTGAATAAACTCCCATAAAAAATACCAAGGAAACTCATAAAAAATGACTAATAAATACTTTGACTAATAAAAAGGGAATGGAAGCTTGTAACTTCTCTTGCTTAAGGGATGTTCGAGTGCTTGGAGCTCCCTTGCTTAAGGGTTCCATTCAGGCGTAAGTTCCCAACCTCTAAAAAACACAAACCAAAGAGTAACCCGAGTTTCCCTTGCTTAAGGGATTTCCTCGAAACACTCAAACTCTCTCTCTCTTCTCTCGCTTTCTTAAGGGCACCGTTATTTCCGCTCTATTGCATCCTAGGTCGATCCCTTGTGCAAGAGCGCGAACGTTAACGCCGCCCAACTAAAAAACACAAAAACAAACAAAACTATGGAGCCGAACTACGGCGCTCTGATTCCTGAAAAGGATACGTAGGCATCAAGTCGCGGGGCTTGAACGAGCACACTTGTAAATATTCCTTCTTTTCCCCGTATTTCTTTTTGCATGCATTCGCATATAGACATAGACATAGTACACACCCTTTAGATAGAAACAAACATAGGTGGATACCATCGAGTACGATGGGCGTGAGGGGTGCTAATACCTTCCCCTCGCGTAACCGACTCCCGTACCTTAATTCTCTGGTCGCAAGACCCTGTTCCTTCCTTTGTTAGGTTTCCTGATATTCCTTTCCCTTATGGGATAAATATATTGGTGGCGACTCTGTTCATTTTTCGCGAGCGTGCGACACATAGAACTTGCAAATTTTGTTAGAAATGTTAGGACTTACTCCCAGCAACTGATATAATAAATCAAATCAATTATCACATTTTCTCCCCCTTTTTGTCATAACATCAAAAAGCATAAAAGATTCAGATGAAAAACAAACAATATGAGAGAAGAGAAGATTTCATTGATTCATCAGAAGATATAAGAAGATATAAAACAAATGCAAGAAACAGATGCAAGAACAAGAGACAACTAAGACACAAATGACTACGACTAGCCTAGCCTAGAGACTATCTTGGCCAGAAGGTCTTGAATCTCAGAAGTGATTTCAGATTGCTTCTTCATGAATGAGCGAAAATCATCATGAGTGTCTTCATGCCTATCCAAGCGAGAAGCTAGATCAGCTTGATTCTTTTGAAGAACCTCCAAAGTCTTCACCAGACGAGAGGGTTCACTAGAAGAAGCTTCACTACCAGCATTCAGAGGAAGAGCATGCTCAACAGCAGCATCTAAAGTGAGAACATCATCTTGATTTTCCTCAACAGGAACTTTCTCAGCAGGATGATTCTCATCAGCTTGTTTCTCAGCATCAGCTTCTACCATAGAAGCATTTTCAGAATTCTCTGGGGTAGGAAGATCAGAATCTCCATTCTCAAGAGCTTGAAGAATCTAAGCCAGATTCTTTGGAGGAGTGGGAGCAGCAACTTCTGAAGGGTAGATAACTTCAGGAATGACCATGTTTGGTGCCTTCTCAGAAGGATTCTCCCTTAACCAATTGAACAACCACTAGAAATCTCCAGTCAGAACAGGATACTAAGGCTTCCATACAACAATCTCAAGACAAGGTTCATCTTCCAGCTCATCTACAAACATCTTCTCCTCAAGAGATCTCCAATGTCTGATAGGATGATAGTACCTACCATCATCAGCTTCCAGAAGACAACCAGAAGAACCAGATGCTTCAGCCACGCATCTTATCTAGATGTTCATAGCATCCAACTGAAAGTCCCTTCTAAAGAGTCTCCATAATCTCCTAGTAGCAGCTTGATCCAGCTTGGAGTCATAAGCAGCTCTCAGGGTTTCCATCCTCTTTCAGAAGCTAAGCTTAAACAACTCAAAGTCTATATCAATTGGTGGTTCAGGAGGATTGAAGGTGAATATGTAGTCAGGGTACAAAAGGCAGTAGGGTTTGGATTTTCTGGAGGATAAGGGATGGGATAGATAAGGTGTAGAATCTTTAGTGAAGGTGGAGGAAGATGGAATATCAGAAGTTGTTGGGGGAATGATATTTAGTGTTTCAGGGTTCAGAAATTGTGTGAAAAGAGGTGGTTGGGAACTGTTTGAAGAGGGGGGAGAATTTTGTGGCTCAGAAGATGGAGGCTTTTTCTGAGAGGAATGAGAAGCTCTCAATGCACGGAAAGAATCCCTAATGCGCTTCTCTTGATATTCTTTGGAATTAACCTTGAGAGGATCATAGGGCAACTTTGGCTTCTTAGCTGGCATAGATTCTGATTCTGAAGCTTTTCTTTTTAATCTCTTTTCTTTCTTCTTCTGTTCTTTCTTCTTTAACTCAGCCAAGGATGGAAGAGTTCGTCCTTTGATCCATGCAGGATCAACAGAAGATTGAGCAATGACACATGTCTTCAAGTAGCTCTTAACAGACTTGTGTAGCTCTTCTTTGAACAGTTGTGAGAAGTTCTCAACAGGAGATCTTCTGGTCAGAATATCTGGAAATATTCTTGGATCAGAAGTTACCTTCTCAATCAGAAGCATCCTTTGAAGATCAAAGGCATTCAGAATATGTCCTGGAATGGCAGTGAAGAACTTGGGCATACCAACAGCTCTTAGAACATCCATTAAGTCACTCTCCACCAGAATATCTGAGATCATTCTAGCAAGAGGAATAGTGTTCTTCTTGAAATCAGGAAACTTCGTGCGTTCTTCATCTCTTGATTCTTCAATATTTGTCTTCAAATGTTGAAAAAGAAAAGTTGAGAGAGAAACCTCAGTACCTTTCCCAATGCAGAAAAGAGCATACTTCTGATCTTGATTCACATACGTAGCAGTAATAGATCTCTTTCTATGATAAAGAGTTCCCAGAAGAATGTCAGCCCATACTCTGTAGAAAGGCTTCAACGAAGTAGTTTGATTTGGTGAAGCTTTGAAGGCAGACAATTCCTTATCAACTTTCTCCCAATCAACTCTACCAGGGAGAGCACAAGTGATTCCTTCTGAATCATCAAGACCATAGAGCATTCTAATCATCTTTTCAGTCACAACAACTTCATGCCCTAGAACAAAGGAGATGATAGCAGTTGGAGTAACCGTTGCATGCGTCCAGAAATCCATCACCAAGTGAGGATAAACTGGTCCAACCAATCTCTCAAAGTAGGTTGACCATCCTTGAATCAACATTGTATCTTTGACGTTGAAACCATGTTCCAACAGACTTTCAAAATCCACCATTGTTTCAACCAAAACTTCCAGTTCTCCATTCGGAATGGAACATGTCTTCAGAGGACTATACCCAAATTTGCGTTGAACAAGATGTGCTGAAGACATTTTAGGTTGTGAACTTGAAGATGATAGCATGAAGAGGTTCTGAGATTCGGTTTAGAACTTAGGGTTTATGCAACAAAGAGAAGAGAGAGAATGTAAAGAGATGAAGTTATGAAGATGAGCTTATATAGGGACGGATTTGAAATGAAAGGCAATGTGTGTTTGAATGAATATGATTACAGAAAAACATAAAATCAATTGCATTTAATGAGAAATGACGTTAGGAGAGATAATGTAACATTTGAAATGATTTGCACAGTTACCTAGGGCGGCGTCTCCTTAACTCCACGCGTGCTAGTCCAAATAGAGTGAACACGTGTTCATCATCTAGAAAGCTGGTGACAGCTGTTTTGCTTTAAAAGAACTTCTGAATCAACTTAGATAATGAAACGTTAGTAATAACAAAATCAGAACTTCTAATTAATCATCATCAGAACTTCTTATTAGAAGATAAAACAGAGTCATTTCAGAACTAATCCATACGTCAGAACTTCTCATCTTCTCCATCTGGGCATAAGTCCATACTGATATTCTTCAAAATGAACTTAAACATATCTTCAGCAAGGGGTTTTGTAAAGATATCAGCCCATTGATGGTCTGTATCCACAAAGTTCAAAGATAGAACACCCTTCTGAACATAGTCCCTAATGAAATGATGTTTAATCTCAATATGTTTAGCCTTGGAATGTAAGATAGGATTCTTAGATAAACATATAGAAGAAGTATTATCACAGAAAATAGGAATGTTACTCTCATATATCTGATAATCTTCTAGCTGACTCATCATCTAGAGCATCTGTGTACTACATCCAGCAGCAGCAACATATTCTGCTTCTGTTGTAGAGAGGGAAATGGTAGCTTGCTTCTTGCTATACCAGGAGATCAGATGACTTCCAAGAAATTGACAACTTCCAGAAGAACTCTTTCTTTCAATTCTATCTCCAGCGTAATCAGTATCACAATATCCTACTAAGTTGTACTCTTTAGATCTTCTGTAGACTAAACTAACATTAGTAGTACCTTTCAGATACCTCAGAATTCTCTTAACAGCTGTTAAGTGAGATTCTCTAGGATCTGATTGGAATCTTGCACACAGACAAACACTGAATAAAATATCAGGTCTAGAAGCAGTAAGATATAGAAGAGACCCAATCATACCTCTGTACAACTTCTGATCTACCTTCTTACTTACCTCATCCTTACCTAAGATACACGTTGGATGCATATGAGTCTTTGCTTCTTTGCTTTCAGAAAGATTAAACTTCTTCAGAAGTTCTTTCACATACTTGGTTTGGTGAACATATGTTCCTTTTGATGTTTGATTGATCTGGATCCCAAGGAAATACTTGAGTTCTCTCATCATGCTCATTTCAAACTCAGCCTGCATAGACTTAGCAAACTCCTTTCCAAGTGTAGCATTAGATGTTCCAAATATAATATCATCAACATAAATTTGACAAAATAAAAGATCTTTCTTAAAGGTTTTACAAAACAGAGTAGTATCCACTTTTCCTCTTGTGAAACCATTATCCAGAAGGAAAGAACTTAATCTTTCATACCAAGCTCTAGGAGCTTGCTTCAATCCGTATAATGATTTCTTTAGTTTAAAAACATGATTTGGAGACTTAGAGTCTTCAAAGCCAGGAGGTTGATGGACATAAACTTCTTCATCTATATAACCATTTAAGAAAGCACTCTTAACATCCATATGATATAGAGTGATGTTATGTTGAGTGGCAAAAGAAATCAATAAGCGAATAGATTCTAACCTGGCCACTGGTGCAAAGGTTTCTGTATAGTCAATACCTTCTAGCTGACTATAGCCCTGAGCAACCAGTCTGGCTTTGTTTCTTACAACTTCTCCTTTTTCGCTTAGCTTGTTTCTGAAAACCCACTTTGTACCAATAATGTTAAATCCTTTTGGTCTAGGAACAAGATCCCATACATCATTCCTTATAAACTGATTTAGTTCTTCTTGCATGGCAATTATCCAGTCTGCATCTTCTAGAGCTTGATCAACAGAAGTTGGCTCGATCAAAGAGACAAGACCTAATTGACATTCTGCATTGTTCTTAAGGAATGCTCTTGTTCTGATAGGATCATCCTTCTTTCCAAGAATGACATCTTTTGAGTGACCAGAGGTGAGTCTAGAAGATCTTCTGACTGTTGGCTCTTCAGAAATTCTGAGATTCTCTAAAGATGTAGCAACTTGATCTTATGATCCTTTGCTTCTGAGATCTTCAGCTTCTAAAACTTTGCTTCTTGGTTCTTCGGCTTCTGATATATCAATATCTAAATCTGCAAAATTCTCAAACTGCTTTGGCTTTTCAAGACCAAGCTTATCACCAAATCTGATATTGATTGATTCTTCCACAACCAATGTTTCAGTATTGTATACTCTGTAGCCTTTAGAGCGTTCAGAATAAAACAAACACATCCAAAAGGATGAAAATATGAAATGTTGGGCTTTCTGTTCTTCCACAATTTATAAGGAGTCTTATTAAGAATAGGTCTTATAGAGATTATATTCTGAATATAGCATGCAGTGTTTATTGCTTCTGCCCATAAATGCTTAGCCATATTGGTTTCATTGATCATGGTTCTGGCCATTTCTTGTAGATTCCTATTCTTTCGCTCTACAACTCCATTTTGCTGTGGAGTTCTAGGGCAAGAGAAATCATAAGCAATACCATTTTCTTTGAAGAACTCCTCAAAGAATCTGTTCTCAAATTCACCACCATGATCACTTCTGACCTTTATGATTTTACACTCCTTCTCAGATTGAATCTGAGTGCAGAATTCAAAGAACACTAAATGAGACTCATCCTTGTGTTTTAAGAACTTTACCCATGTCCAGCGGCTATAATCATCTACGATGACTAATCCATATTTCTTCCCTCTGACAGATGCTATTTTGACAGGGCCAAACAGATCAATGTGCAGAAGTTCTAGCGGCCTAGAGGAAGAAACAACATTCTTAGACTTGAATCCAGGTTTGGAGAACTTGCCCTTCTGACATGCTTCGCAAAGAGCATCTGATTTATATTTCAGATTAGGGAGACCTCTGACCATATTTAGTTTGTTAATCTGAGAAATCTTTCTCAAACTAGCATGGCCTAATCTTTTGTGCCTGACCCATTGCTCTTCACTAATAGACATAAGACAAGTTACCTTCTGATTCTTAAGATCTTGAAAATCAATCTTGTAAATGTTGTTCTTTCTCTTACCTGTAAGTAGGATTGAGCCATCCTTCTGACTTACAGCCTTGCAAGACTTTTGATTGAAGATTATGTCATAACCATTGTCACTTAATTGACTTATGGACAACAAGTTATGAGCTAATCCATCTACCAGAAGAAGATTAGTTATAGAAGGAGAGTTACCTGTACTTATGGTTCCTGAGCCAATTATCTTGCCCTTCTGATCTCCTCCAAACTTAACTTCTCTAGCATATTTAAGCACCAGGTCTTGGAACATAGACCTTCTTCCCCTCATGTATCGAGAGCACCCAGAGTCCAGGTACCATGACATGCTTTCCTTCTTCTTTACAGCCAAGGATATCTGCAACAGGAATAATCTTTTCCTTGGGAACCCACATTTTCTTAGGTCCTTTCTTGTTAGTTCTCCTCAAGTTCTGATTGAACTTGGGTTTAGCATTATAAACAATAGGAGGTACAACATGATAATCCTTATTCTGAGTTACATGATATTTTCTAGGTTGTGTCACATGCTTCTTAGTTTGTGTAATGTGAAAGCTTTTGGCATGTGAAGTGATCCTAATATCATTGAAGTGGCCATACTTAAACTGATCATACAATGGCTTGTATGTGATTTTCATATCATCTACAGGTTCAAGTTTGTATGGGGTATCACCCTCATAGCCAATGACAACTCTCTTGTTTCTAGAAACAGCATATATCATAGAAGCAAGTTGACTTCTTCCAATGCTTCTAGATAAGAACTTCCTAAAGCTCAAGTCATATTCTTTCAGAATATGGTTCAGGTTAGGAATGGACTTTTTTGATTCAAAAGGAGATCCAACATCTTTGGATAATTTTAAAACTTTTTCCTTCAGTTCAGAATTTTCCACTTCTAGCTTCTTAGTTTCAGATTCAAATAGCTTTTTCAGCTTTTTGTATTTGATACTAAGATGAGCCTTGAGTTCCAGAAGTTATATTAGACTGGAAACTAACTCTTCTCTAGATAGTTCAGAAAATACCTCTTCAGAATCTGATTCTGATGTAGATTCTGATCCATCATCAACTGTGGCCATTAGCGCAATGTTTGCCTGCTCGCCTTCATAGTCTGATTCTGATTCTGATGAATCTGAATCATCCCAAGTTGCCATAAGACCGTTCTTCTTATGAAACTATTTCTTGGGCTTCTCCTTCTGAAGCTTTGGACACTCACTCTTGTAGTGACCGGGCTCATTGCACTCAAAGCAAGTGACCTTCTTCTTGTCATATCTTCTGCTTGCAGAAGATTCTCCTTTTTAAAGCTTCTTAGAACTTTTGAAGTTCTTGAACTTCCTATGCTTGCTCTTCCAAGGTTGGTTTACCCTTCTGGAGATCATGGACATTTCATCTTCTTCTTCTGATTTTGATTCTTCAGAATCTTCTTCTTCAGCCTAAAAAGCGTTAGTGCATTTTTTATAATTAGATTTTAATGCAATAGACTTACCTTTCTTCCGAGGTTCATTAGCATCCAGCTCAATTTCATGACTCCTCAGGGCGCTGATCAGCTCTTCCAAAGAGACTTCATTCAGATCCTTTGCTATCTTGAATGCAGTCACCATTGGGCCTCATCTTCTGGGCAAGTTTCTGATGATCTTCTTGACATGATCAGCTTTAGTATATCCCTTGTCAAGAACTCTCAATCCAGCTGTTAGCGTTTGAAATCTTGAGAACATTTTCTCAATGTTCTCATCATCCTACATCTTGAAGGCTTCATATTTCTGGATCAAGGCAAGAGCTTTAGTCTCCTTGACTTGGGCATTTCCCTCATGAGTCATTTTCAATGATTCATATATGTCATAGGCAGTTTCCCTGTTAGATATCTTCTCATACTCAGCGTGAGAGATAGCATTCAGCAAAACAGTCCTACACTTGTAATGATTTTTGAATTCTTTCTTTTGATCATCACTCATTTCTTGTCTTGTTAGCTTTACTCCTCTAGCTTTCACTGGATGTTTATAACCACCCACCAGAAGATCCCATAAGTCACCATCTAATCCAAGAAAGTAACTTTCAAGTTTATCTTTCCAATATTCAAAGTTTTCATCATCGAATACTGGTGGTCTAGTATAACCATTGTTACCATTTCTGTTATGTTGCTCAGCAGAGCCAGATGTTGATGTAGATGTAGGTGGTGGAGTTTCAACCATCTTGACTTAGCGTTTTACTCTTCCTGAATCTTTTCTAACACGGTTAAGTGCTTGCACCTAGAGCCGGCGCTCTGATGCCAATTGAAGGATAGAAACACACTTAGAAAGGGGGGGGTTTGAATAAGTGTAGCTTTAAAAACTCTTAAGTTAAAAACAATTTGCACAATGATTTTTATCCTGGTTCGTTGTTAACTAAACTACTCCAGTCCACCCCTTGGAGTGATTTACCTCACCTGAGGATTTAATCCACTAATCAACCTTGATTACAATGGTTTTCCACTTAGATACCCTCTAAGTCTTCTAGAGTATTTTGATCACACCTTGATCACTCTAGGAACCTTTTACAAATGAATGTAAAATAAATTCTTACAAGAGTATTACAATGCTTCTTAATAAGCTATAATCACAACTGTGATATTTCTCTTAAGTTCTAAGCTTAAAATCTCACTAAGATATTACAATGAAGTGAGGTTGAAGATGAAGTTTGATAGCTTTTGATTTCAGCAGAGTTTCAGCAAGATTGAAAAGTTGTTCATAAATTCGTAACCTTGCTTCTGATCAGAACTTCACTATTTATAGGCGTTTTGAGAAGATGACCGTTGGGAGCATTTAATGCGTTGCGTGATCTGTACAGTATTGCATTTAATGTTTCATTCTTTTGTCAACTACCTCGAGCCTTGCTTTTCCTGCTTTTACTGACTTTTCCGTTAATAGCTTCTAACGTTCCTTTTGCCAGTCAGCGTAGCCTGCCATCTTGTACTTGCTTCTGATCTAATGTTTGTAGAAACAACGTTTGAATTTCATCAGAGTCAAACAGCTTGGTGCAGAGCATCTTCTTGTCTTCTGACCTTGAAGTGCTTCTAGCGTGATACCATGAGAACTTCAGTGCTTCTGCTTCTGATCTCAAATTCTTCTGATGCTTCAATAGACCATGTTCTGATTCTGCTTGACCATCTTCTGATGTCTTGCCAGAGCATGTTCTGATGTTTCATGCTGAACCTTCTGAGTCAGTGCTTCTTGCGCTGATTTTTGTGCATACTCTTTATATGTTTCCTGAAATGGAAATTGCATAGAATTAGAGTACCACATTATCTTATACAAAATTCATATACATTGTTATCATCAAAACTAAGAATATTGATCAGAACAATTCTTATTCTAACAGTCAGTTCTTTAAGGAGACAGGAATTAGAGCTGGAAGAAGATGAGCCTCAGAGAAGAGGAAAACTAGTTGCTTTAATGTCCAAATCATAAAGGATTGAGTCATAAAAGAACAAGGTCTTCTAAGCTTATGAATTTGAAGATTCTGACGATGAATTTTTTGATGATGAAGATGAGCTGTCACTTCTATCCAGAAGAGTTAAACAAATTTAGAGGAAAAGACAAAATAACTTTCGAGGTTCCAGAAATAGCGAAGATCATTCTGAAACATCTGAAAAAGGATGACCAAGCAAAGAAGTTACGTGCTATGAATACAAGGAGCTCGAACACTACAAGAATGATTGTCCAAAGCTCAAGGAAGCACTAAAAAGGAAGACTTCCGAAAAGGAAGCTTCAGAGGATAGAAGAAAGGTCTCACGACAACATGGGGTAATTATGACTTTGGAGCATTAAGATCTGACTCTAATGAGGAGCATTCTAACATGGCATTCATGGCTACAACATTATAAGGACATTCATCAGAAAACGAGTCTGACTGAGAAAAGGTATTTTCTTAACTTTCTCGTGTTTAATTAGAACTAAGCTTATCTGATCTTTAAATAGATATCAGAAGCTTCAAAAAAAAATTCAAGAACCTCAAAAATATTCATGAATATGAAATTTAAGAATATGGAAAGATAAAGAAACAAGTTTCTGGGAAAAAAGGAAATGTTTTCATTTTAGAAAAATAAAATGAGTTTTTTAAAAAAATGTTTAAAATTTGAAGAAGTTCTTTCTAAATCCCCTCCATCGTTTGATACTATCATATATAAATATTATAAGGAATTTCACAAATTCTTGAACAACAATATAGATAGAAGCAGGATGACTTCAATGATCTATGGTGTTAGTTGAAATGAAGAAATATTAATTGGCTATGATCCATATGATGATGATCATGATACACCTAAAGAGAACCAACCCTTTTCTCATTTCTCTTATCTATATATCCTGAAGCACATACACAAAATATCATTGATGCACAAATAAACAAAGTTGTTAGAAAATTTGGGAAAACTAATTTGAAAGGACCCAAAGGATTCTAGGTACCAAGCTATAAAATAGTTTATGTTGCAGATATCCTATGTAGCAGAGTCAAAACACCAATCATGGTACCTGGACTTTGGATGCCCGTGTCACATGACGGGAAGAAAGCGTATAATCCAAAATATGGAACTTAAAGATACCCGTTACGTAGGTTTTGGATGAAATCGGAAAGGAAGAATCAGAGGATCTGGAACAGTTTGTAATGGATCTCTTCCTTCTATTTATAACGTACTGTATGTTGAAGGATTAATGCATAATTTATTATCCATAAGTCAACTAAGTGATAATAGTTATGACATTATATTTAATCAAAAATTGTGCAAGGTTATTAGTCAAAAGAATGGCACAATTTTATTAACGGGAAAGAGGAAAAACAACATTTATAAAATTAAGCTTTCTGATCTTAAATTTCAAAATATAAAATGCTTAATGTCTTTAAATAAAGAGCAATGGGTGTGGTATAGACGCTTGGGTCATATTATCATGAGAAGGATATCTCAGCAACATAAATTTGAGTTAGCCAGAGGCTTACCTAAGCTGAAGTTCTCTTCAGATACTCTTTGTGAAGCATGTCAGAAAGATAAGTTTTCTAAAACATATTTTAAATCCAAAAGTGTTGTTTCCGCATCCAGACCTTTGGAGCTTCTACATATTGACTTGTTTGATCCAATGAAAACTTAATTTGTTAATGGTAAGAAGTATGAACTTGTTATTGTCTGTGACTGTAGTCGTTGGACATGGGTGATATTCCTAAAGCATAAGGATAAGTCACATTCGGCACTCACTAGTGTTGTACCCCAAAATTTTCCCTCAATATTTCAAGACAATTTGTTTCAAGAGGTCTCCTCATGCTCATAGGCTTCTCAGTTGCTCAAGGGTACTCAAGGTTTCATTAGACAAAGCCTCCTCCTAAGCAATTGACCTCTAACTAGGGTTTTGATTTCTTCAAAGGAAATTGAACTTCCAAGGCCTCAAGTTTAATTCATGGTGTCTCTCATGTCTCAAAGTATTTCCATGTTAACTTTCAAGACTTACAGCTCAAAATTGTTCAGTTTACTGCTTAGATGATCAACAGTTGATTGTATTAGATAAAAAGTCAACTATGGTCAACATACATTCAAACTTCAAGATTTTTGGCCAACATCAAGGTTTTGAAGTCACATTAATCATTTGATCAAGCGTTGATCATGATGCAAAGAAATCTCAAATTCATCAAAAGGCAAAAGTCACCCAATTTGGATTTTCTTAAGGAGAAGTCAACTGAACGCACATTTTGTCAAAAATGTTTACAAATGGAATAAGGCTTCGAATGAAAGGATGACAGACAAGGAAGTTGTAGGACACATATTGAGGTTTCCAAAAAGTCAAAGATCACCCTTATATGATAAAAATTGAGCAAGTTATGAGATGCACAAGATGGGCAATATTGAGAAAATTTATGAAAGTCAAAATGGTAAGACTTGAATTTTTGAACCAAATGATGTATCTTTTAAGGTCAAAACTGTTAGACGCTGGCCTTAGGATCTAGAGGGGGGGTGAATAGATCGTTCACAGTTTTACGGATTTAAACGACTTTTCAGCGGAAGTGATTCTGAATCGACTCGCGTCTATTCCGAACCACTATCGAAACGATTATATATGTGTAAACTCGGTTTTTTGAGGCGAACTGACTCCTTGCTCTTTTTATTTTTTTTATTTTTTTATATTTTTATTTTTGAGAGTCGCCACCGACTTTTATTTTATCCAACATTTAGGAAAGGCATAAAAGAACAGGAAAGACCTTTTGACAGATTTTGGGTTCGGGGGGTTGGTTATACAAAGGGAAGGTTTTAAGCACCCTTTGTATCCATGGTTATCCATGGGCTCTTAGTTTTGCTTAGATCACTTTTGCTCTTGTTTGATTTTTAAAATAAGCTCGGCAAGACATTAAGCCTTGTGCCTACATACCTCCTCGGTGCAATGGAGAAGTCAGAGCTAATGTAGTTCCGCTTAAAAGGGAAAACGGTTTAAAAAAAAACGAATAAACACTTTATCATCGTCGGAGAGAAATACTCGGCCATTGATCTTGAGCATGAGAACAAATGAGTTCTTTGCATCGCTAATGAAAGAAGGGCTCCAACTCGGATAAAATCAACGAGTATGCCACTAGCTCTCTCACGCAGAAAAGATCTCATTATATCAATCAATTTCAAAATCGTGGGGTATCGCAACTCACTACAATAATTAATCCTGTCTAAACTTTTACAGAAAAGCCACTAAGGGCAAAAGACATTTTTAAGAAAGGTTTTAAAAAAAAGGTTTTACAAACATAAGAAGATTTTGGAAAAAGGGAGAAGATTTTGAAAATTTAAGAAGTGGGAGGAGATGAAAAGGCTATCCTAGTGCTTAAAATAAAAGTTTAAGGAGAGAATGATCTGACCAAAATAAGAAACCAACAGTTGACCGACGCATTACCACTTGGAGATCCAGATGAACTTATTATCTTTAGCACCACTTTGCATTTAAGTACATTAAAATTTTGATGAAAATCGGGCAGAGTAACGGCTGTTTTCGGGTAAAATCCTTATCTCAATGCCTTAGAATTAACCATCAAGGATTTTCAAGGAAATACCTGCATACGCAAACAGACAACAATCCAATGCCAGACAGAACAACCACAGAGTAATAACAGAATAAGGGTCCAGAGGCACTAAGTCCATAAGTCCGAATCTCCAAAATGCTAGGGATAGTAACCAGTAGTCCAAGAGAGAACCTTAAGCGTTTTTTTTAGATTTTTGTTGTTTATTAGTTTTTTAGCATAAAAGTAAAGTATGGTCCAAGTGGACAAAAAGAAAATAGCGGAAACATAAACATAGCGTCCAAATGGACAAAGAGAAAATAGCGGAATATAAATGTCCAAATGGACAAAGAGAAAATAGCGAAAACATAAATAATATGTCCAAGTGGACAAAGAAAAATAGCAGAAATATAAATAATACGTCCAAATGGACAAAGAAAAAATAGCAGAAATATAAATAATATGTCCAAATGGACAAAGAAAAAATAGCAGAAATATAAATAATATGTCCAAATGGACAAAGAAAAAATGACAGAAACATAAATAATATGTCCAAGTGGACAAAGAAAAAATAACAGAAATATAAATAATATGTCCAAGTGGACAAAGAAAAAATAACAGAAACATAAATAATATGTCCAAATGGACAAAGAAAAAATAGCAGAAATATAAATAATATGTCCAAATGGACAAAGAAAAAATGACAGAAACATAAATAATATGTCCAAATGGACAAAGGAAAAATAACAGAAATATAAATAATATGTCCAAGTGGACAAAGAAAAAATAACAGAAATATAAATAATATGTCCAAGTGGACAAAGAAAAAATAACAGAAATATAAATAATAAATAATAAAATAAAGCATAAAGCAAGAAATATAAAGAACAATATAATAAAATGCGGAAATTAAAGTCAATTGTTAGTATGTTAGCACGTGAATCATCTTGAAGCTAGTCAAGTATATTCACGATGTTAGTGAAGATCGATGGTGAGTGAATGATGATCTCGGATTTAAAATTAATGAAAATTTATCAGAAGCTTGATAGAATCATAGCGACTACACGATAAATTTCCAAAAGTCTTAAAACAACTGCATACAATCTCTGCCATATTTGATCTTTTATTCTGATTCGGGACAAAGGAAAAAGATAAGAAACAATATCAAATAATATACAAAAATAAATATAAAACAAATTAAACTTAACTCATTCTTTTTGTGATTTTTTTTGGAATTTGATTTTAAGTTAATTAACAAGCTAATTAAACAAATAATTATACAAATAATTAAACTTAACCAAAAAAATAAATCTAGTTATGTATAAAATTAGTATATGATACATAAACCTAATTTAACAAAATAAAATATTTTTTTTTGAATTTTTTGATAGGTTAGAAATAATTAAAAAAAGAAAATATATATATAATTACTAATTAATTAAGCAAAATAAATTAACTATGAATAAAAATAAAATATTTTTATGTCAAATATTAGATTATAAAAATATAAACCTAAATCTAAAAGGAAAATATTTTTGGAGTTTTTTGATTGGTTTAAAATAATTAAAAAGCAATATTTACATAATTACTAATTAATTAAGCAAGATAAATTAATTATGGAAAGAAATAAAATATTTTTATGTTAAAAATTAAATAAACATTTTATCAACTTAAAACTAAAATTAAAACATTTTTTTTTGAGAAATTGAAAATATGCATAAATATGGAGTTTTTAATTCATGAACTCCTAACACTACTACATATTAAAAATTACATTGTACTTACTCTATGATGTCCCAAGAGTGGAATAGAGTGATTGAAATTGATTGAAAGTGGCTATTTGAATGAGCCTTGATTTTTACAAGTTTATTGAAACTTTTGGAAAATATAAAACTTATGCTATGGCTTTGGTGTTTGTTGTTGTGCTCTCCTCTTGTTCCTCCCTTTTTTTTTCTCCTCTTGAATGAAGAAAATGAAGTTCTATTTATAGGCAAAGAGTTTGATCTTGGAAGCCTTGCAAGTGGAAATTGTCATGATTGATTTTGTGGAAAAAATATGATAATGGAATATTTTCAATGAGTGTATTTCTTAACCATGGTTAAAACACTCAAGTATTATTCTCTTCAACCTTGCAATAATATATTTAAGCATCTTGAATTGGTCTTGATTGGCAACCATAAGCATCTTTGATAATATCTTTGAATTATCTCACTTTAATTAAACTTTAAATGAATAAAATTTAATTAAAATGAAATAAAAATGTCATGAATCATGGATGGGTCGTGGATGCCCTTTAAACATATGAGAATCAAGATTGAATCACAAAAGAATTGGCCTTTTTGAAAAAAAATCAAATTTTGGTCATTACTTGTTTCATGCATTTTTCCAAAAAAGGTCAACTTCATCAAGGCATATCTCCCTCAATTTTGATCCTATGAAAGTGTTCTTTAACTTTTTGGAAAGCCCAAGATGTCCTCTACAAGCCACTTTGGAAGCGTGTTTGCATTTGGAGAAGTTATCTTGATGATATGGGCTTTGACAAAAAACTGCTTTTTGTTGACTTTGAAAATGACCTGTAATGTTTTGGCTTATATCTCTTAGGCGGAAGCATTTCTTGACCTTGGTCCCAACATAAAAGTTGCAGAGAATTGAATTTCCTTGAGAATGAGCTTTGGTTGGAATTTTTCTGATAAATTATGAGAGAGTTATGGTCGGTCAAAGTTCGGTTGACTTTTAGGTAAAAAACTCTAATTTTGCAATTTTGAGTTTTGTCGATTTCTGAACTTTTCTTGATGAATTATGATCAACCATTGATCACATGATGAATCTTTTGACAAAATATGGATGTTGACAAAAAATTGCATTTTTGACTGTCTGTTGACTTTTTGGTCAAACTGGTCGTCTGTTGACTGTTTGAGCTGTTGACTGTGCGTCTGAGCGAATCGAAGTTTGAAAATTTGTCTGGTGGTATTTTGAGACATATGGAGATCCATGAAATCCATTTGAGGTCTCAAAAACTCGTTCTCCTGGAAAAAAAAACAAAAACTCTAGTTAGGGACTGTTTGTGTAGGAGACAGTTAGGCGTACCTGATTTTTGTGCAGTGTTGAGTCTCTGTTGACCACGTGATTATCAGAAGACTTCTAGAACAAAATCTTGGAAATTTGAAGTGCGAAAAATTGATTTGACTGATGGTACAAACACGGAGAATTGCGCTGATAGCGGGTTTGACTGGTAACTAGTTGTCCGGGTATTAACGTAACAGTTAAAGTGAAAATTCAACAGTTTAAAGTTAATTTTTTTCTTTTTTTGTTTTTGTTGTGTTAATGGTGAAAAATTTATTTACCTGAGCTGTTAGAAAAACACAAACATAATAAATAAATAAAATATGCTGTACGCGAACGAAAATACCGATAATAACCTTGAAAATAAATATTTAATGCACAGAAAAATAAATATTTAACACACATAATATTATCTTGATAATTAAACTACCGTACGACAGATAGTACAACATTTAATACTAACAGTACAAATATTACATAATATAATGAACAGTACGACAAATAAAATAGACGGTACACTATTTGAAAGCGACAGATACAACAAACTTTAAAAATGACGATTAATAATCTATGCTATGAACAACAGAAAATAGATGATCGGAAGTGTAACCATCGCAGGTCCGCATTTTTCAGGACTATGCAGACAGAAGAAGGACATGATCACCGTAAAAATAGTGATGACTATAAGAAAAAGTGTATCCATCCACTTTGCCATTTTTGCCGAGGAAGAAGAGAAAATAATTATGAGATAGAAGTTTGAAAAATTTGGGAGATGAGTGAAATTTGATGTGAGAATTTATGGAAAAAATGAGGAGTATTTATAGAGTGAAAAGAGAGAGATAGAGACGTTGGGAGTGGAGTGTACCGTTTGAATAGTAGTAGGATTTGAAAAAAAAGTATGGTAAGTTTTGAAAAGAAAAGGGGTATAGAATAAAGCTAGGATTTGATTTGAAAGAAAAAGAAAGGAAGATATTTGAAAAGAAAGAAAGAGATTTTGAAAAAAATAATATAGTATAAAAATAAAAATTAGTGGGAAATAAAACCAATAATAATTTAATTGTTACCAGTATAATCTGAAACCCGGACTCCGCGCCTGCAAATTTTAATTCTGCACGAACTGCGTCAACATTATTTATCTGAAAATAAATCTCAAATAAACAGTGTATGAAGTGATAAACAGTATTTGGCGTTTATGAAAGGATAAATTTAACAGCCAACCAAAATACTGTATAAAAAATTCTAAAAATTGAGTATTCATAAAATCAGGATATTTATGAAATAAAAATCCAAGATTGTATAAAAATCCAAATTTTTAGACAGAAGTCTGTTGACTTCTTTTTTTTGAAAAAAAGAACGCGGGCGAATTTTGGGGTATAACAATAATGATCATAACACTTAGAAAATGATGGGATCTCAGAGGTCAAAAATTGGGGTGCAACAGATGCCCCTATTTAAGTTTCTTCTCTCTGGAGATGTGAAGATTGGAAATCTTCGTTTCGACGTGATTGAAGAGACTTAAATATATATATAAAAACACAATTTTTGAACCTGAGATGCAATGTAATGCTTATGATTATGAATGCATATGATTTCCACGAGATGGAAACAGGACACCACATAGGAGAAGTAAACAGACTCCGTTGAGGAAAAGGTATACGTCATCTAGGAATAGAATCAGACTTCACACAAGAAAGAAACAGTTGACAAAAGCTTTCAAGATAAAACATGATTGAACTTTGAGAAGAGAATATCTGAGGCATACATGGATGTGGCTACATAAAATGAATATCAAGGTAAAACATGATTGGACAACATCAAATGACAATCAAGGTAAAACATGATTGGGCAACATCGAATGACAATCAAGGTAAAACATGATTGGGTAATCATCAACGGACAATCAAGGTAAAACATGATCACAGGTCCATCAAGGTAAAACATGATTGGATGTCATTAAGGATAATCAAGGTAAAACATGATTGGATAACATCAAATGACAATCAAGGTAAAACATGATTGAAAAATACCAAATGACAATCAAGGTAAAACATGATTGGAGAATACCAAGTGACAATCAAGGTAAAACATGATTAGAGAACACCAAGGTCAATCATGGTAAAACATGATTTGAACTTTAAGAAGAAAATATCAAAAGCGTTTTAAGATAAACCATGAATGCAGCAGCATCAAACGACAATCAAGATAAAACATGATTGAACTCAGAGACATTCAAGAGTGACATTGAATGAGGTAATAACACTTTATTGGGAATTGGGACATCCATAGAAGCTTTGAATAAAAGGTGACAAAGTTCTGAAAAATTGTCAGAACAAACAAGACATATCATGAAGAATATCAGATAGATACAGACAAAACGAATCAAAAGGATAAATTTGTTTGGGTAGGTGCCAAGTAAGTTGGACTTTGATCTCAAGGTAAGATGTTGACAACAACAGGACCTTAGAAGAATGTAAATGAGCATGATTTTGTTTTTATGCATGATGTTAAAGTTTTCTATGCATGATGAACGCTCAATGCAACGTAGTTATTCATGACGACTGGGATTGACTCTTTTGTGAGGCAAGATTGGAGCTTTGATTCCTCGACACAGGAACTCTAAAAAAAATCCGCTTGGAAAGAAGATGCATGAACAAACTTCTTGTCACACTGATAACTGTATCAAACAAATGATCCTTTGAGAATAACTGATAAACTAGGCTTGAGTATTGCTGAAGAAGATTGCCCCTGATTGAGTAATTGTTGCAAGTTAACTGATCATGGCTTCAGTTGAACTATGTTGGGGATGAACTGATCACGGATTCAACTCTTGAAATGAATGTTGGGAAGACTTGCCATAGTATACATCTTGAAGAGGATATTCTGATCAACAAATCTTGATTAAACATCTGAACAACAGGATCTTGAAGGAACGTGCCCCTGATAGGATCACTAATCAAGTTTCTCGACTGTTTGAACTTCCCGAAAGATAAGTACTTACTTTCAAATAAAGTGTTCATTCAAGAATGGTAATTTTAATGCAATGCTCAAAACATATTTTTGAAATCAAAATCACTTTGTAAAGAAAATGGAATCATTGGTTAAAACATAAAGGTTAAGACAATTAACGTGAAAGATAAAGCAAAGATATGGTATCAACATAAATGATTGGTAAATCTCTTGGGAGTCAGCTTACGCAACCTTGTTGTAGTATGCTTTCAAAATAAACCTTGCTTCAATTAGGGCTTTTGAAGGTTGTAACGTGGTCAGGTTCACGGTTTAAAAAATAAAAGGTATAAGGCTCAAAAATTTTGTAACCCACCCCATCTCCGTGATGATCTTCATTCCTAAACCCAGTTAATTCAAAATATGCATTCAGGTACCAAGAGACTTTTGGAATTTTACCTGTTGTAATGATGATAGTTCACAAGCCAAGAAAACTTGGAGATGACAGTCACTTTTTCCTTTTGATAGTCACAACATTTTGTGGTTCAAGAATTTATTGACTTATCTCTTCTTTTTTCCTTCTTTTGATATCCCTACCTTTTGCCTGAACTGTTTATTTTGAACTTACAGTCAGCGGGATGCCTTAATTTTTGCCTAAGTCATTTTTTGATTTTGACTTAGCAGGCTTTTCTTTTAATTTCTTTTTTTGATACCTTTTTTTTTTTGAAAGATAGTGACTACCTTGCTTAATGATTATAACGAACCATCATCGAATTTTGCTTGGCGTTTCCAACATTTCTTTGATGTATGCGGAGGAAAGCTTGTGATTAAAACACTTGTTGAAAGGTGTATTGAATGATTCTCTTAAAATAGAATGCACAACCAAATTAACTGGGAACTACCCTGCCCCGGGTTAAAATGTGGGTTATTTCGTATAGAAAGAAACACCAACTTCTAGGCTCAAAGGGGTTGACGAGGGATTAACTTCCTTATTTCTCCAGTGTTTGGGAATTGAAACAATGCCTGTACATCGTCAGCAAAGTTTTATTTGAAAGCATACAGTTCAACAACCTGGGTACTTCGTTGTCATCATCCTCCCTCCAATCTTTGCATAAAACACAATTTTGATAGAGAAAGCAAAATAGAATTTTTTTTTTTTTTTTTGTAAAAGAAGCATAAACATAGACATAGTAGATGAAAATGAATTCAAACATACGATGCTCATTTCATTAAAATCACCATTCA
This sequence comes from Vicia villosa, assembly GCF_029867415.1. Taxonomy (NCBI): domain Eukaryota; kingdom Viridiplantae; phylum Streptophyta; class Magnoliopsida; order Fabales; family Fabaceae; genus Vicia; species Vicia villosa. Next base: position 608,331 of record NW_026705530.1, read on the forward strand.
GGAATGAAAAAAAAGTTTAAAAGCAAACAATACAATTGAGGAAATGCAAACAGTAGGGAAACATCTTTCTAAATCATGGTCTGCTGCCCCTTGATGGAAAGGACAATGAAAATCAGACCTAAAACCTTATGGAAAGAGGATTTCGAGGAGGAAGAATCAACTTGATGGTAGATAGATAACTCTAAAGATGGAGACAGACAAGGATAAGTTTCATGGATAACCTGAATGTATGTATGCAAATGATGTAATTGTTGTTTATATTTTTTTGAGTTTCAAAAAACTTAAGATATTAATTTGCAAACATTCAAGCATTGGATTAAAGCATTGGTCAAGTTATCATCAAAATCAATCATCCATTTTGGTGGATTAGAATTTTCACCCCATCAACACCCAAGATCCATTGAGTTTGATGAAACTTACGATGTTTACAAAAAAAGACCTCTGAGTTCATTGGAAATCAAAGGAAAAGATTTTTATGAATGTATGAATGCATGAATGCCACATATATAGAAATGGTAACACAAACATGGTGCACATAAGGTCGGTTCCAAAATTCAACGTCACGAGCATGAGGTCAAAGAACCAAATATGGGATAGTACTAGGGTTAATCACCTGCATAACATGTTCTACTGATACGTAAGAGTCCACATTCTTCTTTCGGATATTACCGGCTTGCACAACTGAACTTGTGAGCCAATAATATTCTCAAGAAAAACTCGTCTGAGTGTGGCTCTCCGCATGACAACTAATCCAAGTCTTCACCTGAATAGTTTCTGCGCCACAACCTAATAAGGCCAGGATGGGTTATGGGTTCTACAGCCAACTCAGCTTCTACAGTTCAATGAAAGCAATAATGTCTTCGCAACTGAACTTGCTAAACATATAATACCAACAAGGAACCTCCACTGAGCGGAAGGATTCTCACGTACGCCTGTACATGACTATACCCTCCACCTAATTCTTATGTGTACTTAATCCGGGTTAGGATTTGTCCATAATGTATCTCAAGTGACGGAACCACACATATATCCAGAATAGCAAAAAATAATAAAATAAACAAGTATAAGCAAATATTAAAGTGATCAAAAACTCTAAGGTAACCCCTCTTTTAAAAAGATTTGTCAAGTCCCCAGCAGAGTCGCCAGTTCTGTAAACTCGGTTTTTTGAGGCGAACTGACTCCTTGCTCTTTTTATTTTTTTTATTTTTTTATATTTTTATTTTTGAGAGTCGCCACCGACTTTTATTTTATCCAACATTTAGGAAAGGCATAAAAGAACAGGAAAGACCTTTTGACAGATTTTGGGTTCGGGGGGTTGGTTATACAAAGGGAAGGTTTTAAGCACCCTTTGTATCCATGGTTATCCATGGGCTCTTAGTTTTGCTTAGATCACTTTTGCTCTTGTTTGATTTTTAAAATAAGCTCGGCAAGACATTAAGCCTTGTGCCTACATACCTCCTCGGTGCAATGGAGAAGTCAGAGCTAATGTAGTTCCGCTTAAAAGGGAAAACGGTTTAAAAAAAAACGAATAAACACTTTATCATCGTCGGAGAGAAATACTCGGCCATTGATCTTGAGCATGAGAACAAATGAGTTCTTTGCATCGCTAATGAAAGAAGGGCTCCAACTCGGATAAAATCAACGAGTATGCCACTAGCTCTCTCACGCAGAAAAGATCTCATTATATCAATCAATTTCAAAATCGTGGGGTATCGCAACTCACTACAATAATTAATCCTGTCTAAACTTTTACAGAAAAGCCACTAAGGGCAAAAGACATTTTTAAGAAAGGTTTTAAAAAAAAGGTTTTACAAACATAAGAAGATTTTGGAAAAAGGGAGAAGATTTTGAAAATTTAAGAAGTGGGAGGAGATGAAAAGGCTATCCTAGTGCTTAAAATAAAAGTTTAAGGAGAGAATGATCTGACCAAAATAAGAAACCAACAGTTGACCGACGCATTACCACTTGGAGATCCAGATGAACTTATTATCTTTAGCACCACTTTGCATTTAAGTACATTAAAATTTTGATGAAAATCGGGCAGAGTAACGGCTGTTTTCGGGTAAAATCCTTATCTCAATGCCTTAGAATTAACCATCAAGGATTTTCAAGGAAATACCTGCATACGCAAACAGACAACAATCCAATGCCAGACAGAACAACCACAGAGTAATAACAGAATAAGGGTCCAGAGGCACTAAGTCCATAAGTCCGAATCTCCAAAATGCTAGGGATAGTAACCAGTAGTCCAAGAGAGAACCTTAAGCGTTTTTTTTAGATTTTTGTTGTTTATTAGTTTTTTAGCATAAAAGTAAAGTATGGTCCAAGTGGACAAAAAGAAAATAGCGGAAACATAAACATAGCGTCCAAATGGACAAAGAGAAAATAGCGGAATATAAATGTCCAAATGGACAAAGAGAAAATAGCGAAAACATAAATAATATGTCCAAGTGGACAAAGAAAAATAGCAGAAATATAAATAATACGTCCAAATGGACAAAGAAAAAATAGCAGAAATATAAATAATATGTCCAAATGGACAAAGAAAAAATAGCAGAAATATAAATAATATGTCCAAATGGACAAAGAAAAAATGACAGAAACATAAATAATATGTCCAAGTGGACAAAGAAAAAATAACAGAAATATAAATAATATGTCCAAGTGGACAAAGAAAAAATAACAGAAACATAAATAATATGTCCAAATGGACAAAGAAAAAATAGCAGAAATATAAATAATATGTCCAAATGGACAAAGAAAAAATGACAGAAACATAAATAATATGTCCAAATGGACAAAGGAAAAATAACAGAAATATAAATAATATGTCCAAGTGGACAAAGAAAAAATAACAGAAATATAAATAATATGTCCAAGTGGACAAAGAAAAAATAACAGAAATATAAATAATAAATAATAAAATAAAGCATAAAGCAAGAAATATAAAGAACAATATAATAAAATGCGGAAATTAAAGTCAATTGTTAGTATGTTAGCACGTGAATCATCTTGAAGCTAGTCAAGTATATTCACGATGTTAGTGAAGATCGATGGTGAGTGAATGATGATCTCGGATTTAAAATTAATGAAAATTTATCAGAAGCTTGATAGAATCATAGCGACTACACGGTAAATTTCCAAAAGTCTTAAAACAACTGCATACAATCTCTGCCATATTTGATCTTTTATTCTGATTCGGGACAAAGGAAAAAGATAAGAAACAATATCAAATAATATACAAAAATAAATATAAAACAAATTAAACTTAACTCATTCTTTTTGTGATTTTTTTTGGAATTTGATTTTAAGTTAATTAACAAGCTAATTAAACAAATAATTATACAAATAATTAAACTTAACAAAAAAAATAAATCTAGTTATGTATAAAATTAGTATATGATACATAAACCTAATTTAACAAAATAAAATATTTTTTTTTGAATTTTTTGATAGGTTAGAAATAATTAAAAAAAGAAAATATATATATAATTACTAATTAATTAAGCAAAATAAATTAACTATGAATAAAAATAAAATATTTTTATGTCAAATATTAGATTATAAAAATATAAACCTAAATCTAAAAGGAAAATATTTTTGGAGTTTTTTGATTGGTTTAAAATAATTAAAAAGCAATATTTACATAATTACTAATTAATTAAGCAAGATAAATTAATTATGGAAAGAAATAAAATATTTTTATGTTAAAAATTAAATAAACATTTTATCAACTTAAAACTAAAATTAAAACATTTTTTTTTGAGAAATTGAAAATATGCATAAATATGGAGTTTTTAATTCATGAACTCCTAACACTACTACATATTAAAAATTACATTGTACTTACTCTATGATGTCCCAAGAGTGGAATAGAGTGATTGAAATTGATTGAAAGTGGCTATTTGAATGAGCCTTGATTTTTACAAGTTTATTGAAACTTTTGGAAAATATAAAACTTATGCTATGGCTTTGGTGTTTGTTGTTGTGCTCTCCTCTTGTTCCTCCCTTTTTTTTTCTCCTCTTGAATGAAGAAAATGAAGTTCTATTTATAGGCAAAGAGTTTGATCTTGGAAGCCTTGCAAGTGGAAATTGTCATGATTGATTTTGTGGAAAAAATATGATAATGGAATATTTTCAATGAGTGTATTTCTTAACCATGGTTAAAACACTCAAGTATTATTCTCTTCAACCTTGCAATAATATATTTAAGCATCTTGAATTGGTCTTGATTGGCAACCATAAGCATCTTTGATAATATCTTTGAATTATCTCACTTTAATTAAACTTTAAATGAATAAAATTTAATTAAAATGAAATAAAAATGTCATGAATCATGGATGGGTCGTGGATGCCCTTTAAACATATGAGAATCAAGATTGAATCACAAAAGAATTGGCCTTTTTGAAAAAAAATCAAATTTTGGTCATTACTTGTTTCATGCATTTTTCCAAAAAAGGTCAACTTCATCAAGGCATATCTCCCTCAATTTTGATCCTATGAAAGTGTTCTTTAACTTTTTGGAAAGCCCATGATGTCCTCTACAAGCCACTTTGGAAGCGTGTTTGCATTTGGAGAAGTTATCTTGATGATATGGGCTTTGACAAAAAACTGCTTTTTGTTGACTTTGAAAATGACCTGTAATGTTTTGGCTTATATCTCTTAGGCGGAAGCATTTCTTGACCTTGGTCCCAACATAAAAGTTGTAGAGAATTGAATTTCCTTGAGAAGGAGCTTTGGTTGGAATTTTTCTGATAAATTATGAGAGAGTATGGTCGGTCAAAGTTCGGTTGACTTTTAGGTAAAAAACTCTAATTTTGCAATTTTGAGTTTTGTCGATTTCTGAACTTTTCTTGATGAATTATGATCAACCATTGATCACATGATGAATCTTTTGACAAAATATGGATGTTGACAAAAAATTGCATTTTTGACTGTCTGTTGACTTTTTGGTCAAACTGGTCGTCTGTTGACTGTTTGAGCTGTTGACTGTGCGTCTGAGCGAATCGAAGTTTGAAAATTTGTCTGGTGGTATTTTGAGACATATGGAGATCCATGAAATCCATTTGAGGTCTCAAAAACTCGTTCTCCTGAAAAAAAAACAAAAACTCTAGTTAGGGACTGTTTGTGTAGGAGACAGTTAGGCGTACCTGATTTTTGTGCAGTGTTGAGTCTCTGTTGACCACGTGATTATCAGAAGACTTCTAGAACAAAATCTTGGAAATTTGAAGTGCGAAAAATTGATTTGACTGATGGTACAAACACGGAGAATTGCGCTGATAGCGGGTTTGACTGGTAACTAGTTGTCCGGGTATTAACGTAACAGTTAAAGTGAAAATTCAACAGTTTAAAGTTAATTTTTTTCTTTTTTTGTTTTTGTTGTGTTAATGGTGAAAAATTTATTTACCTGAGCTGTTAGAAAAACACAAACATAATAAATAAATAAAATATGCTGTACGCGAACGAAAATACCGATAATAACCTTGAAAATAAATATTTAATGCACAGAAAAATAAATATTTAACACACATAATATTATCTTGATAATTAAACTACCGTACGAAAGATAGTACAACATTTAATACTAACAGTACAAATATTACATAATATAATGAACAGTACGACAAATAAAATAGACGGTACACTATTTGAAAGCGACAGATACAACAAACTTTAAAAATGACGATTAATAATCCATGCTATGAACAACAGAAAATAGATGATCGGAAGTGTAACCATCGCAGGTCCGCATTTTTCAGGACTATGCAGACAGAAGAAGGACATGATCACCGTAAAAATAGTGATGACTATAAGAAAAAGTGTATCCATCCACTTTGCCATTTTTGCCGAGGAAGAAGAGAAAATAATTATGAGATAGAAGTTTGAGAAATTTGGGAGATGAGTGAAATTTGATGTGAGAATTTATGGAAAAAATGAGGAGTATTTATAGAGTGAAAAGAGAGAGATAGAGACGTTGGGAGTGGAGTGTACCGTTTGAATAGTAGTAGGATTTGAAAAAAAGTATGGTAAGTTTTGAAAAGAAAAGGGGTATAGAATAAAGCTAGGATTTGATTTGAAAGAAAAAGAAAGGAAGATATTTGAAAAGAAAGAAAGAGATTTTGAAAAAAATAATATAGTATAAAAATAAAAATTAGTGGGAAATAAAACCAATAATAATTTAATTGTTACCAGTATAATCTGAAACCCGGACTCCGCGCCTGCAAATTTTAATTCTGCACGAACTGCGTCAGCATTATTTATCTGAAAATAAATCTCAAATAAACAGTGTATGAAGTGATAAACAGTATTTGGCGTTTATGAAAGGATAAATTTAACAGCGAACCAAAATACTGTATAAAAAATTCTAAAAATTGAGTATTCATAAAATCAGGATATTTATGAAATAAAAATCCAAGATTGTATAAAAATCCAAATTTTTAGACAGAAGTCTGTTGACTTCTTTTTTTTGAAAAAAAGAACGCGGGCGAATTTTGGGGTATAACAATAATGATCATAACACTTAGAAAATGATGGGATCTCAGAGGTCAAAAATTGGGGTGCAACAATATGTGTTTAAAAAACCAGTCAAAGACTTGAGGTAAATGATAAGAGTATATGTTGCAGAATCAAAGCGTTGCTCTTATTGAAAATCAGATTAACTTTTTGTATGATGGACAATGTTTGCAATGCAGTAAGAGTGATAGAAACAAATATACAAACACTTGGTGATAATGATCAAATTGAAGATAATTCAATGTGTGGTGGATTGTGATGTTTATGTAAGTTCTTAATTCACAATCTTAACACTCGAATCGTTGATCAATTTGCTATTATAACCAAATATGAACAGAATGTAAATGAAAAAGTAAAAGCGACAAGAACACGATATTTGTTTAGGCAGTTCATCGATCGTCCTCGCTACGACTACGTCTGCCCCCAATTCCAAATTGAAATTGGGTAATCTTTCATTAATGTTGAAAGTAGTATATACAAAGAAGATAACAAAGCGATAAACGATAAACCAATTATGTCGATCCTTTGAATCTGCTTCCCCCTTAATCTTGAGCAAGATCAAGGTTATCCAAGAGCTTCACTTTGATTCCCTTCTGCAGTGTCTTGATTCCTTGAACTCCCCGTTCCTCAATCGTTACACTCAGCCGAATCCTCAATGAACGCCTCTTGATAAAAACCCCCAAGAACCACCCGTCGTGGAGGACAAAACCCGCAGATTTTATTCACCATCAAACCCCACAAACCTTCACCCACTAGGAATCTTCAATTCCGTTCCATGGACGTTATCGAACTCATCACTAACCCGCAACGCAAGAATGATTATGTGTAATTGTGTTGGAGATGATGAAGAACGAAGATGAGAAGCGTTTGTGTATCTTTCAGTCGTTGGTGTTGTATTGAATAATTGAACCTTTGACAATATATATGATAGCTTAACAGTTGGAGATGAGAGAAACAGAATTTTTGGCATTCTTGATCAGTTAGGTCGACCTCTTGTAGTGCTTAGGTCGACCTAGCAGAGCTTGCAGAATTTTGCTCCCAGTTAGGTCGACCTGTTTAAGGAGTAGGTCGACCAGAATCCTCTTCAAATGCATTCTGGGGATATTTTCTTAGATTAGGTCGACCTAGTCGTTGTGTAGGTCGACCTAGCAGACTGGTATGTAAATTTCATCAATTTAGGTCGACCTAGATGATGTGTGAGTCGACCTAGCAGAAGTATGTGGATTTTTCTCCATTTTAGGTCGACCTGGGTTGACAGTAGGTCGACCTAACTGCTGGTTTTCTGCATTCTTCTTGATCTGCTTGTGTTGAGTCGACCTAAAGTAAAATAGATCAACCTGTACTATCATGAGTGATCAATGCTTGCTTTTCTTTGAGTTTTCTGCTTCCGCCTTGTTGTTTGAATGCTTATTTGAGTTTGCCATAAATCAAAAACATCTTTGAGTGTAATCTTGTATTCACATGCTCCCCCTTTTTGATGATGGCAAACCATTAGTCGAAGCTTTGGTGGTAAGTGATAAAGACTCAACAAAGCTCCCCCGTACATCCAGCATCTATCTCTCAACAAGGCAATCTCTCAACACAGCTCCCCCGTACACTCAACATCTATCTCCCCCTTTGTCAACATCAAAAAGAGATACAACAAAAATAGAAGAGTAACGAGAGAAACATAGATAAAATGCTAGCATTCATAAAAAGGTAGCCAGTTATAGCATGAGAGTCAAATGAGCAAGAGCGATATATGTATGAAGTCACTATAAGCATGTTAATTGATAGCATATTATAGTATCAATAATATTTTTGGAAGTGAACAACAATAACGTTACCGCTTTCTCAACTTTAATGGAAGCCTTTAATCAATGTGGAATGACGCCTGGCTAGATGATGAACTACCTTTACGCTAAGAAAAATGTTAGCAAGAGAGAACATATATATATATATATATATAAAGTAAAGGAATAATATTAAGAGAGAACAGACGTAATTAGCCCAAATTAGAGATATCGAGTATCCCTAATTCCCTACGAATGTTGAAGTATTGCTCCGTTGCTAGAGGTTTGGTGAAGATGTCAGCTAGTTGCTTCTTGCTTTCTACATGTTCAAATGTAACGTCTCCTTTCTCTACATGATCTCGTAGAAAGTGATGTCTTATTTCAATATGCTTGGTACGTGAGTGTAAGACAGGATTTTTACTCAAGTTTATGGAACTTGTGTTATCGCACATGATAGGTATGCGATCAAGCTTAATACCAAAGTCAAGAAGTTGTTGCTTGAGCCATAATATTTGTGCACAGCAGCTTCCAGCAGCTACATATTCTGCCTCAGCAGTAGATAATGCAACCGATACTTGTTTCTTGCTATGCCAACTTATCAATGAATTTGAGAATAGATGACACGTTCCACTGGTGCTTTTTCTATCGGATTTGCAGCCAGCAAAATCTGAATCATAGAATCCTACCAAATGACACTCATTTCCCTTTGGATACCATAGGCCATATGTAGTAGTTCCACGTAAGTATCGCAGAATTCTTTTGACAGCTTTCAAGTGAGATTCTTTTGGACAAGATTGATATCTTGCACACATACACACACTAAACATGATGTCTGGTCTTGAGGCAGTAAGATACAATAGTGAACCTATCATACCTCGGTATAATTTCACGTCAACCTCTTTACCTTTCTCATCTTTGTCTAGATTAGTATTTGTTGCCATAGGTGTGTCAATTTCTTTTGCTTCACTCATTCCAAATCTTTTGAGCAGCTCCGTACAGTATTTAGTTTGATTCACAAACGTTCCATGACTGAGTTGCTTGATTTGTAGGCCAAGGAAGAAATTTAGCTCACCCATGAGACTCGTCTCAAATTCACTCTGCATAAGCTTAGAAAAATCTTTGACAAGTTTTGCATTAGTCGACCCAAATATAATGTCATCTACATAAATTTGGACTAAGAGAATATCTTCATCTTTTCTTTTAATAAAGAGAGTAGTGTCAACTTTACCCCTAGAGTACCCTTGACTAAGGAGAAATTTGCTCAAACGTTCGTACCAAGCCCGAGGGGCTTGTTTAAGACCGTATAGAGCACGTTTCAGCTTATAGACATGAGTTGGATACATGTAATTCTCAAAGCCGGGTGGCTGAGCAACATAGACTTCTTCATTTATATAGCCATTTAGAAAGGCACTTTTAACATCCATTTGGAATAGTTTGAAGTCTTTAGAACAAGCATAAGCAAGTAAGAGACGAATAGCTTCGAGACGTGCTACAGGAGCGTATGTCTCTTCATAATCAATACCTTCCTCTTGATTATAACCTTGGGCAACTAATCTAGCTTTGTTTCTAGTAATAACGCCGTTTTCATCAAGTTTGTTACGAAAAACCCATCTAGTGCCTATTACTTGATGATCTCCCGGATGAGGGACTAAGTCCCAAACATCATTCCGTTTAAATTGGTTTAATTCTTCTTGCATGGCCATTAGCCAATGCTCATCAAGTAATGCATCCTTAGCGTTTTTCGGCTCAACTTGTGAAACAAAAGCAAAATGATGACAGAAGTTACTTATCTTTGAGCGTGTTGTAACGCCCCTTGAGATGTCTCCTATTATATTGTCAATTGGATGGTCTTTCACATTTGTCCAGGTGTGGACCTCCGTTTTTTAATCCCGGGCCATACCTCTGATCTGTAGAGATACGTGAACTGACTCTTTTTTATCGCTTAATGCTTTCGCATTTTTGAAAATTCACAGAGTCGCCACCGACCTTTTATTTTATCCAATTAAGGAAAGGTTTATAAAAGAAACAGAAAAAAGACCTTTAAGAAATTCTGGGTAAGGGGGTAGGTTATACAAAGGGAAGGTGTTAGCACCCTTTGTATCCATGGTTATCCATGGGCTCTTAAGTTTGCTTAGCTCACTTGTTTTTCGATCACTTTTCAATTGCTCTGAAATTGCTCATATGTGGTTTCAAATACCTTTGTAATTTGAATTTTGTAATGATCCGTGTGTGGATGTATACAAAATGCTTGTTTATCTTTCGAAAGATGTTTTGAAAAGAACGTTAACTTTGTAATAATCTGTGTTTGGACGTATACAAAGTATTGTCTTTTTGGGAAGTTTTGTTTTGAAAAACAGCAGTGTATGAGAATTTTGTTTGTTTTGATTTGAGCAAGCAAACTAGGAGGTCTACCTTGAGTTGTAAGGTCTTTATCCTATTTCCTTTAAAAATTTATCCTTTCACCGGATATAAACGCAAGGTTCGATTTTGTACTCAAAATAGTAGAATTTTGACTTTGATTTTGAAAAGAATGAGAAGGGATTACCTTAAAAGGTGCAAGTGTGATTGTGTTTGTATTCAGATATTTTATCTTTGAAGTTAGTGATCTAACGGTTCAATTTTATCTTTGACATACACGCAGTTTATATGTGCGGGAAATTAAAATGCGGAAATGTAAAGTGCGGAAAGTAAATCTACGCTATTACATCGATTGTGCAGGAAATGTAAACTAGCCTATTTACATGAATTTGACATCCTATACATTTATCTAGGAATTTAAATTGCAAGAAAAATAAAAGGCATGTTTTTGGATTTTTTATGATTGATTTTAATTATAATTAATGCATGATTAATTAAATTAAAATGAGGGAAAAGATGAAAATAAATTTTAAACCTAAAAATTAAGTTCAAAATATGTGCAAAATATTTGTCAATTAGTTTTAAAACAAAACTAATTTTTTTGGAATTTTTGGAATTGATTTGAAATTGATTTAAGTTAATTAAAACATAATTATGCAAATAATTATACAAATAATTAAAACTTAAAAAGAAAATTATTCAAAATATGTACAAAATTAGCTTATAATATATAAACAATATTTAACATAAAGAACAATTTTTTTTTATGATTTTTTGATTGGTTAGAATAATTAAAAAGAAAATATATAAATATATACTAATTAATTATGCAAATATTGAAATTTTGAAGAAAAATAAAATATTTTTATTTCAGAAAATAATATATTATTTTAGAAGTCTAAAAAATATTTTTTGTATAGTTTTTGGATGTTTAAAACTATTTTTAAATAATTTTGCAAAGAAAATTAAAATAGAAATAAAAAGAATAAAAGGATACGATCAGGTGTGGAAACTAAGTGATGTCCATGGTGAGGATCACTTGTCTGGAGCGTTGGATGAGCTGGTTAGTGGATCTTGTGGTTCAGATTGCAAATCACATGATGCACATGGTTAGAGGAATAGCATGTGATTATGCTGACTTTGAGAGTCCAGCGTGGGACCCACGTGCAGTTGACTGGCGAATAGAAAGATGAGGACAGGCCACGCGTGCAGTCAAAGGGTCCTCATCACTATTCATCATCTTCTTCAATTTACCTATGGAATTTGCTGCGGATTTACCTACAACATTACCTGCGGATTTTCTTTGCTTTTTCCATACTTTTAGAGACCTGCAAAATCGTTAGTTCCAAACAATAAAAGCAACCCAGATCCCCTAATTAGGATGCTCTGAGTTCATTGGTGGTATTAGTTTTTTCATTTGGGGCCTCTATCATAGAAAACGAAAGGTTTACATCTTTGAAGCTCAAAAATGGTAGAGCTTCAAAACCACGTTAGAACTTGCATGTAATCGTTCGAATCTACTCTATGTCATGCCATAAGTCCATTCAAATGATTAGTTTGTATTATAGTTAAGCATTCACACGAAAACGAAAGCTACATGGTTATGAACATGAAGATGATCGTGAGCATGTTTAAGGCTGTTTCATTCACATGTTATGAGTCAATCCTTACCTATGATGTTATACAAGAGTAATAGGATGATTATTTTGTATTGATAGTGGCTGGAAATATGAAAACGAAAATTACATAAGTTATGAGATTTTTTGAGAATTTTGTGAAGTTGATGGCTATGCTCTTGATATATTTTCGTGTGTGTCTTGTTGTTGATGTATTCAGCTTCATTTATAGGCCAAAGGCTGCTTGGAAGTGAAGCTAAGAGCATTGATTGCTTGGTTGAAAGTTTGATTTTTAAATATTAAAAATCCTTGAATAATTGACCAAGTCTTGCTCTCCTTTACTTCTCTTGCCTTGTACCTCATTTGGCTGCAGAAAAATGAAGATTCCTTGGGTGAGTCACGCTTGATTTGTAAGCTACTCTTTATCCATTCATTTTCCTTTTAATTTAATCTTAAAATAAGATAAAATTATGCCAAAAATGGATAAAAAAGGTGTGGGCCTTTTCTTGGTTGTGGGAGGCCCATAATAACATGGCAAAGATGTTTGAACCATGAAAACTTGGCCCCATTTGGAAAAAATACATTTTTGAGCAATGTTGATTTCATGCATTTTCCCAAAATTTAGCCAACTTCAACAAGGTGTAAATCCCTCCATTTTTGTCATATGAAGGAGATCTTGCACTTTTTGGAAACCTCAAAGAGTCCTCTAACCAATGTCTTTGGTCTCATGTCAAAATGATTTTTGAAGCTCCTTGTGTGTCCTTTTGAAAAAAGTGTCTTTTTGTTGACTTTGAAAATGACCTGTAATGTCTTTGATCATATTTTTCAAATGGTGAATCCAATGACCATGGGATCAATGGAATTTGAAAGATAATTGAATTTCCTTCAAAATAAGCTTTGGTTTGAATTTTTTGGATGAAGGATGAGAGAGTTATGATCAGTCAAAGTTGAGTTGACTTTTCAGGCAAAAACCCTAATTTTGAATCTTAGGGTTTTGTTGATTTTTGATCTTTCCTTGATGAATTATGATCATCCAATGATCAAATGATGAATCCTTTGACAAAATATGGACTTTGACAAAAAATTTCATTTTTGACTGTCTGTTGACTTTTTTGGTCAAACGGGTCGTCTGTTGACTGTTTGAGCTGCTGACGGTGCGTCTGAGTGAATTGAAGTTTGAAAATTTGTATGATGGTACTTTGAGATATATGGATGTGCATGAAATCCATTTGAGCTCTCAAAAACTTGTTTCTCCTGTAAAAACAAGAAAACCCTAGTCAGGGACTGTTTATGTAGGAGACAGTTAAGCGTACCTGATTTTTGTGCAGTGTTGAGTCTCTGCTAATCGCGTGATATTCAGAAGACTTCTAGAACAAAAATCTTGGAATTTTGAATTGTGAAAGATTGATTTGATTGATGGTACAAAACACTGAGAATTGTACTGCCAGCAGTTTGGCTGTCAACTGACTGTTCCGGTATTGACGTAGCAGTTAGAGTGAAAAATCAACAGTCAAAGTTAATTTTCTTTTTTGTTGTTTTTGTTTTATGTGAAAAATGAAAGTTTATTTACATGACTTGTTAAAAAAACACAGACATAATAAATAACTAATATTTACTGTATGCGGGCAAAATTACCGATAATAACCCTGAAAATCATTTAATGCACAGAAATAGGAATATTTGATTGGCAGAAAACACACAAAATATTATCTTAGTAATTAAGCAATATTATGACAAGTAATACAACATTTAATACTGACAGTACAAATATTACATACTATATTGAACAGTACGACGAATAAACGGTACATTTAAGAAATAAGAATCACGGCAGACTTCAGGAATGACGGTTAATGACCCATGCTATGAACAATAACATGTAGATGATTGGGAGTTCAACCATTGCAGGTCCACACTCTTCAGGACTATGCAGGCAGAAGAAAGTCATGATCACCGTAGCAATGGTGATGACTGTAAGAGACAGTGTCTCTATCCACTTTGCCATTCTTGTTAGGGAAGAAGAGAAAATAGATATGAGGTAGGAATTTGAAAGATGAGTTAGAATTTGATGTGAGACTTTATGGAAGAAAATGGGAGGTATTGATAGAATGGAAAGAAGGATAGAGACGTTGGGGAATGATGTGATTCCGTACAAAAGGAAAATTTGAGTGGAAGTAAGATTTGAAAGAAAGTGTATGATAGTGTTGGGAAAAAGAGAGATGTGGAGAATAAAGTTAGGATTTGATTTTTTGAAAAAGAGATTTGAAAAGCTTTTTGAAAATAAGGGAATATAGTACAAAAATTAGTGGGAAACAAAAGATAATAATAATCTACTTGTTACCAGTACAGTCTGAGTTTCCTGATTCTGCGCCTGCAAAAAGATTTAACTCTGTACCAATTGTGTCAGTACTATTTATCTGTAAATAAATAAATAGCATGTGTGAAGTAATAAACAGTATTTGGCGTTTGCGTAAGAATAAATTCAACTGCATGCCAAATTACTGTATAAGAAAAATTCTAAAAACTAAGTATTTCATATGTCAGGATATTTGTTGAAATAAAAATCCATGATTATATGAGACTCTTAATTTTCAGATTGGAGTTTTCTTGAAAAAAGATGCGGGCAAATTTTGGGGTATAACAGTTGCCCCTATTCAATCTTCTTAAACCTGAAGAGATTGTTTGAAATCTGAAGGTAGAAGATGATTGAATATTTAGATGCCCTGAAAATTTGCACTTACCTTGATCAGAAGAGATGTTGGAAGTTGCATTTGAATGTCGTCTGCGAAATGTTGTTGGCAGATTGGAACATTACCTGAGATGGGCTTTCGGATGCCACCTGGTAAATGGGTTAAGGGTTTGTTCATCAGAATGAATCCATTGGTTATATCTTGATGAAGGATTTGAAAGTCTTTGTGCTGACTGTTTCGGAACCGTCCAAGGTTACCGCTTTAAGTCTTGGAGGATGATTGCTACGGAACTTGTCCAAAGTTTTTTCCGATTTAGATTTTGGAAGTTGATCATTGTGGAACCGTCTGAGGTATCGCTTTAGATCTGCAATGTTAAATCATTCTGGAACCGTCTGAGGTATCGCTTTAGATCTTTGATGCTAGATCGTTCTGGAACCGTCTGAGGTATCGCTTTAGATCTGTAATGCTAGATCGTTCTGGAACCGTCTGAGGTATCGCTTTAGATCTGCAATATTAGATCGTTCTGGAACCGTCTGAGGTATCGCTTTAGATCTGCAATATTAGATTGTTCTGGAACCGTCTGAGGTATCGCTTTAGATCAGCAATGTTAGATCGTTCTGGAACCGTCTGAGGTATCAACTTTAGATCTGCAATGTCTGTTTTTGAGTTAGTAAGTGATCAGAATGAATCTTCGGCTTGATTATATCTGAGAGAACTGTTCATGGAATTCAGGTGAACACTGCATGTGATTGAGAACATCTTTGTTGAAGATATCCGTCTACCTGAAAAATCAAGTTAGTGATATGCAATGTTTATGATGCATGTAAATGTGAGATATTCCCGGAGAAATATGCATGTGATGTTGTGTATGAATATGCGTATGAATATGCGCATGATGCATGATGTATGATGCATGATGTATGAATGTGAATATGTGATGTATGAATGTGAATATGTCGAGCTTTTATTTGGGAAAATAAATTTCCGCCAGTCATCTGGATATGACTATATTGTGATCGTTGATGATCTTTTGTCTTGTTTGAGTACCCTCGGCTGGGGAAATTCTTTGAGAACCCTGGTACTCTGTTGAAGGATCTTTGAATATCTCTTGGGAATGAAAGGTAGTTGGAAGTTCTGATGCCCTTTCAAATGGGAATGAGGAAGATGCATAATCCTCCGATGCACTATCTGACCAAGTCCGGGTGCGGGGATCACACCTTCTGAAGATAGTAATCTGGAACAACCCTGCTGGGGGATAAGACTTCTTTTGAAGAGAAAATCTTTTTGAGGAATTTGCTGAGAAATGCGCTTCTCTTGGTGGTTTTCTTCTGATGGGATGATGTCCAGATAATTGGGACATTTCCTGAATGCTATTCCTGTTTTTCCTGGTAAACATCAATCATATTCAAATGCACATGTTCATTCAAACTTATCATTGGGACGCTTACGTATTTAAACAGAACAAGTGAAAATGGTGATTTTTGAGCCTAAGCTGCATTGATTTTTGAAAAAGAGCCATGATAGGCTGGTTAGCACAGGGAGACAACAATCCTAGAAGTAGGAAACTGTCAGAAAGTTTTGGAAAATATTTATAGAGATAAATAGCTATGTGAAAACAATCCAGTCAAGTTTCAACTCTGCTATTGCCAATCTGTCCTCGAGCATCTCATCCCTCACTTGTTGGAAGAAAGTGATTGGACTGATCGGTGTCTTTGAGGTGTTGAATCTTGATGGTGAGTAGGCAGCTGAACGGAACACAGTTGTATGCTTCATTCCCTAACTTTTGCCTAGGCTGCCCTTTCAGGTTTTCAGCCTACCGGGATAGTATTTGTTTAGTCTCTAATTTTTGCCTGGACCGCCCTTTCGGGTTTTCAATCCACCGAGACGCTCATTTTTTTGCCTAAGTTGCCCTTTCAGGTTTTCAACTTAGCGAGCTGTTTTTTTTCTTTTTAAGAGAAGTATTTTTTGACTATGTCAGCATTCACAGGATGTGGGAAATCCTCGCCATCCATGGTGGTAAGCAACATGGCGCCGCCGGAGAATATTTTCTTGATTATGAATGGTCCCTCGTAGGTGGGAGTCCATTTGCCTCTGGGATCACCTTGTGGTAAGATGATGCGTTTGACAACTAAGCCACCAGTTTGGTATGCTTGACTTTTGACTTTTTTGTTGAAGGCTTTGATCATACGCTTTTGGTATAGCTGACCATGACAAATAGCTGCGAGCCTTTTCTCATCAATCAAGTTTATCTGGTCCAACCGTGTTTGAATCCAATCGTCTTCGTCTAGATTGGCTTCTTTCATAATCCTTAGGGAAGGAATCTGAATTTCAATTGGAAGAACTGCCTCCATACCATAGACTAAGGAGAATGGAGTTGCCCCTGTTGAAGTACGCGCAGATGTGCGATAACCATGAAGAGCAAAAGGCAACATCTCATGCCAGTCTTTGTAGGTTACTGTCATTTTTTGTATGATTTTCTTGATGTTCTTGTTGGCAGCTTCCACCGCGTCGTTCATCTTTGGTCGATATGGAGAGGAATTATGATGCTTGATCTTGAACTGTGTGCAAAGTTCAGTATTCATTCTGTTGTTTAGATTTGTGCCATTGTCCGTGATAATCCGTTCAGGGATGCCATACGGACAAATGAGATTGTATTTGATGAACCGGGCCACCACATTCTTGGTAACAGAAGCAAATGAAGCTGCTTCTACCCACTTTGTGAAGTAGTCAATAGCGACCAGGATAAAGCGATGTCCGTTGGAGGCAGTAGGTTTGATTTCTCCACTCATATCAATACCCCACATTGCAAAAGGCCAAGGAGCCGTCAGGACGCTTAATGGAACTGGAGGTACATGTACTTTGTCAGCGTATATCTGGCATTTGTGACATGTTCGGGAGTGATGATGGCAGTCTGTTTCCATGGTAGACCAGTAATAACCTGCTCTCAGGATCTTTTTAGCCATTGTATGTCCACTGGAATGAGTACCGAAGGCACCATTGTGTATTTCTTCCATGATCTGTTCTGCTTCCTTCTTGTTTACACAGCGAAGTAAAGTCGAGTCATGGTTGCGTTTGTATAGGGTTCCATTGCTTAGAAAGAATTTGGCAGCAAATCTCCTTAGAAACTTTCTGTCGTTAATGGATGCCCCTTCAGGGTACTCCTGAGCTTCGAGATATCTTTTTACTTCATGGAACCATGGTTTTTCCTCGGTTCCTTCGGTATTGATCTCATTGCAATAGGATGGTTCATCTTGCCTGTAAATGGTGATCATAGGCGCCTCGTTGTCCCACCTGACTTTGAACATGGATGACATGGTAGCTAAAGCATCAGCTAGTTGATTTTCCTCGCGTGGGATGTGTTCGAAAGTGATTTCTTCGAAGTAAAGAATCAAACTCAGCACATATTCTTTGTAAGGAATTAGATTCGGGTGCTTCGTGTCCCATTCCCCTTTGACTTTGTAGATTACCAAGGCCGAGTCTCCGTAGACTTCCAGGAATTTGATTCTTAGATCGATTGCAGCTTTGAGACCCAGAATACATGCTTCGTATTCGGCTATATTGTTAGTGCAATTGAAGCATAATCTGGCAGTGAACGGTGTGTAACTTCCTGCAGGGGAAATGATCACAGATCCGATGCCATTGCCAAGTGCATTAGAAGCTCCGTCAAAAACCATAGTCCACCGGGATCCTGGCTCGGGTCCTTCTTCTGGTCCTGGTTGTTTGTAGTCATTGACTAGCATAATGTCTTCGTCTGGGAAGTCAAAGTTCAATGCTTGATAATCATCTACTGCTTGATGAGCCAGATGATCAGCTACCACACTTCCTTTGATTGCTTTTTGTGAAGTGTATTGAATGTCATATTCTGTTAAGATCATTTGCCATCTCGCTATTCTTCCAGAGAGAGCAGGTTTTTCGAACACGTATTTGATGGGATCCATCTTGGAGATTAGGAAAGTGGTGTGATTTAGCATGTACTGTCTTAGCCGGCGAGCTGCCCAAGCTAAGGCACAACAAGTTTTTTCGAGTAGTGAGTATCTTGTTTCAAAATCGGTAAACTAAGATAGTAGATTGCGTGCTCCTTTCGGCCGGATTCGTCATGTTGTCCTAGTACACACCCCATTGAGTCTTCTAACACAGTTAGGTACATTATCAGAGGTCTGCCTTCCATAGGTGGCAACAAGATTGGAGGTTTTTGGAGATATTCTTTGATTTTGTCAAAGGCTAACTGGCATTTGTCATTCCACCTTTCCACTTGATCTTTCTTCAACAGTTTGAAGATCGGCACATAAGTAGT